>NC_082704.1:102530831-102876783 GCF_949987515.2 Delphinus delphis
TTATGATTCATTTTGGGAAATACTTGTATTTCATCATAACTAATATATAACCATTATAAAGTACAATATGGAAATACAGACAAAACATATAAGTTTAGTTTTGTTTCCACTTTCCTCATTTTTTATTTGATCATTATCTAGCTTTAATTTGGTATTACATAAACAGATTAAAAATAGAAACTCAATTATTTGCTCCTTCCTGAATACACATTCTTTACAATGTAACTTTGATGTTTCCCCCATTAGAAGATGCAATTTATTATCCCAACTCTAGAATCTGGGCTGCTTTCCTGACTTACTCCTGACTCATGGAATGTGGTGGAAATTACATAGTGCTATTTCCAAGCCTAAGCCTCAAAGAAGCCTTTGGTGCCTCTGCTCTTTCTCTTGGAACCCTGCCCCAGTCACAAGAACAAATCAGAACTAGCCTTCTGGAGAATATGGAACAGAGACATGTCATACTAGCCAAGGCCATTGTAAGCCAGCCAGCCCTCAGCTAATCTGCCAGCTGATCACAAGTCCATGAGAGTTTAAACCAGAACTTTCCAGCTTAGCCCAGCCTAAACTGATGGCCTTACAGAATTGGGAGCTAAGTAAATGGTTCTTGTTTTAAGCCACTAAATTGGAGTGATTTATTATGCAGCAAAAGCTAACTGATACAGATATAAATATTCAAAACAAAGTGCACACAATTTTTTTTAACATCTTTATTGGAGTATAATTGCTTTACAATGGTGTGTTAGCTTCTGCTTTGTAACAAAGTGAATCAGATATACATATACATATATCCCCAACTCTCCTCCCTCTCGAGCCTCGCTCCCACCCTCGCTATGCCACCACTCTAGGTGGTCACACAGCACCGAGCTGATCTCCCTGTGCTAAGTGGCTGCTTCCCACTAGCTATCTATTTTAAATTTGGTAGTGTATATATGTCCATGCCACTCTCTCACCTCATCGCAGTTTACCATTCCCCCTCCTCGTGACCTCAAGTCCATTCTCTACATCTGCTTCTTTATTCCTGTCCTGCCCCTAGGTTCTTCATAAGCATTTTTTATTATATTCCATATATGTGTGTTAGCATATGGCATTTGTTTCTCTTTCTGACTTACTTCTCTCTGTATGACAGACTCTAGGTCCATCCACCTCACTACAAATAACTCAATTTCATTTCTTTTTATGGCTGAGTAATATTCCATTGTATATATGTGCCACATCTTCTTTAACCATTCATCTGTTGATGGACACTTAGGTAGCTTCCATGTTCTGGCTATTGTAAATAGAGCTGCAATGAACATTATGGTACATGACTCTTTTTGAATTATGGTTTCCTCAGGGTATATGCCTGGTAGTGGGATTGCTGAGTCATATGGTAGTTCTATTTTTAGTTTTTTAAGGAACCTCCATACTGTTCTCCATAGTGACTGTATCAATTTACATTCCCATCAACAGTGCAAGCGGGTTCCCACACCCTCTTGTTTTCTCCACACCCTCTCCAGTATTTATTGTTTGTAGATTTTTTGATGATGGCCATTCTGACTGGTGTGAGGTGACACTTCATTGTAGTTTTGATTTGCATTTCTCTAATGATTAATGATGTTGAGCATCTTTTCATACGTTTGTTGGCAATCTGTATATCTTCTTTGGAGAAAGGTCTATTTAGCTCTTCTGTCCTTTTTTGGATTGGGTTGTGTGTTTTTTTGATATTTAGCTGCATGAGCTGCTTGTAAATTTTGAAGATTAATCATTTGTCAGTTGCTTCATTTGCAAATATTTTCTCCCATTCTGAGGGTTGTCTTTTCATCTTGTTTATGGTTTCCTTTGTTGTGCAAAAGCTTTTAAGTTTCATTAGGTCCCATTTGTTTATATATGTTTTTATTTCCATTTCTCTAGGAGGTGGGTCAAAAAGGATCTTGCTGTGATTTATGTCATAGAGTGTTCTGCCTATGTTTTCCTGTAAGAGTTTGATAGTGTGTGGCCTTACATTTAGGTCTTTAATCCATTTTGAGTTTATTTTTGTGTATGGTGTTAGGGAGTGTTCTAATTTCATTCTTTTACATGTAGCTGTCCAGTTTTCCCAGCACCACTTATTGAAGAGGCTGTCTTTTCTCCATTGTATCTTGCCTCCTTTACCAAAAATAAGGTGACCATAGGTGCATGGGTTTATCTCTGGGCTTTCTATCCTGTTCCATTTATCTATATTTCTGTTTTTGTGCCAGTACCATACTGTCTTGATTACTGTAGCTTTGTAGTATAGTCTGAAGTCCAGGAGCCTGATTCCTCCAGCTCCGTTTTCCTTTCTCATGATTGCTTTGGCTATTCAGGGTCTTTTCTGTTTCCATATAAACTGCAAAATTTTTTGTTCTCGTTCTGTGAAAAATGCCAGTGGTAGTTTGATACGGATTGCATTGAATCTGTAGATTGCTTTGGCTAGTATAGTCATTTTCACAATGTTGACTTTTCCAATCCAAGAACATGGTATATCTCCCCATCTGTTTGTATCATCTTTAATTTATTTCATCAGTGTCTTACAGTTTTCTGCATACAGGGCTTTTGTCTCCTTAGGTAGGTTTATTCCTAGGTATTTTATTCTTTTTGTTGCAGTGGTAAATGGGAATGTTTCCTTAATTTCTCTTTCAGATTTTTCATCACTAATGTATAGGAACAGATTTCTGGGCACTAATTTTGTATCCTGCTACTTTACCAAATTCATTGATTAGCTCTAGTACTTTTCTGGTGGCATCTTTAAGATTCTCTATGTATAGTATCATGTCATCTGCAAACAGTGACAGTTTTACTTCTTCTTTTCTGATTTGGATTCCTCTTATTTCTTTTTTTTCTCTCATTGCTGTGGCTGAAACTTCCAAAACTACGTTGAATTATAGTGGTGAGAGTGGACAACCTTGTCTTGTTCCTGTTCTTAGAGGAAATGGTTTCAGTTTTTAGCCATTGCGAACGATGTTGGGTGTAGGTTTGTCATGTATGGCCTTTATTATGTTGAGGTAAGTTCCCACTCTGCCTACTTTCTGGAGGGCTTTTATCATGAATGGGTGTTGAATTTTGTCGAAAGCTTTTTCTGCATCTATTGAGATGATCATATGGTTTTTCTCCTTCAATCTGTTAATATGGTGTATCACATTGACTGATTTGCATATATTGAAGAATCTCTGCGTTCCTGGGATAAACCCCACTTGATCATGGTGTATGATCCTTTTAGTGTGCTGTTGGATTCTGTTAGCTAGTATTTTGTTGAGGATTTTTGCATCTATGTTCATCAGTGATATTGGCCTGTAGTTTTCTTTCTTTGAGACATCTTTGTTTTTGGTATCAGGGTGATGGTGGCCTCATAGAATGAGTTTGGGAGTGTTCGTCCCTCTGCTATATTTTGGATGAGTTTGAGAAGGATAGTTTTAGCTCTTCTCTGTATGTGTGAGAGAATTTGCCTGTGAAGCCATCTGGTCCTGGGCTTTTGTTTGTTGGAAGATTTTTAATCACAGTCTCAATTTCAGTGCTTGTGATTGGTCTGTTTATATTTTCTATTTCTTCCTGGTTCAGTCTCAGAAGGTTGTGCTTTTCTAAGAATTTGTCCATTTCTTCCAGGTTGTCCATTTTATTGGGATGTAGCTGCTTGTAGTAATCTCTCATGATCCTTGGTATTTCTGCAGTGTCAGTTGTTACTTCCCCTTTTTCATTTCTAATTCTGTTGATTTGAGTCTTCTCCCTTTTTTCTTGTTGAGTCTGGCTAGTGGTTTATCAATTTTGTTTATCTTCTCAAAGAAGCAGCTTTTAGTTTTATTGATCTTTGCTATGGTTTCCTTCATTTCTTTTTCATTTATTTCTGATCTTTATGATTTCTTTCCTTCTGCTAACTTTGGGGATTTTTTTGTTCTTCTTTCTCTGACTGCTTTACGTGTAAGGTTAGGTTGTTTATTTGAGATATTTTTTGTTTCTTGAGGTAGGATTTTATTGCTATAAACTTCCCTCTTAGAACTGCTTTTGCTGCATCGCATAGGTTTTGGGTGATTGTGTTTTCATTGTCATTTGTTTCTAGGTATTTTTTGATTTCCTCTTTGATTTCTTCAGTTATCTCTTGTTATTTAGTAGTGTATTGTTTAGCCTCCATGTGTTTGTATTTTTTACAGATCTTTTCCTGTAATTGACATCTAGTCTGATAGTGTTGTGGTCGGAAAAGATACTTGATATGATTTCAATTTTCTTAAATTTACCAAGGCTTGATTTGGGGTCCAATATATGATCTATCCTGGAGAATGTTCCATGAGCACTTGAGAAGAAAATGTATTCTGTTGTTTTTGGATGGAATGTCCTATAAATATCAATTAAGTCCATCTTGTTTAATGTATCATTTAAAGCTTGTGTTTCCTTATTTATTTTCATTTTGAATGATCTGTCCATTGGTGAAAGTGGGGTGTTAAAGTCCCCTACTATGAATATGTTACTGTCGATTTCCCCTTTTATGGCCATTAACATTTACCTTAGGTATTGAGGTGCTCCTATGTTGGGTGCGTAAATATTTACAAATGTTATATCTTCTTCTTGGATTGATCCCTTGATCGTTATGTAGTGTCCTTCTTTGTCTCTTGTAATAGTCTGTATTTTAAACTCTATTTTGTCTGATATGAGAATTGCGACTCCAGATTTCTTTTGATTTCCATTTGCATGGAATACCTTTTTCCATCCCCTCATTTAAGTCTGTATGTGTCCCTAGGTCTGAAGTTGGTCTCTTGTAGACAGCATATATACGGGTCTTTTTTTTGTATCCATTCAGCCAGTCGATATCTTTTGCTTGGAGCATTTAATCCATTTACATTTAAGGTAAGTATCAATATGTATGTTCCTATTACCATTTTCTTAACTGTTTTTGGTTTGGTATTGTAGGTCCTTTCATTGTTTTGTGTCTCCTGCCTAGAGAAGTTCCTTTAGCATTTGTTGTAAAGCTGGTTTGGTGGTGCTGAATTCTCTTAGCTTTCGCTTGTCTGTAAAAGTTTTAATTTCTCCGTCCAATCTGAATGAGATCTTTGCTGAGTAGAGTAATCTTGGTTGTAGGTTTTTCCCTTTCATCACTTTAAATATGTCCTGCCAGTCCCTTCTGGCTTGCAGAGTTTCTGCTAAAAGATCAGCGGTTAACCTTACGGGGATTCCCTTGTATGTTATTTGTTGTTTTTTCCTTGATGCTTTTAATATTTTTTCTTGCTATTTAATTTTTGATAGTATTATTAATATGTGTCTTGGCATGTTTCTCCTTGGATTTATCCTGTATGGGACTCTCTGCACTTCCTGGACTTGATTGACTATATCCTTTCCCATGTTAGGGAAGTTTTCAACTATAATCAATTCAAATATTTTCTCAGTCCCTTTCTTTTTCTCTTCTTCTTCTGGAACCCCTATAATTCGAATGTTGGTGTGTTTAATGTCGTCCCAGAGGTCTCTGAGACTGTCCTCAATTCTTTTCATTCTTTTTTCTGTATTCTGCTCTATGGTAGTTATTTCCATTATTTTATCTTCCAGGTCACTTATCCGTTCTTCTGCCTCAGTTATTCTGCTATCGATTCCTTGCAGACAATTTTTAATTTCATGTATTGTGTTGTTCATCATTGTTTGTTTGCTCTTTAGTTCTTCAAGTCCTTGTTAAATGTTTCTTGTATTTTCTCCATTCTAGTTACAAGATTTTGGATCATCTTTACTATCATTACTCTGAATTCTTTTTCAGGTAGATTGCCTATTTCCTCTTCATTTGTTTGGTCTGGTGGTTTTTTACTTTGCTCCTTCATCTGCTGTGTGTTTCTCTGTCTTCTCTTTTTGCTTAACTTACTGTGTTTGGGGTCTCCTTTTTGCAGGCTGCAGGTTCTTAGTTCCTATTGTTTTTGGTGTCTGCCCCCAGTGGCTAAGTTTGGTTCAGTGGGTTGTGTAGGCTTCCTGGTGGAGGGGACTAGCGCCTGTGTTCTGGTGGATGAGGCTGGATCCTGTCTTTCTGGTGAGCAGGACTGCGTCTGGTGGTGTGTTTTGGGGTGTCTGTGACCTTATTATGATTTTAGGCAGCCTTTCTGCTAGTGGGTGGGGTTGTGTTCCTGTTTTTTTTGCAGTATGCGGTCCTCTCACTGTTGTGACCTCTCCCATTGCGGAGCACAGGCTCCGGACACGAAGGCTCAGCGGCCATGGCTCACAGGCCCAGCTGCTCCGCGGCATGAGTGATCTTCCCGGACTGGGGCACGAACCCGTGTCCCCTGCATCGGCAGGCAGACTCTTAACCACTGTGCCACCAGGGAAGCCCCTGTGTTCCTCTTTTGCTAGTTGTTTGGCATCGGGTGTCCAGCACTGTCGCTTGCTGGTCTTTGAGTGGAGCTGGGTCTTAGTGTTGAGATGGAGAACTCTGGGAGAGATTTCGCCGTTTGATATTTCCTGGAGCCGGGAGGTCTCTGATGGACCAATGTCCTGAACTCGGCTCTCCAACCTCAGAGGCACAGGCCTGACACCCAGCCAGAGCACCAAGACCCTGTCAGCCACATGGCTTTCTTCCTACGCTTCTGCTCCCAGAACTCCAGTATTCTCTCCAGCAGCCACTGTACCATTTAGCATTCTAAGCACTGTGATAATCTCCTTACAAAAACCTGAAGAGTGATCATCATTACCTTAGAATTCAAAAGAAAATGCCTCTACTTGCATTTTTGAAACCACTAGTATTTTAACAGATGAAATTTCTTGTCAAGGAGGATGGGGGTGCTTTTGGATCAAATAGTCTTTAAATCAACTCAAATCACAGATACATACAAAACTTCTAAAAATCTTCTGGTTATTATATCACTTATCAGAATGTGTTGAAGCTGTTATTCAAAACCAAATATAGTCATATTAAAATTGCCTATAAAATAGTCCAAAACATATCAGCTCTCCCTCTAAAAATTCATGAGTTTAAAAATAAAAACACTGAATATGCCATGTTAAACTGAAGATCCCTTATGATTAATCTCTATTTTTTGCTACAAGTTTATAAACATGCCAATAATTCCTGCACTACATTAAAAAAAATCTTTCTTATGAACTGACCATGGCGACAAGGATACAAAAGTCCACATTTTAAAAATATGAATTTGAATTTCTCCTTAACACTGACATAAAAACAAGCATTGACTAGAGTTGCATCAATCCTTCCCAACGTCTCAAAAAATATGTGCACTGTTACAATGAAAACAGTTCACCAACTGTTTATGTAAAATTATTTGATGAAAAACAAGCATGGCCATATGGCACTGTAGCTCTGCTGTGGGAGCATGAAGAACAATTTTGTAGGCTGTAGTATATAATGGTCATGCTAAGTAGGGTGTCAACTATTGCAGACACTTTACATTAATAGTTAATCTATCCTTTTATCCTCTAAGTACTTACATTTCTTAACAACCTGTAGTTTGGAAACAAGCTTAACAACTCACTTATTAAGAATTAAAATTTGGGGAATGACAAAATATTTGATGTAATGTGGACATACACAGTATTCATTCACTAATTAAAGATATTGTTTACATAATACATTAATTGGATGATAAGAATGTGATAGAGGAGCTGGTTTTCATTTCTAACTAGAGGTTCCAGAAATATGAATGCATTGAAGGTACTACGCCAGTGATTTAGAAGAAGAAAATAATTAGAAAATGTACTTCATTTAAGAACCAAATCCACATACACACTTGCATTCTTAGAGTGTAAGAATTGTACCTTACTCACCTTTATATTTTTTGCAATATCTATTGCTGTGTCATGCACATTGTAACCATGTAGTACATATTTGCTGAATAGAACACTCAGAAAAAAATGAATTATAAATGCCGCTGCCAGACCCTCGAATCCTTAACTTTATCTAGAATTTCTGGAATACTTCAGGGAATAATCCTCATCCATTACGTAGATTGCATAATAGAATGATGTTTATTAGCATATGAAAGTCCAGTATTTTGCCCTCACATTAACTCTCCTTTTTGAGTTGTTTACATATTGGGGGCTAGAGTCAACAGAAAGACAAAAGTGAATGGCCTGACTCTCATTAGCAAATCAGACTACTTAATTTAAGATCCTGGAAAAGAAGGTGGAAACCAAAATGGAGAAGAAAACAGCCAGGTTAGAATCCAGTCATTCACATTTGTATGTTTTGGTCGATACCCTGAAAAAAGATGTTTGTTGACATGTGGCTGTGTCATTAATAACTTTAAAATGTCAACTGAGTGTCATGGTGACATTAATAACTGAGAAAGAAACCGCAGCAGATATAGTTTTGTAAGAAAAATGTTGCAGACATACCATCTATTTCTAAAATGCTTATCCTCTGTGGTTTTCATGGTTCATTTGATACACGAACGCCGAGTTTAAACTCATGATCTGTGTGGTCCCCCCCACCGCATATGAATTCCAGGACAAAGATGTTACTCTTTTATTTC
Source organism: Delphinus delphis (assembly GCF_949987515.2). NCBI lineage: Eukaryota > Metazoa > Chordata > Mammalia > Artiodactyla > Delphinidae > Delphinus > Delphinus delphis. Next base: position 102,539,273 of record NC_082704.1, read on the forward strand.
AGAGACTTAGAACTCCACATTAAAGTATTTCAGATTCACCATGACTTCCTTGTTTACACATGGGAAGCACATTGATGTGCAGATGATTATAACAAGGGGCATTGGAAGAAGGCTACAAACTCTGGTATGGATAGCTGGTATTGGTTCATGGAATATAACAACTATAACTAATAAGGCTGTTTTATGAAAGTAACTTGAAAGCTATTCAAGGGGACAAGTTTTTAAGTTGTTATAGGCACAAATAGTGAGATCACATAGCTTAATATTTGAATGATGGGACAATTAAATACTGGAATCACAGAACTTTCAAGACTTCAGTCAATGACAGTCACAATGGAGCAAAGCTCATAAAATTGGAAGAGACTCTAAGATACAACATCATTATCCCTCTATGATATTCATGTTTAAGAAAGATTAAACTTTTTAGGTGACCTTGTTTCACATGCTACACAAAAATCTATCAAAAAGACTATTTTCTGGGAGCGCACACCTTTTTATTGACTTTTACTATGGCGTGATTAAGGTAACTGATTTTTATCAATTTAAAATACTTTTTTTTTTTTACAAGAGAGTCTGCTGCTCATTTTTTCACTATGAGATGTAGTGTTTTTAGTAAAATGTTAGATACATATATATTTAAGATTTCAAGGCACACACAATATTTGAGAAGGCAACAGTATGAATATTGAGAGATGTGCTCACCCAGAATGGGTGATGATAATTGGTCAACTAAAATACTAATTTGTGAAATAAAAATCAACTGCTATTAGGAGATAAGAATACATTTAAGGGGGAGTTGAGATGTCTTGATTTGTGGATAAATATTATATATATATATTTTAAAAATTCATTATAAGCTATTCAGATATTAAAATTAAGCATGCTTACTTTTAAAAGTAAGGGATTGCGCTCTCCTGGGCTGGGCCTAAGCCGCGCCAGACGAGGGACGGACGTTCCTGGCGAATGGGACCTCTCTTCTCCTTCTGTCCGCGGGCTCCTCCCCTCTCTTTTCACACACACCCCCACCCACCGGTCAAAGGATGTGTGGAAGGCAGGGGTGTGGCATCCCGCCCTTACCCTAGGTCTCCGGGCCCCTGCCTCGCGTTGTCTGCAGGCCGTCGTCCTCTGACGCTGCAGACGCTCTCGCTTCACGTCCTTCGCATGCGCCTTGCGGGGTGTCCGCCCTACGTTAGAGGGGGCGGTCCCGCCGCCGCGCTGCGTGCCCCGGTCGGCGCGTGAGCGTGCCTTGCCTGGCCTTCTGTGGTGCCCCTGAGCGCTCCAGGTCGTCCTTCAGGTGCCCGAGGCCGAGCGGTGGTGTCGTTCCCCTTTCCCAGCGTGCTCCTCGGGTTCCCGCCACGGTGGTGTGTCCTGTGAGTGCCTCTCTTGCGGTGGTCGAGAAGGTAAGGGAGGCGTGCCTGTCCCCCCCCCCCCGCCTCGGTGAGGCCAGGTGCCGCCTCATCGTGGTCGTCCTCTCACGGTGCACTGTGGGGGACTGACTTTGGCCAGGCGAACGCCACGTGTGCCCCTCCTTGTGGGAGGGTCGCACGCGGGCTTGGGTGCCATCGTGGTGGGCAGGGGCCTGCTACAGGGGGGCTGTCACGCTTCTCAGGCTTGCTTCTCCCTTCAAGAGCCAGGTGGACGAGCCTAGGGGCAGCAGAGGTTGTGCGCCGGCCGTGGCAGCCAACGCTCCTGTGGGCCTTGTGCTTACCCATACCGCAGACCCCTCCCCCCACCCAGTCGAGGACTTGGCGGCTCGTGGAGTGCCTCCGTGGACCCGAAGGGGAGACGATGGGTGGGGGATTATGCACCCTCAGTGAGAAAGCCTTCTCTAGCGATCCGAGAGGGAGCCTTGGGGTACCGGACCCCCCCAGCTGCTGCCCCTCCCAAGCGTGCAGTGGCCACCATGGCGACTGCCATAGCACGTAGGCAGAGCCCCTCGCCTTCGCTGGAGGGGTGCACCGCCCCGCGGTGGGGCCGAGCGCCCCTCTTTGCCAAAAAAAAGAGAGGGATTACCCAAAGAAGAAAAAAAAATTGCCCATAATTTCATATCGAGAGATAGTCTATAAAGATATATTTTAAAAGTTTATTCACGGTATTTTACATTTTCTATAATATTTGTGGAAAACACTTTCTGTGTCTGTATTTTTACTTTGTTCATTTAATTTTCATACAGAATTTTACTTTTTTGTAGTTAAAGCTATCATATTTATCATTCATATAAGATTTCTGAATTTGGAGTCATATTATAAAGGTTGTTTTCTCTCCCAAATTATCTTTAATATTCTTCTATTTTTTTAACCCTTAAATTTATAATATATTTACCAGGCAAAATCATAAACAGCTGGTCTGCAATTTTTCTTGGATTTTTTTTATTCATGAAGTGAAGTTTTTGTTGTTTCTATTGCTTTAGTTGTTAATGTGTGTGTTTAGAAACTTACTATTGAAATTCAGTGTCCATAAAAACAAAAACAGTGAGCTGATCATAGATACAGCTCAGTGTATTTTCAAAAACTGAACACATCATGTAACTGTCATCCAGATCAAGAAAAAGAACCACAGCAGAGACAGTACTGTGAAAAAAAAGTTGCAGAAATGCCATCTGTTCCTAAAATTCAGAAGTCCCCAACATACCTCCTTCCAGTTGCTACTCCTTCCAAAACATAACTACTATCCTAATTTTTTAAAGTTCTAAGAGATAAATTTGCCAGTTTTTGAGCTTTATATAAATTGAAGCAATGAAAATAACTGCTTTTCATATGATTATTGACCATTTGGATATTCTCTTTTATAAAGTGCTTATTGAAGTCTTTTGTCTATTTTTCTATTGGGTTGTCTGTCTCTTATTGTTTCATAGCAGTTCTCTCTGTAGTTTGGACATAAGGACTTAGAAGCTTGTGCTGAACTTATCTTTTCCTATTTCTTGGCTTGCTTTTTCATTCTCTTAATAGTGTATGTTGATACCAAAAGTATGGCAATCTTAATGTACCCTATTTTATCACTTTTAAAAATTTTGATTATTGTTTTTTGTGTCCTATTTAAGAAATTGTTGTCTATTCCATGGTTATGAAGATATTCTACCACATATTCTTCTAAGCACTATATGTGTATTTTTCACTGAAGTATAATTGACATATTGTTTTAACTCTCACAGTTAGATATGCAATTCATCTACAACTAAGTTTTTTATTATGTGAGGTAGAAATCAAGTTTTTTCCTCCCTCATAAATACTCAGTTGATCCAGTACCTTTTACAAATAGGCACTTATTTTTTAATACATTCAGTTGTCATAAATCAAGTGCTCATATATATGTGGATCTATTTCAAAGATCTCTGGTCTTTTCTATTGGCCTAATTTACTCTTCTTTTATAAATACCATATTGTCTTAATTACTGTGGTTTTTTAATCATTTCTGATATCTGGTAGTGTAGGTAATGAAATTTTGCTCTTCTTCAAGATTGCCTTGGCTATACTTGGCTCTTCATGTTTCTATATACATTTAGAGTCAGCTTGTCAATTTCCAGTTTTAAAAAGCGGCAGAAATTTTGATTGGTAGTGCATTGATTCAGTAGGAGGAGACTTGACATCTTTAAAACATTCCGTTCTCCAGTCAATGAATAATTATTTAGATCTTCTTTAATTTCTCTCAGCTATATTTTGTAAGGACATCTTGCTCACATTTGTTAAATTTACTTCTGGATATTTTATTTTTTTTAGATGACTTAGTAAATGTTTTTATTAATCTCATTTTTATTTGTTTATTTAAAGGATAATATAGGAATACAAGTAATTTCTTTATCTTCAACTTGTGTCCCAGCCTTGATGATTTTACTTACTACTTGTAAATATTTTGTCTATAGATTCTTTAAAGTTTTATGTAAAACATTTTATGGTTTTTAATTGCAATTAATAACCATTTAATTCTTTCATTTGAATCCTTAGGTCTTTTTTTATTGAAGTGCAGTTTATTGACAATATTGTGTTAGTCTCAGGTGTACAGCAAAGTGATTCAGTTATATATATATATATATTTTTTTTTTCAGATCATTTTCCATTATAGATTATTACAAGATATTGAATATAATTCCCTGTGTTATACAGTATCTCCTTCTTGCTTATCTATTTTATATATAGTAGCTTGTATCTGTTAATCCCATACTAATTTATCCCTCCCCCATCCCTTTCCTCTTTGGTAACCATAAGTTTTATTTCTATGTCTGTGATTCTGTTTCTGTTTTGTGTATAGATTCATATGTATTATTTTTTAGATTCCACATATAAGTGATAACGTATAATACTTGTCTTTGTCTAAATTATTTCATTTAGTATGATATACTCTAGGTCCATCCATTTTGCTGCAAATGGCAATATTTCATTCTTTTTCATGGCTGAGTAATATTCCATTGTATATGTATACCACATCTTCTTAAACCAATCGTCTGTTGATGGGCACTTGAGTTATTTCCATGTCCTGACTATTGTAAATAGTGCTGCTATGAACATTGGAGTGCATGTATTTTTTTCAGCTTATCATTTTCTCCAGATATATGCCCAGGAGTGGGATTGCTGGATCATATGATAGCTCTATTTTTAGTTTTTTAAGGAACCTCCATACTGTTCTCCATAGTGGCTGCACCAGTTTACATTCCCACCAGCAGTGTAAGAAGGTTTCCTTTTCTCCACACCCTCTCCAGCGTTTATGATTTGAAGACATTTTGATGATAGCCATTCTGATCAGTGTGAGGTGATATCTCATTGTGGTTTTGATTTGCATTTCTCTAGTGATTAGCGATGTTGAGCATCTGTTCATATGCCTGTTAGCCATCTGTATGTCTTCTTTGGAAAAATGTCCAGGTCTTCTGCCCATATGCTAATTCTTGCAACCCTAGTTATGAAGGGAGTATGTAATAAAATGGTGGCAGATGGGTCGGGTTTGAAGAGTTCTGTGCACCATGATATGGAGTACTGAAGTTACTCCATAGGGACAAATAGTTTTAAATAGAGTTATAACGAAGTAGGCTTCCAAAGAAGAGTGAAAGGGGGACCTGAAGCCTTTAAGCAGCCACGCCTTAGTAATAGCGTGAACAAAGCCCGTTTTGCTTTCCAAATATCTCACCTGTAACACACACTTGGTGGCTGGCATCACCTCTAACATAGCTGGGGTGTGATGGATATTTCCTTTGCACATTGCCAGCATCTCTCTGCTTGCTTTTTACCTCAGAGGATTCTCCAAAACTGGGAGTACTTTTTCTGGGATTTCCCCCTTTTCTGTTTCACTGACCCTATTCTTTCACTCCTACTTCTGAGGATCAACATTCCTGCTTTCAATTTCTTGTCTTGGGTTCTGTTCCTGAGTTCACTTAAACTAAGACATTATCTTTCTCCATTTCTTTGAAAAAAGCAGGGCTGAATAGTCCTTGATTTATTTGCAAGCTACCTGTTCTACTTAATGAAGTTTGGGTGTTCCCTATAAGCAGAGCTTAGTGCAGCTAGACTGAAAGTCTTTAGTAGTCATTGTACAAGATAACTTGAAATGATCCCACATTTTATCGTTCATATGTGAAAAAAACTTGATAGGGTCTTCCTAAAGTTGGCAATAATTCTTTTGAATCCTTATGTCTTAATGTATGTATATATGTATGTGTCCTTACATTTTTTTGGTTTTGGTTTGTCTTGCTTTTAAATGGCATTCTTTCTGCCTCAGGATTTTTTTAAATTGAAGTATAGTTGATTGACAATATTGTGTTAGTTTCAGGTGTACATCAGAGTGATTCAGTTATACATCTAGATATATTTTTTTCAGATTATTTTCCATTATAGATCATTATAAGGTGTTGAATATAGTTCCCTGTGTTATATAGTAACTCCTTGTTACTTCTCTATTTTATGTATAGCAGTTTGTATCTATTAATCCCATACTCCTAATTAACTGTTCTATGCTACTCTAATATATAATACTCCATCTTCTTTCCCTATCTCCCTGGAGGTTTTGATTTATTTATTCATTATTGATAGTTTTATTTAATTACATTGTGATTAGTGACTATAATTTACATTATTTAAATTTTTGGAATTTCCTTAAAGTTACTTTGTGGTCTAGTATATGGTCAATGACTTTAAATGTTCCCTGTGTGCCTGAAAAAAATGCGTGTGATGAATTTATTGGATAAAATGTTCTTTATATATTCTGTACCTCAAATTTAAAACTGTTAAGATGTCCTGCATTTTATAGATGTTTTACCTGCTTGATCTATCTGTTCAGAGAGGCATACTAAATATATTAAGGATTTCTATGTATAGGATCATGTTATTATCAAACAGTAACAGTTTTACTTCTTCCCTTCCAATTTGGATGCCTTTTATTTTTTTTTCTTTTCTGACTTACGGTGGCTAGGACTTCCAACTGTATGTTAAATAGCAGTAGCAAGAGTGGACATCCTTGTCTTGTTCCTGATCCTAGAGAAAAAGCTTTCGGTTAGTTACCATTGACTGTGATGTTAGCTTTGGATCTGTCATAAATGGCCTTTATTATGTTCTCTCTATACCCACTTTATTGAGAGTTTTTAATCATAAATGGATGTTGAATTTTGCCAAATGCTTTTTCTCCATCTATTGAGATGATCATGTGATTTTTATCCTTCGTTTTGTTAATGTGGTGTATCACTTTGATTGATTTGCGTATATTGAACCCTGGAATAAATCTCACTTGATCATGATGTATGCTCTTTTTTATGCATTATTAAATTCATTTATTTAATATTTTTGCATCTGTGTTCATCAAAGATATTGGCCTGTAATTTTGTTTTTTTGTGGTGTTTTTGGTTTTGGTTTTGGTTTTAGTTTTGGTCTTGGCTTCATAGAATGAGTTTGGAAGTGTTCCCTTCTCTGATTTTTTGGAAAGTTTGAGAAGGATAGGTGTTGACTCTTCTTTAAATGTTTGGTAGAATTCCCCTGTAGAGCTGTCTGGTCCTGGACTTTTGTTTGTTGGGAGTTTTTTGATTAATGATTCAATTTCAATACTAGTAATTGGTCTGTTCAGAATTACTGTCAATTTCTCCCTTTATGCCTGTTAGTATTTGCTTTGTATATTTAGGTGCTCCTATATTCGGTAAATATGTGTTTACAAATGATATATCCTCTTCTTGGATTGACCTCTTTATAGTTATATAATTCCCTTCTTTGTCTCTTGTTATAGACTTTAAAAAAATCTACTTTGTCTGATATGAGTATTGCTACCCCAACTTTCTTTTTATTTCCATTTTCATGGAATATCTTTTTCCATCCTTTCACTTTCCGTCTCTCTGTGTCTTCACCTCTGAAATGATTCTCTTGTAAGTAGCATATAGATGGGTCTTTTTAAAATTCAGTCAGCCACCCTATGTCTTTTGATTGGAGCATTTAGTCCATTTACATTTAAAATGATTATTGGTAGGTATGTACATATTGACGTTTTGTTACTTGTTTTCTGGTTGTGTTTTTAGTTCTCTGTTTTGTCCTTCTTTTTTAGTCTCTTCCCTTGTGGCTTGATGATTTTCTTTAATATTATGTTTGTGTTCTTTTTTAATTTTTTGTATGTATTGTAGGTTTTTGATATGTGGTTATCATGAGTTTCATATATACCAACCTATAAATATACCTACTTGTCTTAAACTGATAGTTGTTTAAGTTCAAGCATATTCTCAAAGTTCTACCTTTTTTACCACGCCCCCATATTTTATATTTTGGTGTCATATTTTACATCTTTATGTGTATCCCTGAACTGTTTATTGTAGTTATATTTGATGTACAATTTTTGTTTTTATACTATCTTATTTAACTGGTTGACCAACTGCCTTTACTATATATTTATCTTTACCGGTGAGATTTTTCCCTTCAAACATTTTCTTATTTCTTGCTATGGCCTTTTCTTTTACACTTAAAGGAGACCTTTTATCATTTCTTGCAAGGCTGGTTTAGTGGTGCTGAACCTTCTTAGTTTTTGCCTGTCTGGAAAACTCTTTATCTTTCCTTCAATTTTGAATGACAACCTTGCTGGGTAGAGTATACTTGGTTGTAGGTTTTTTTCTTTTCAGCATTTTAAATATATCATGCCACGCCCTTCTGCCTTGCTTGCAAAGTTTCTGCTGAAAAATCAGCTGATGGCCTTATGGGAATTCCACATACATGTGACTCTTTGTTTTTCTCTTGTTGCTTTTAAAGTTCTCTCTTTAACTTTTGCCATTTTGTTATACTTTGGTGTGGGTTCATCTTATATGGGATTTTCTGTGCTTCCTAGAACTGGATATCTGTTTCCTTCTTCAGGTTAGGGATGTTTTCAGCCATAATTTCATCAAGTAAGTTTTCTACCCTTTTCTCTCTCTCTTCTCTCTCTGGGACCCCTATAATGCGAGTGTTAGTATGCTTGATATTATGTGAGAGGTCCGTTAAACAATCGTAATTAAACATTTTTCTTTTCTTTTGGCTGCTCTGATGGGCTGATTTCCACTATTCTGTCTTCCAGGTTGCTTATGCATTCTTCTGTATCACCAAATCTGCTGTTAATTCCTTCTAGTGTATTTTTCATTTCAGTTATTTATATTTTACAGTTCTTTGTTGAAATTTTTATTATGTTCCTCTATTCTTTTCCCGAGTTCAGTGAGCGTTTGTGTTGCATTGCTTTGAATTCTGTATCAGGTAAATTACTTACCTCAGTTTCATTAGGGTTTCTTGTTATCTGGGGTTTCATCTTTTTTTGTTTGGAACCTACTCCTCTATCTTCTTTTTGTTTGACTTTCTCTGTATGAAATTAGGTGAAACAATTGTTTATCTAATTGTCTTGATAGTGTATCCTTGTGTGGAAGCATCCCTATGTAGTCTTGGTGTGTCCAGTGGATTTGGTGGGAGAGCTGAATTTGAAGTCAGCACTGGCCACATCTCCTCAGGTGCATTGTCAGCTGCCATCTTGGTGGAGTGTAAGGCTGGAGTTAGAGAGACCAGAGCCTGAGCCAGGTGTGTGTGGTTGTTTTTCCCAGGCTCAATGGCAGGCATCACCCTAATGAGGTTGGGGCCAAGGTCCGAGGGGCTAGAGCTGCAAATATGAGCTAGCTCCCTGGTGCAATGGTGGTCCCTGCCTTGGTTGGGGTTGGAGCTGTACCCCAGGAAGTAGAGCCACAAATCTGAGCTAGCTCCATTTCTCCCCTGTACAGATAGCAGTCTGTGCCTTGGTCAGGAGCAGTGCCAGAGCAGGAGGGGATGGAGCAGGAGCTTGGTACAGTCTAAGGGGCATTCTGGGGTGGTCCTGGTAGGCCAACTGGAGCATCAGGCAGTTTTCAATCTGCGGCTTTCACACTAGGACTGAGAGCAAGTCTGTGCACATGCAGAGTCTCTATTTTCTACAGCCCTCTAGTAAACCCCACTGGTTTTCGAACCAGCCAAGGGGGCTCATCTTCCTAGTTCTGGACCCCAGGGCTGGGCTACCACATACGGAGTTTGAATCCCTCACTTCTTAGGAAGGATTCCCGAGCCTGTGATATCCTCCTCCTCTTCTGGTTCAACTGCCAGGGGTGTGGGTCCTGACTAGATCTTTTCTCCTCCCCTCCTTCCAGACTCTGTGTGGTTCTTTCTTTGTAACCTTGGTTGTAGAAGAGCCATTCTGCTAGTCTTCAGGTTGTTTTCAGAGAGAGTTGCTCTATATGTAGTTGTAGTTTTGATTTGTTCATGTGGGAAGATGAGTTCAGGGTCTTCCTAGTCTGCCATTTTGATCCTTCCTCTCCTGGAATTCATCTTTTGGTCACATAGCCTCTGAGCCTATCATAGGCATTATTTGCCTTTCAGCTGCTGGCAAAGGAGAGCATGTAGTATTGCAAGTACTGCTTTCACCTATTTGGATTTCTATCTTCTCCAGGATATTGGCTCTCTATTTCCTCATGATCTTGTAGGCTTTCCGATTGTATTTTTTTTCTTGTCCAGATCTTTTAGTTATGCTTATTGGGGTGCAGGTTATGGATTATGCAGTCTATCATTTCAGTCAACTTTAGGGGACTTTTTTAGTCATGATCTTATAATATCGACACATGAGTGTTGGCAAAGAGTGTATGTTCCATCTCTAATTAGGCTTCCCCTGCATGTAAATTTTCTAGGGCAAAAACTATGTATGAAACTTTCTCTGGAAAGTACAGAAATTGGTGCAAGTTTAGCAAGGATTATTTATTCAATAATATGTAAGAAAGCTCTTTGTAAGTTTCTGAGCCATCAAATTGTGTTTCCTTTCTTTTTCACTGTGAAAAGATTTATTATTGTTAGGTTAATCCTCTTAAATGTAAATATTGAAATATATAACAATAAAAAGGCTAAGCAAAAAGCTCAAACCCACTTGGCTGCAGCAGGATAGATGGTTATTCATGTCTACCTCTAGAAAACCATACTATAAACAATGCTAGAACCAACTGGAAAAAAAAAAACAACCTGACATACTGGAAATACTGCACCATGCTGCACTTCTTAGCTGATCATTTAATTACTTTAATTCAACAACTTTTACTAAATATCTATATGTGGCAGGCACCATCCTATGTCTGGGGATATAGAACATGCTGTCCCTGTTCTCAAAGACACCAAAGTCCCATGGTAGCAACTGTCTAATAGATACTTGTGCAACAGTGTGGTGAGTTATCTGGTAGAGACAATGATATTAAGTTCTCAGAGTCCTGGGGGTAAAAGGATTGATTGACAGCATCACAGCTTTGAAAAATTAGTGTGTCTTTCCCCTCATCCCAGTTAAGGATGCGCATAAAAGCCAATTCCATGTGCAATTCCTCCTTTCTTCTCTCCTCTGTTTCCCAAGAGAGAATGGCATCATTCCTAAGTTTCCTCCACTACTGCATCTTTATTTTTGAATAGAATCCCTAAATGATTCCAATAAAAAAAGCCATGGGAAGAAATGACATGTACAAATATGGAAAAAAGAGGTGAAAGTAAACAAATACATATTTTTGAAAAACCGTCAAAGAAAGAATAATGCATCAAGGAGATGGCAGCTATTGTTTCTTTTCTGTGACAATCTTACAGCCTTCAAAATAACTTTCAAATACATTGATGAAACAATTCAAATTTTATTTCCTTTTATCCATTATGAAAATTTACATGCTGATCCCATTTAAAACTTTACTGATAATTGAAATTCTTGATATTGAGTTTATTGTTATACAATATCTTGAATTCAAATTCTCTAAAAAATTGAACCTTCATGTAAAAGTGAGTTTTTTGAAATAAACTAACTCATGGCATTATTTCAGCTCAAAAGTTTATAAAGTATGTTGTTTGAATAACTTTAATTAATTTTAATGAAATTTAGTCCTAGAGAAGTTGGATATATTAGCAAAAGGCTTTGATTATTTAAATAAAGATAAAAGGCCAACATTTTAAGGACAGTACAGATTCAAAACAAATCTACTTCAACAAATAAAGGAATATGAAACCAAATTATCTGTAATCCTTCACTGAAACAAAAAAAAGAAAAGTAATAAAATGAGTTCACTTAGATCAATGCTGGTACTCCAACTAGTCATGTATTCTAACATATTAATTTCCTTCCATTCTTCTTCTGAAAGTATTAGCAAAGGAATCTCATTTTAAAATATACTTGCATCTGTTAATTTCAGTCTGCCTTCCCAATAAAATATGAAAATGAGCTTTTAAAATATTAACATTAATCTAAGACAAGTATATTAAAAATATAGGTTTATATATTAAAAAGTACAAAAACAGTTTGGTTGAGAGTTACTTTATTTTCATCATATCTGTGTTTACTTATATATCCTGAGGACTTTTGATGAAAATATACTTTTAAAGTATGAAAGCTTTTCTAATACTCATAACCTCATAAAATGTTCTTCTGCGACCACTAATTATGTATTATTTATCAAAGATAAATAAATTAAGCTCAATGATTTTCTGGTATATATGAGGCAATCCACTTTATACATCTAGGCTGAGAATTAAGATACACAAATCAATATATATGAACTTTTGTACGTCCCTTTTTATAGTTATTTCATTTACTAGATATTAAAGTGCTCTTTTTTTTTTTTTTTTTTGGCGGTACGCGGGCCTCTCACTGTTGTGGCCTCTCCTGTTGTGGAGCACAGGCTCCGGACGCGCAGGCCCAGCGGCCATGGCTCACGGGCCCAGGCGCCCTGCGGCACGTGGGATCTTCCCGGACCGGGGCACGAACCCGTGTCCCCTGCATCGGCAGGCAGACTCTCAACCACTGCGCCACCAAGGAAGCCCTAAAGTGCTTTTTTAGTGGGAAGATAGAAGTATTAGATATTAAGAGGAGCAGAAGGAAATGTTAATGTCTTTATTTTCAACTTACACTTGTTTCTTATAATGATGACTTAAAAAAAAGAATTCTTTTAAAAGAAATTTTTTTTGGCTGCATTGGGTCTTTACTGCTGCTTGCAGGCGTTCTCTAGTTGCAGCGAGCGGAGGCTACTCTACGTTGCAGTGGCTTCCCTTGTTGCAGAGCATGGGTCCTAGGCATGCGGGCTTCAGGAGTTGTGGCACACAGGCTCAGGAGTTGTGCCTCAGGGGCTCTAGAGCGCAGGCTCAGTAGTTGTGGCGCACGGGCTTAGTTGCTCCACGGCATGTGGGATCTTCCTGGACCAGGGCTCGAACCCGTGTCCCCTGCATTGGTAGGCGGATTCTTAACCACTGCACCACCAGGGAAGTTCTTATAATGATAACTTTTGAATGATTTCTGCTCCATCTCCTGTGTAGCTGATTATTAAATAATAGTTTTAATTAAAAAATATATATCAGCTAGGGACCAGGCATAGAAAGAATTTAAGCTATGGAGTTCAATAGAGGGAATTTAATACTGGGAATATAATGTTCAAAAAGTGTTAGAAGAACTGAAAGGGCAAACAAGGGACTACAAGGCAGTCTGGCTATTAGCCAGGAGGATTACTATCACTGTTAGCAGTTTACCATTGCTAAACTTAGTGCTAGAGAGTCAAGGATAGGAAATAGTGGCACAAAGGAATGGGAGTAAAGGCCTTCTGATAGGAACTGGGACTTAGGATGGAGGAGAGTTGCTGGAAGTTACAATGACAAGGAGGTGCAGCCACATCAAGATGGCAATCTGAAGCAGAGAGGTGGGAGAAATACCCTAAAATCTGGTTTCCACTCTCCACTCACCCTCAAATATTCTGATTCTGGCTCCCATGGGCAGAACTCAGTTAGTCACTAATTGGTAAGGGAGCATGGGCTATGTAGTCGTGGGGCTCGGTCCCCTGAGACACAGAGTACAGCAGGAGAAAAGAAGGACGTGGCCCTTAGAGCATATTGGCCAATAAACAGATCAATACATTCTAAATAGTTAGTACCTCTAGTGGCATTCTTTTCTAGCATAACATCACATTCTAAAATTTGTACAAGGTTGGAAAATAACCAGACTACAGATGACAAACTCAATACGTATAGGGGTTCAAGGTAGTGTGGGAAGTCTTGAAAATATAAAAATGAAACAATGCACCAAAAAAGTATTTGAAAAAGGAAGTATTAACTCTACTTAAAAATGAACAAATGGAAAATATAATGATCCTTGCTTAACGCAATGATGAATACCTTTGTATTATCTATATTACAAAACAATGAATTTGCATCTAACTCTGAAATTTGACAAAAGTGATGTTACTACCATGTTTCTTGGAATTGCACTGCTAGTCCTGGCATATGGAATAATGTGGGAAAACAAAATGAGATATAGCTATTGTAAAATAGTAAAGAAAATTACCATTATTTGCAAAAGATATTATCTGCATAAAAACTCAGAAAATTGTCTAAAAATGTTATCACAACTTAAAATGCATTTTATTATTAAGAATAAAAAGTAAATATTGTGAAAAATTCTATGTATTATCAAAAGTAACATAGAAATATAATGAAAAATATACTCCATTCATAACAATAACAAAAAGTTGGTAATACTCTGGTATAAAACATGGATGTGAACTTCATGAAAATTTCTATACACTTTATACTTTACGAGTAAATAGACTCATATCAGGCTTGTGATAGTTAACTTTAACTGGTCAACTTGACTGGCCACAGGGTGCCCAGATTAAATATAATTTCTTTGATGTCTGTGACACTGTTTCCTAATGAGATTAGCATTTGAATTGGAAGACTCAGTAAAGTAATTGCCCTGTCCAACATGAGTGAGCATCATCCAATCCAATGAAGACTTCACTAGAACAAAAAAAGGTAGAGGAAGGAGGAATTCAGCTTTTTACACTTCCCTCTATCACCTTACCTTACTGCTTCAACTAGGACATCTCATCTCATCTCTGGCTCATAGACTGGGATTTATACCATCTACTTCCCTGGTTCTGAGGCTTAAGACTCAGACTGAATTACACTACCAGTTTCCCTGAGTCTCCAGTTTGCAGATGGTAGATCATGGGAGTTCTCAACCTCCAGAATCATATGAGCCAATTCCTCATAGTAAATTTTCTCTCTCTGTCTCTATACATATACACATATAATTATTTATTTACATATTATATATAAATGTATATGTTTTATATATAATTACATACTTATACATATTATATATAAACCATAATAAAATTGTCAGTTAAGAAAATAGCCTATTTTTAGATGAGGGTTATTGGTAGATAGAAACCTGATGGTTCCTATTAATAGCAGATTCAGAAGTGCTGAAAGTGAAACTAACACCAGAAGTAAGCAGATCTTCTCAAGGAAACAGCAGGAGGATTAAGCTGAGAGTCAACAGATATCAAAGCCAGACTGAGCTGTGGGTCAATTGTCAAAATAATTATTTTAAGGAACTTTATTGAGAACACTTGGGATGTGTGCTCTTTTGTCTATAGCTCATAAACACAACAGCTGGCTGTAGTAATTTTGTCCTCAGGATGAAGTTCAAGAAGTTTTTTGGGATAAAATAGTCTGTTCTGGGACAAGGTTGCTAGTAAGTGTAATGTGGCTTAGGAAGAAAGCTAAGCTGAAGTTGAGACAGTCCTCAAAGGAATATGAAACGAAAATGTTGGATGAAAGGGAAAGAAAATATTAGATATTTTCATTCCCAGAGTAAAACTCCTTGGTTTAGCAGTTATGAAGACTTTGGGCATGCTTGCTTGCCTGCTCACCATCCATACAAAGGTCATTAACTGCCACAGACTATAACGTGTTTACTTACACAGATCAGTGGTCAGCCTTAATTATGGGAAGGTCCTATTGGCGAAACACAACCACCACCATTGTGGAATCCAGCATGCTGTGTACCAATGCCAATTAATGCTGTACTTCATTTATGAATATTAATAGATCAACACACATGACAATACATTTGAGGAAAACACGAACTGTGAAGGAGATGGACAGAGAAGAACGAAGAGAATAACAGAATTAACAGACCAAAAATTTCAGAGAAAAAAATAATTCAAAGAAGAGAAAATAAATTAAACTTAATTCATATCCTGAGAGAAAACTGAGATGAATATTGCTTCCATAAAACAAGAATAATTGGCCATGAAAACAAAAAAAATCTGAGATGTAGACTACATTCTTGGAAATTTAAAATTCAGTGGACTGACTAAATTACAAATGTACATAATTTATGTTTGAATTGCAGATCTAGAAATTCTCTCATAATAAATGAGATAAAATCAAGGAAAAATGTGTGACATGGTACACAGATTCAGGTAACCCCAGAAAATAGAGGAACTAATCAACTGACAAAAAAGTTCTTGAACTATGGAAAGACATAAATTTTCAGATTTAAATGGCCCATTCACTGCCCAGCAGGATAAATAAAATAAGACTACACTTAGAAAATTTCATCATCAACATGAAACTAAAACTCCTACAGATTTCAAAGAGAAAAAGAAATTTTGTTTACAAGGAAAGGAGAACTGTAAGGAGGTAATATTCTCATCAAAAGTATAAGCTGTTCAAAAGAAAAAAAGACTATATTTAAATTTTTATGAAAAATAAATATTTTGAAACTAGAATTCTATATCCAATCATATCATTAATCAGCCATGCCTGTCAAATAAATATATTTTCAGGTACTTAAGAACAGATAAATCTAATACCTATGAAAAATTATAAAACACACTAACGTCAGAGTATGATCTAGAAAATTAGAAATAAATGAAAATCCATTATATGTTTATATATAACATATATTTTTTTCCTTTCAGCAGGAAACAGTAATGATTCGAGGGCTAGTCAGTTGTACTACTTAATTCTGTGATAATAAACATTTGAGTAGTTGACTGGAAAGTGCTGTTTTTTGCTTTTCATGCTTTAATATCAACACATAGAGAAAATCTTTAAGAATTATAGGGAAATGAGTATAAATACTATAAATGTCACATTAAAAATATATAATGTGCAAAAATTGGGAAGTATGGAAAAAAGAGGTGCAAAGAAGGGAACACGTTAATTCTAATTTCCTCTTTTAATAACAGGCATTTATTTTCTAGAGGTGAGGTATTATGTAAATCAAGTACATTGTTTAAATTAAAAAAAAAATCAGAAGAACTAAAAAGAATACTGTGAATACAGGTAGGGGGTAAAGTAAATGCAATACACCCTCTATTTTCCTAGAGAAGAGATAATAAAACTGTATACATTTTGTATTTGGTAAAGAAAACTATGTTTGAAGTTATAATGGTAATTACTGTAAGAGGTAAACTAAAAAACCGTTAACCATGGATGACTCTAAATTGTGCATAAGGGTGTGTGTGTGTGTATGTGTGTGTGTGTGTGTGTGTGTGTGTGTGGTATGAGAAAGAAGACTTTTTAAAAAAAATCCTAGTCTCTTCTGTAATGTTTTCTTCAATATGTACATGTAGTCTCTTCATAAAACATAATTTGATAAGGTTTGAACTTACTAATAATGTGTCAAAAAACTGTCTTATTTAAACCGTGTGATACCAGTTCCATGATGAACAAATGGACTATGTGGGAAAAAGAGAAGTTCCTGATAGAGTCTAACAGAGTGTCAGGGAAAGGAAGTGTTATTAAGTAAAAATTGCCAGCATACTTAGAAAAGCAATAAATATAGAGGTATTCCTTATGAAACAAACATGAATATATTTTTAGTGTGGGGAAGAATTTTCTATGTATGAACACAATAGTTAGTGACAGAATGGTAAATATTGTTAAATGTAGTTTAAATAAAAACATAAAAATAGAGAGCAAATATAAACACATAAAATATATTCTTATCAAAATGAGTAAAGGACGCTATCATTATTAAAGAACACTTATAAAGCAAAAGAAACCTACTTTCATATAAATAATTGGGACATGAACTGACAATTTATGAAAGAATATAGATGACCAAGTAAATATATGAAAAAAATATTCAATTTCAGTAATGCCCACATATTTTTTTTAATTCCATTTAGGATCATTGGATTGGGAAATTTAAAAATTATAAACATATTTTTGGCAATCAGCATTCTTTTCACTTTCTTGTAGGGGTGTATGTAAGCATAACCTTCCTGAAAATCCATTTTAAATGAATTTTTAAGAGCCTTAACAAAGGCATTTCTCATCAGTCCTGTGAAATATAAAGAAATGAAGTCAAAAGCATGCAAAAAATGGCCATTATACTATTATACTCTTTATAATAGCAAAATAGTGGAAATAGCTTCTCCAAGAAATGAAAGTGTTTAAATAAATTAAGAAAAATCTATTTTCTTAAGAAAGTAGAAACTGAAGCAAGGATTAAGTTGCTTAAGTTTCACTCAGGAGATGTCAGCCCAGTGTATTGGGGGTGAGGAAAAAAAGGAAATGAGTTAAGATTCAAAGCAATGTCAAGCAGTGCATTGCTGCATTTGCTACTGCTTCAAATAAGCCACAGAGACAGAGGAGATCATTCTGGAGGCATGTTTACTTAGCATATAGAAGGGAAGGGTAGTCAGTCCTGGGAGTGGACCACCAAAGAAAGGAGGGATACTTATCTGCCCTGCTGTCTTCCGTTTCTTATTTCCTGCTGGCCAAAGTCCATCTCAGGGTGGCTAATCCCCCTCTAATTTGATGAACACTCTGGAAGCTGGATTCTGCTCTTCACAATGTATTGTTTCATCCAAGTTCAAAAAGGGGATGAATAATCTGGAATGGCTTGGCCACCAGCCAGGAAAGTGAAAGAAGGAGATGGTCAAGGAAATATGAAAAGGCACACAAGGCTGGAGTCCCAGTAAAATCTAGATGGATAATGATCATGGAATCCTTACAATCATATTTTCTAAAAATAAAGAATAGCACAGAAATGTTCATGGAACTATGTTAAATTTTAGAAAAGAGGGGGAAAATGGCTGTAAGTATATGTTAGGGACCCAAGATCATGAGATAGATATATGAATATATAGTGGGAGATTCTGATGGATATATCAATAATCTAGAAGCAAATTTACTAACAATATGTTGCTTCCCATGTAAGATGACTTTTAGCTTAAGATTATTTTTCCAAATAGTGCCTGCAGTGTTCAAAAATTTTACCATGACTTTGTATTACTTTTATAGTTAGAGTTAACCTGAAGCATATATTTTAAAAAACACAACTAAAGTAGTTACAATGGGATCTGATTTTGCTAAATTTTAATAATCTTTCAGTATACATATTAAATTTCAGGAAACTTCAGACACCAGAATAAAGACTCCATGGGGATGCATAAAATACAGAGTTTAAAAACCAGTTGATGGGACAGATGTTCCTTTTCCATCGTGTCAGATGAAAATAACATTATACCTTTTATAGGAAGCATTTTTTTGAGTAAAGCTCTCTAAATAAATCATCTATGTAAGTTTGGCATAATAGATAAAATAAGAAATTATTTCACATTTGTGGTCTCAAGAACCTTTAAAAACACAAAATAAGATCATTTGTCAGTTGTAGTTATGCTTTTAGTAAAATAATCTCTGGTACTTTAGATTATGTTAAAGAACTGGACAAAATTCAGGGGCATTGAATGAAGGTGTATTCTGTATAATTTACTGTTAGATGACAAATGGAAAAGGAGACCAAACATTTTAGCGTTTTTATAGTTTAACCAATTCTATATTCTTCCACCTTTATTTTGATCAGATTTACACAAGACTAAGCTTTTAAAGCAAAACAAAAGCTAGCCTTTTGCTTAGATGTTTTTTGAATTAGATAGTGAGAATAATTTTTGAATGTCAGTAAAATTTTCTAAAGACTGGTTACAGGTGTTTATTTTGTTTTGTTTTCAATTTGTTTGATTTGTTTTCTGAAATTTCACCAGCACACCAAGAGCCCTAGATAATGCTTCTGAAGCAGGGGGAAATGAATGGGTAACAAAAAGAGAGATCATAATAATAACAGCAAATATGTGAAGAAAACTTCATAATTGTCAGCTATAGTTCTCAGTGCTTCACACACATTAGTAACTCATTTAAGATGGAGAAAATTCTGTGAAGTGAATATTATTATTGTCATTCCTGTTTTACAGAGAAACAGCTAGTGAGTGGAAGATACAGGATTTGAACTAAAAAGACTGGGTCCAAAGGCTCCTCTACTAACCATTATAACACCTACTACCTTTCACTGTCATTTGGCAGTTGCTGGAAAATCAAAATTATACATTTCATAGAAAATATTCTGCCATGAAGAATCTCTTCCACTTTGCTCTGGTGCAGATGCCTAATTATTGCTGGCTGTTTATGTTACAGATATCTACAGAGCTGAGATCTTACATCTGCTTTATGGTCCTTCTTTCTATGAAGTACTACCCAAACCATGAAAAAGAAGTAATGATGTTGATTTGCCTCATTGCTCTGTTTTATTTCTTCGTACACTTTTCGTAGGTAATGCTACTAAATATTCTAACCTTTTAGTCTTTTATTGTATTTTACCATTCCAAGATTTAATGTCAGAACATATGACATTGATGTAGGCAAATTTGGCAATAACATGTCTACAGTTTACAGAGTTTGAATTTTCAATTTACTATTCATTTCAGAGAAAGAAAACTTACAATTTATCATGTTTTTTCTAAAGTCATACATTTTACTACCAATACATGCAAATCATCTAAGAAAGTATGTAACTTTTATTTATGCAATAAATAAAATTATAAATTTATAATTCTAAATTATCATGAAATTACAAAGCTCTAAAGTTAAGTGTAGTGATAATTTCAGAAACAAATGCTTGGTAATTCCTTTTAATTTAAATACAGAGAGGAAGATAAAATAAGATTGAAATAAAGTGATAGAAGTAAAATAATAGTTCCAGAGACTGGCATGGCACTCACATCTTCAATATAATCTGACTGGAGAACTGAAAGAAAATTAGGTAATATCAAATAAATCAATAATAAGTGTAGAGGGAAAGATAGGGCCAATCGTACATTTTGCTTTAACAGAGACAGGAAGTCCTTATGATTGCTTACTCAGCTTTCTAAGTTTTAGAATAAAATGATATACGTGTAGACAAAAATAATACAGGAAGTACCCCCAAAAGACCCCAAGTAAAGTAAGTCAATGAATAGTGTTTGTATTCCTAAAATTAAGATTAATAACAGTAGCACTGGTAAAAGCAAACGTTGGATTTGTCAAATTAAAAGATAAACTTCTTGAAGAATCAAACTTGACAGCTTGGTATACCAGAATGAAAAAAAAAAAACACAGAGAAAGTTTCATTCTTTCATTTTATATTTAGAGTATTGAATATTTTTAGATACTCATTGTCACAGTACTACTTCTTGATAAAAATAGCACAGGATATTGGTTATTGCCTTATTGTTATGTATTTAGATTTTTGTCAAATTTTCTTCTATTATACTAGGATAAACTTCTTTGAACCTAGATCTTTTTCCATATTTCAGATCATTTCTTTAGGACACAGTCCAAGAGGTTTACTGAGGTACTTAATATAGATGATATAAAAGTAATTTCCAGTGGCCAGTTAGAGGAGTAAGCTGTGACATATTTATCATTTTTTGGACAACACAACTTAATCATGCAAAAAATTTATCTGGTATTCTGATTGTCTCTCCAGTTGAGTCATTTAACTTGGAAAACCTCTACATTGTTGAATTTGCAACTTCCATTTGAAATATCTTCACAAACACTTTTATATGACATTATTGGTGACTACACTGACTTGAAAGGTTCTTCTTTTTATAAACAAATGTTTTTAAAGGGTTTTTAATTACATTTTTTATGTCTGTCACCTGTCAGGCAATGTGATTAAAAACAGGAAAAATTGCTTATTTGCTTGATATAGAGCATATTCTAAGCTAAATACATGTTTGTGACCAAATTCATGTGCTGTAAACTGCTAGCCTTAAGAATAAAATTATGGGGGCTTCCCTGGTGGTGCAGTGCTTGAGAGTCTGCCTGCCGATGCAGGGAACATGGGTTCGTGCCCCAGTCCAGGAGGATCCCACATGCCGCAGAGCGGCTGGGCCCGTGAGCCATGGCCGCTGAGCCTGCGCATCCAGAGCCTGTGCTCCGCAACGGGAGAGGTCACAACAGTGAGAGGACCACGTACCACAAAAAAAAAAAAAAAAAAAATTATAAACTTTATTTTTATTTTATCCTATTTTTTATTAAATTTAAAATGCAAATGAGAACTGGTTATACTTCAGTATGTATGCCTTGAAATTAAGCTGTCAGTCCCAAAAGTAGTGACACTGCACTGTTTATGAAAAATATGATACTCTGGTTAAAAGAAACAAAGCTAAGCAACAAAAAGAAAAACTCTCAAAGGCCATCAAATTGTTGAGAATAAACTCCAAAGCTCTTATCCAGCCTACAGCACTGCCCCTAGCTGCATGAGCTGCCTCCTGGACCTCTTAAGTCTGTCTCCTGTCACTCTTGCCTGTGCTCCTTCTTCCCACTACCTTTATCTTTCTCACCATCCCTCTATCACTTGCTCCCTCTATCAGGGAACTTCCACCAGATAGTCACATGGCTTACTCCCTTAATTTCTTTCAGAGCTCCTGATAAAAGCCCTTCCCTGACTACCCCCTTCATTTTCTAGCCCTTCACCTGCCTTTTACTTTTTTTCTAAAGCATTCCTCTATACCTGACATTATAAAATGTGTATGCTTCTTTATTGTCCTCCTTCTCAATGAAATTTAAGCTTTATTAGGAGAGAGACTTTTTTTGCGAACCAGTGCACTCGCATCACCTGGAACATCGTGTCACATAATAGGTTCTCAATATATACCAAAGGAGTAGTGCGATGCATTCACTGCTGGGGGCCAAAAGTGATGTAGTAGAATCTTTATATTCTCCATGTGAAGTTACTTAATACTCAGACTTTAGTTGTGATATGGAAAAAAAATCAGCAAGGTATTACATAGATTATGTAATCAAGTGATAATAATTTTTTAAATCGATGGCATGTATTTGATATAATAACATCCTATAATAGATGACATCTTCTGTATGTTGGAAAACATACAGTTAGGTTATTTATTAAATTTTAACTAGTTATTTCCCTGATAATTATCCTCTACTTCCTATACCACTCTCTCCCCTACCTACCCCATTTGAATGCCTAAGTTCATTGCTTCAGGGGAGGGAGGAATGAGTAAGCAGAAAAGAGAATTCAAGTTTCTTCTGGATGTACACATCCCAAATCTAAAGCCCTTAGGTAGAGGACATACTGAGCATTGATGAAAATGGGAAAAAATCATAAGAATGAGGAACATTTCTTCATTTTCTTGATATTCTCTACACAAAATATCTTCCAAGTTTGAGGGTGGGGAAAAAACAATAGAGTGATACCCAAAATATAGCATAACAAGTATGAGTCTGCTGTCAACATATCAGGCACATTTGTTGGGTCTTCAGTGGCTATACCACAAGTCTGTTCTAATTCCTTTGCATCTTCAAGTCCCCGGGAACTTTGATCAAATCTCTAAGAAAAGGGATAAATCCCTAACTGAGAATAAGTTTCTACTACTCCAGTAGAATGAGGATTTTAAATAAAAATTAAGAGAAAAATAAAAGAACTGTATTTTTTGCACAACTAAGCTCTATATACTGGCTACCCACAATATATATACCCAGTGACAGATTTTCTATGAGAGTAATGAAGCTTACACTTCAGGGTCTCGCTTGCACAAGTCCCTGGGTTCTAGGAGTGCCTGCAGTTCTGGTATGTTCTGGAAACCAGTTTGCACAGAAAACGTTTATCTATACGCATTTCTAGAAAATTGTCTAAAGAGACCTGAAAGGAAATGAATCTGAATTGTTAAGGAGCCAGCTATTTGTTGTGGTTTATGTTTTCATTTAAAAATATATATACTTTTGAACATAATTATAACTACATAATTTCGTATTCTTTTTTTAAAATAAGATCATCATATTGTATAAACTTCAGGTTCCACCTAACCTGGGCCCACCCTTGGATGTGCTTGTATATACATATAACTTGAGAAAAATATACAACAGGCTGATGAGTGTATTGACTTTTGGAAAGTAGCTATGGTAGACCAAGTAGAGAAAGGTTTTTCAAATTTTACCTCTCATATCTTCATAATTATTTACTACATTATGCTTTTTATTTCTTTTTTTAATTCCCTGACAAAGAGAAACAAGATTCTCATTTCTTCAAAATAACTTAGCGTCCAGTAAAAACTGCCAAAATAAAACAAAATAAAAAAAGAAACCAAGTGTTTGGCTTTGGCAGTGAAGGAAAAAATACCACGTCTTTCTCTTTTCTTTCACAGCCAAATTTCTATAAAGGAGATTATCATTATTTTTATTTTTAGATTTTATTGAGGTATAACTTACGTATCATAAAATTTATACATTGTACCAATTCGATGAATTTTTTAGTGAATTTATGAATGTGTGTAACCAACACCACAATCCATAAATATTCCCATTACTCCCCAGAATTCCCTTGAGCATGTGCCCAGTCTATAAAATAATGATTTTGTAAATCTGTTTTTATTTAAGAACCATTGTCTTAACTTGATCACTTCTTAGTACTCTTCTTACCTCACTCCTTTTGACTTCTGCCATGTCATTCATTGAACCTTTCCTTGCCATGGTTACTAATAACTTTTTTGTTATTAAAATTAATGGATGTTTTTCTACTTTTATCTTGATCCTTCAGCTATCCTTGCCACTGTTGGGAATTCCTTGCTTTATGAAACACTCTTGGCTTTTGTGATGGTGAGTCTACCCAATATCTCTTCTTCCATTTCCTTTCTCCTTACAAATAAGAACTCTCAGATATGACCATGTGATCAGCTAAAATATATAAATTATCATGGCCATTTGCTTTTGGGGAGGTGATGAGATGTAAGAAGTTAGTTAAGCACTTCTGGGAAAGATTTTGATTCCTGATATAGATGTCCACGCTTCTTGCTTTCCCCACTTTGTCCTTCCTGCCTGGAACACAGTAGCTTATTGAAGTTTCATAGACCATCTCCCCACCATGATAAGAACGGCAAGGCATAAAGGTACAAATTGCTTGGAATATTAAGAGCATCATGTAGACTTTATAACAGCTGTGATCTTCCTTTCTTTGGACTTAAATGAGAGGAAACAAACTTGCATCCTGTTTAAGCCCCTGATATTTTGGTTTTCTCTTACCAATATCTGATTATAATCACTAACTAAAAATAGCTTAGATGGCTTTTCTTATTTTGAGCTTATGAGTAATGGTGCTACCTGGAAAAGTCTTTGGAGAAAAAAACCAAGAATGTTATCTGATGAATTTATTTCTGAGAATATCCTATGATGCGACATCCTCTTCTGTCTTAGAGAAGGCAGTTTTAATGATTGGCCGACCATGGATTTTATGGACCACACTTCCTTACATAAAGACAAAGTGGTGCACTGTGGCAGTAAGCAAGTTTGTTTAGAAAATTAAAGGTACCATTTGCACATTAGGGTTATGGCCCTGGGAGGAAAATATCCTTTAGATATCCAAGATACCAAGACGAAGTTCTTTGTAGAGCTATGCACATTCACGCTTCCTTCCTCTCTCCCTCCCTTCCTCTCTCCCTCCTCCTCCTCCTTCCCCTTTCTCTGTGTGTCTCTGTCTCTGTCTCTTTCTTTCTTTGTCTCCCTCTGTCTCTCTTTTTCTGGGATTCATTATTAAGCCCAAATGAGCATATAGGTGATGACAGAAAGAGAAGACCGAGTTTCATTTTCCTCACTTCGTAATATAGATTCTTTTCATTGTTTTAAGCCAAATAAAACGATATATTTTGGCTGTTATAAAAGTATCAGACAGAAACAAAAGAATAACGAGGGAAACTAAATATTGTGAGAAAAGTTTCAAAACATGGTTTTCGTGTTTATAGTGTGAGGATACGAACAATGTCTAAAATTGTTGATGGGAGTCAAAACTGAAACAAATGCATGGAGGCAACTTAGGGATGACAAAAGCCTTATCTTTTATTACCATTGTGACCAGTGACACTATTTCCATAAATTTCTCCTAATATAACAATTTTGCTGAAGCCTATTTGGAGTGGAACCTTGTATTAAAGTTAAAATTTTGCTGAGCATTTATTCTTGTGCACCTACCAGGCAGTGAATCAAGGTGGTGTGGTGGGGGACTAGCACTCTCTTTCCATAAAAGTTAACAGATAAGTTGTTGTTTTCACAATTAAAAGTTTTTACAGTAGTTAAAACCCTTCGCTGCATCCTGTATTTTTCTTTGTATCTACCACAAATTGGTTTGTTTACGACCTAGTTTGATAATTAAGGACAGGGACAGTTTTCTTCCTATATGCAGTACAGTCATTATTTGAATGGCTTGCCATACTAATTTTCCCAGGAAATTTTTTTAAATGCAAAACCTAATAAATCTGAAATCCCATTTTCATTAATTATATGGGAAAAGCAACTATCCATAATTAGGCCAGAGGAAATATTTTAAATGAAATTTTGATATTTTTTATTTATCATAAAATCACTCAAAGAAATAGTAATTATATGGGGTGATGCAAGATGTCCCTTAAATAAGTTTTACAAATCTTACAAACATTTTTTCATGTATTTTTAAAATAATGACTTTTTGTGAATGATATCTCTGAAAGAGATTAAGTTTATTATCTTCAATATTTTTCCAAGAAATCAAGTAAGAAAATTTTGGAGTGCAGCATGACCTGGGATTTCCTTTTTTTCCTGTGTAATGAAAGTATGTCTGGACAGTTATTCCAAAAGGCCATTATTTATAGACACCAGCCAACCTTCTTCCACATGATCTTCTAAAGTTCTTCAGGGAAGTCCTGTCAGCCTCAAAAACAGAAGATGCAGCCTTGTCCACGGCTATAAGACTCAGCAGGTTTCGTAACATTTGAACAGAGTGACTCCCTAAGAATTTCAGTTCTGCATTATCTTCTCCCTTTTCAAACATCTTTTTGAGATCTTTAAATAAAGACCATGTACCAGGGTGAATCGCCGTAAGCTCAGCACCTCACTCTTTAATTGAGGCTATCTAATCTAGGAGATCAAAATCCCCTAGAACTTTCTGAACATCAGATACCCAGCCTCAGCCACTTAAGGTGATTTTTTTGGAGCCCCAAACAAATTCAACGCTCCTTCTGACATTTTTCTTGTTTGCACTGATGAACCAGAGATACATCTCATTTTTTTGGCCTGCGTCCACTTGCTTTACTCCTCTAATTTTATACTTAAAAGGTAATTTTTGCTTTATCCTTTTTAGGTTTAATATCTACATATAGTTACCTTTAAAAAATATTTTTAAGCCTGTTCTTTTGACCATGATGGTGTTATCAGTTGTATAAAAGAAGATTCCGGGCTTCCCAGGTGGCGCAGTGGTTGAGAGTCCGCCTGCCGATGCAGGGGACACGGGTTCGTGCCCCAGTCGGGGAAGATCCCACATGCCGCAGAGCGGCTGGGCCCGTGAGCCATGGCCGCTGAGCCTGCGCGTCGGGAGCCTGTGCTCCACAACGGAAGAGGCCACAACAGTGAGAGGCCCGCGTACCGCAAAAAAAAAGAAGATTCCAAACTGAGAAAACACCAACAAATGAAGGTCCTCATTTAGTTGTCTCATAGGCACTAAGTCTAATCTGTTACTGGGCACTCTGAAGCCAAATGCTCAGTATAGAACACATGTTAACTTTTTTTTTTGTCCCAGCTCTCCCTGTAGTTTCCTACTTAACAATAGTAGGGAAGGGTTGTGCCTATCTTTTTTGAGTCATGACCATCACATACCTTAGGTTTATAAATATTTTCTTCATTAAAAAATCATAATAGGAAAAAAGTTATGAATATGTTTTTCATGAAATAAAAAATATACAAACCAAGTGAATTGTTTGTATATCTTGGGCCATTTTGATGAAAGGATGGTGGAATTTCAAAGTTTCCTGAAGAGTACATGGAGGAGGGCAGTGGCAAGAAAAATGTAGAATTTTACAATTTAAAGTGGTAGTGTTGCTATTCATGAAATTTCTAAAAATCCCCAACAGAGATAAAAATATGAATGGTTACTCCATAAAAAATAAGTCTTCAGCTTATCATGCTAATTATTCTATTTAATAGAGGAAAATATTTGCAATTATCGTATAGCAAACTAGAGAACTGTTAAAATACCAGTCTAGAGGTTACTGATAAAATGCTATGTGTAAGAAAATAATGTGCAAAAATTACCCCCCAAAATCTACAATTCTACTGGAAAGTATATGGAGTGCCCATGATGGAACAGAGTCAGTAAAGGAATACTGAAACACATAAGGCAAACTAGATCATGTGTACAGGCATACTTCATTTTCTTGCCTTTGGGGATATTGCGCTTTTTACAGATTGAAGGTTTGTGGCAACCCTTTGTTGAGCGTCCATCAGCTCCATTTTTTCAACAGCGTTTGCTCACTTCATGTCTCTAAGTCACATTTTGGTATTTCTCAGAATATTTCAAACTTTTTCATTATTATTATTATATTAAGGTGATCTGTGATCAGCGATCTTTGATGTTACTGTTGTAATCGTTCTGGGGTGCCACAAACTGCACCCATATAAGACAGTGAACTTAACTGATAAATTTGTGTGTTCTGACTGCTCTACCTACCAGTCCCCCATCTCTCTCCCTCTCCTCAGGCCTCCCTATTCCCTAAGACACAACAATAACGAAATTAGACCAATTAATAACCCTATGATGGCCTCTAAGTGTTCAAGTGAAGAGTTGCATATCTCTGACTTTAAATCAAAAGCTAGAAATGATTGAGTTTAGTGAGAAAAGCATGTCAAAAGCTGGGATAGGCTGAAAGCTAGGCCTCTTGCACCAAATAGTTATCTAAGTTGTGAATGCAAAGGAAAAGTTCCTGAAGTTATTAAAAGTGCTACCCCAGTGAACACAGGAATGATAAGAAAGTGAAACACCCTGATGATGGAGAAAAGTTTGAGTGGTCTGGATAGAAGAGCAAACCAGCCACAACATTCCCTTAAGCCAAAGCCTAATCCAGGGCAAAGCCCTTATCTTCTTCAATTCTATGAAGGCTGAGAGACCTGAGGAAGTTTCAGAAGAAAAGTTTGGAACTAGCAGAGGTTGGTTAATGAGGTTTAAGAAAAGAAGTCGTCTCCATAACATAAAGGTGCAAGGTGAAGCAGCAAGTGTGGATGTAGAAGCTGCAGCAAGTTACCCAGAAATTCTAGCTAAGATAAGTAGTGAAGGTGGCTACACTGAACAGCAGATTTTCAGTGTAAACGAACAGGCTTGTATTGGAAGAAAATGCCATCTAGGACTTTCATAGTGAGAGAGGAGAAGTCAATGCCTGGCTTCAAATCTTCAAAGGGCAGGCTGAATCTCTTGTTAGGGGCTAATGCAGCTGGTGACTAAATTGAAGCCAATGCTCATTTAACATTCCAAAATCCTAGGGCCCTTAAGAATTATGTTAAATCTACTCTGTGCTCTGTAAATGGAACGACAAAGCCTGGATGACAGCATATCTGTTTACAACATGGTTTACTGAATATTTTAAGCCCAGTGTTGAGACCTAACACTCAGAAAAAAGATTCCTTTCAAAACGCTACTGCTTATTGGCAATGCACCTGGTCACCCAAGAGCTGTGATGAAGATGTACAATGAGGTTAATGTTGTTTTCATGCCTGTTTACACATCCATCCTGCAGCCCATGTGATATTATAAGCACATAATCTGAGAGCCTCTCATTAATAAATGATTGGAACTAATATGAGAATTTAACAAAATGACTATTTACAAAAAGCTCATATGTGATTCCTGCACTAAAATTTAAGAACAATAGCTTATTGTCTTTTCTCTAATATAACAATTGCCCTAAACTGGCTTCTGATTTCAGTGGATGATTTCAGCTTTTTTTCTGGTGGGTGGACAAGAAGTACTTTTCTTTCTATCTTCCTCCCTCCCTCCCTCCCTCCCTCCCTCCCTCCCTCCCTCCCCCTCTCCCTCCGTCCCTCCCTCCCTCCCTTCCTTCCTTCCAACTTTATTGAGGAATAATTGAAAAATATAATTGTATATATTAAAAAATGTACATATATATGTGTGTGTGTATATTCCTCCCCACCCCAACACGCCACAGAGAGAGGACAGAGTGAGCTTGCCAAAGAAACTCAAAACTTTAACACTTTGCTTCATGGCATCCAAAATTCTGTTCCCATTCAGCTGGTGACTGATAAAGGTCCTTCACCCTAACCTACTTTAGTGCTCCTGCAAAGCAGAACATTTACCTTAAGGCCAGGCTATACACCAGGCCAAAAAAATCACTTTTTGCTCTCAAATTGTGTGCTGGGGTTGGGGTGAGAAAGAGGGGTTCTTGAAGTAGGGGAGCTCCTTGAGCACCTCTTAGCAGTTGACTGTTTGATTCCCCCTGCTCTCAGCCTATGCTCTTTCCTCTGTGAACACACTGGGCTACAAAACCAGACCTATGGTGAACCAGGAAGGTATACACCCCATTGGGGAAGACAATTTCAGCCTTCAATGATGATCCCATTAAACCTCACTCTGCTTTTTAAAACATCTTTACTCACCTAGAAACTGAGGCAACTGTTTTGCTAATTTTTTTCTTTATACAGCATCCTGAACTATGTTGGAATGGTTCTTTTCTCATGTCAGGGCATCTAATACTCATCACAGATGTGTCTCAGGTTCTAAAAGAGTGCGAGAGCATGGCTCTCCACTACGGTACTCTGCAGGAGGCTTCTTCCTTGATAATTCTAGGAAGGGCCTAGATTTGTGTAGCACTGTAGTTGTAATCACTCTATGTACATGTGTAAGAGTAATCAACAGAAAGTTTTATAAGCATTTTGATAGGAAGTGCAGATTTCAGATTGGATCTTAAATGAATTTGACTTGGCACTGCACAGAAATCATGGATGCCATGATGATGACTGTTTCTAAATCAGACAGAGGCACTTCTTTTCTCTCCAGTGGAGGGAGGTTTTGCTGCACATTGTTTTTTAATCCACTTACAAACTTCATTTGAATTTCAAATAAAATATCACTGATGTGTTGGCCAAGGCAAATTTCTTTAGTTACTTTTTTATTTTAAAAACTCTAAACTCCTTGAAAAGCTAACATTTCCCTAGGAAGTTTTTTTTCCCCTACTTTCTGAGAAAATTAAGTTCAGTTGTCTTCTCTCTTTTCAAAACTGCAAAATTCCCTCTTCCAGGAGTCTAAACTGATGGCCTTACCTCATATTTTACAGGACATAAAGTCAAAGCAATAACATCAAGCTCCCCATGCCCATCTTCACACCACCAAACCTGCCAGTTTTCTTGACTGAATTCATACCATCTGGTCTGATCCTCTGAAAGGGCATCCCTCCACTGGTGTCTAGATCACATCTCCTTCAAGGGCTTGAATCCTAGTATTTTCCACAGTTCCCTACATCATTCATTTCTTTCTCACTCCTAGATGTTTACCGTCAGTATAATTTTTTCTAATATTCTTCACCTTAAAAATAAAGTATAACAATGATCCCTTAATTGTACATCTTGTTCCAACTGTTACTCCATTATTTAAACTCTTCATAGCAAAACTTCTGGGAAGACTTGCCTATGCTCACCTTTTTACTTGTTCTCCTCCTGTATACCCTTCAACCAGTGCAAATATGGCTTATACTCTACCTCTGTTCTAAAAATGTCCATAAATTTTTACTTACTACAGAGTTAAGTTTCCTGTTAAAAGATCAGCGGTTTAAAGAAAGCTATGCATGAATATTTTGTACAGTTCCTAAATACTAAGCACTTTACAATTTAGTCTGGCAAAATGTCTCCCTTTGTGAAATTTCTTTTTTTTAAGAATTTACTAAATGTTGTCCTTAAAAATTTCATCTTTATTTCAATTTACACTTTTTATTGCACTTTTATTAGAAGCAGCTTACCAGAAGCACAGCATTGAACAAAACAGTCAAAGAAACGATGAAAGAAAGAACATTTTTAAAAGGTCACAAATAATGGAAGTTCCTCAGCATGAATCACAAAATAAGCAGAGACTTGCAAAACCAAGGGAGCTGAATTATTTCGACTGATACGATAAACATTACCAGAATTATTATGGCTACTAAAGTTAAAGATTTTATCATGGATTTTTGAAATAATAAAAAATAGTTTTCTATTTTTTGAAATAATTTTAGATTTATAGAAAAGTTCCAAAGATAATACAGAGTTTCCACATACCCCTCACTCAGTTTCCCCTAATGTTAACATTTTGTATTACTTTGGTATATTTGTTAAAACTAAGAAACCAACGTTGATTCTTTACTATTAACTAAACTGTAGACTTTATTCAGATTTTATCACTTTGTCCACTAATGTCCTTTTTCTGTTCCAGGATTTTATCCAGGATACCAAATTGCACTTAGTCACCATGTCTCCTTAAGCTCCTCTGTTCTGTGATAGCTTCTCAGCCTTTCCTTGTCTCCTATGACCTTGAAAGTTTTGAAGAGTACTGGCTAGGTGTTTTGTGGAGTGTTCCTCAATTTGGGGTTGTCTGCTATTTTCTTCATGGCTATACAGAGGTTATGGTTTTTTTCTTGTAGCATACTGGAGGCATATGATATCAATGTGACTTTCATGCTGGTGATATGAACCACCAACACTTGGTTAAGTGGTGCAGGATTTCTTTACTGTAAAGTTATTCTTTTTCTTCTTTTTATATACTATTTTTTTAACACAAGACACTAAATCCACCCATACTCAAAGTGAGAAGGGAATCAAAGTCCATCTCTTGACAAAAGGATTATCTACTTATGCTATTTGGAATTATTCTGTAGGGGGATTTATCTCTTACCCTCAGTTTATTTATTTGTTCATTTATTTATATCAGGATGGACTCATGGATCTCTATCTAATACATTAGGCTGTGATGTCGTACCACATTATTTGGGTGCTTTGTTTTTGTTTTGGTTTTGGTCAGGTTGTTCCAGCTTTGGCCATTGGGAATTCTCAGTTGTTCCATGTGACACTTTGATATACCCTCATCCCTCTTCCTTGCTATCTGGAACTACAGGATACTCCAGGTTTATCTTGAATATACCCTGCCTTGAAGGGACCAGTATAGTTTTTATCAGACATTTCTCCAAGGTTCCCTGGTGCCTTTTATTGCAGAATGGTATTAGAAATCTGGGTGCTTGGTGGTACTCATTACTTCTGGGGTGTCACTGCTGCCAGGGCCTCTCACTGGAGAGAGCCATGAAGTATATGTCAGTATACTGACCCATGTATACACACATTTCTATAATTATTTCTGCATTTATCCACTTTTATATAAATTATGCTAACCAAATAGTGAATTCATAATGATATCTCCAACTCTAATTCAGTACTGCAGAGTTTGTCTAACTTTTACTCCTTGCATATCTATAATTTCCCCCCTCTGACAATAAGAAACCTGGTTTTCACCATCCTTCATCCATTTACTTATTTATTCACCCTGAGACATATATGTAAAGCAGATTTAGTTAACCTGAATTGTTGTGAGAAACAAATTTGCCAACTAGAGTACAGTTTTTATATACACTTCTTTTGTCTTTAGCCTTACAGTTGCCCTCCAGAACACCATTTGACAAAGTTATTTAGCTGACTTCTTTTCCTCTCACTTGCTTCAGTGAGGTTATGTCATACATTTATAACAGTTAGTTCCATTTGTCATAGTGTGTATTCCATTCTGAGATCCCCTGACATCCTGGTTGAATTTCTTTTAGTTTGCATATATTAAAGTTTACTCTTTTTGATGTACAATGCTGTGAGTTTTGACAAATGCATTGAATCATATATCCACCACTCCAGTAGCATATAGAGTAGTTTTATCACCCTAAAATTCTACAGGGATTTTTTTGAGAGGGAGCTACTGTGAGATAGCTCATGGAACAAAACCTTCCCCCCAAATATTTGGTTTTATCTGATGATGTTAAGTTAAATTTATTTCCATATTTCTAAAAACATTAAAAAAAAATTTCAGATACACTTGCTCACTAAGAATTCATAAGTGTAAGCTTTTAAACAATGTTCATGAGTGTGACTACCAATTACCACTTACTAATCTCAGAGGATAACATCTGAGACCCAAGCCTTGTCTCTTACTTAGAGAGCAACACACTGTAGAAAAGAGAGACTACTCTATATGATCCAAGATTTTAATAGTTATGTATCATTGATCTCAGTCCTTCAGAGTGATGATTGTACCTATCAGCTGAGAAAGATAGTCCCTAGAATATCTGGGTCATTATAGCTTTGTAGCAGAGTAATCAAAAGAACCAGTTACCCAGGCTCAGCTATAATTTGAATTTGATTCTAGACAGAGATTCATAAGCAACAACCTTTTCAGCTAATACCACCCAGATCAATGGGTAGCTGAGGGTAGAAGTACTGTCCATTCCACAGCATGTACTGTTTTAATATTTTGTATTTTATTTTTTGTTTTTCTTTGGTTCACTGCTGTTGTTGTTTTGTTTGTTCTCCTCGGAGGCCTACAATTCAGTTTCAGGGGCTTGAGTTGCTAACATACCTGCCATATAGCTGACAGAAGTCCAAGGTGAGATTATAGCCACCTTAATAGATGAAAGGTGACTCTTAAATGTCATGAAAGAATCTTGAGATGTAGGTTCTTAATTTCTGTTGTCAACTAAACCAAAGTACCATGAACCAAAACAACTATTTGTTGCAATAATTTAGTTGTAAATTTTATGTGAGCCCCTACTCTGCACCTTTTTAGCTCAATGACTTTGGAAAGTTAACTTCTTTTAACAGGAAGACAGGAAACGTAACGGTTTTTATGTAGAACAGTTGAGAAATTACACTTCAGTATACTTGATAGTGTTTATGTGTATCTTATTTCCATAGATGGTTGCTTACATAATGGGGTTAGAGATAAAGAGGCTGCTAAAGCTAAGAAAGAAAAATTAACATTATACTTTGAATAAAGCAGCAGGATAGGAAACTGCCCAATCCCCTTCAAATGAAAACATCCAAAACCCCTAGTTCTCCCCAGAACACAGCTTGAGACTAGTGTACTAAGCTCCTTGTGAACCTGGTCTGTCATATATCCATCTCTGAACTCTCCCTGTCCAGTGAAGAAATATATATTAAGTGCTCCATAAGACTTTGCTAACTAAATCTAAAAATCTAAACCTCTCATTTTATTGTTGAAGAGACTGAAGTCGAGGTAAATTATGATAGTGAAGTTCATAGAAGTTGATCACAGGATGGCTAAGATCCAGTCTATTGTAAATTTATTGATTATTCTTTTGGCTCACAACATGGTAGAATGAGCACTGCTGAAGGTTGCTTTTGGACTAACAGAACTCACCAAAATTTTTTTGGCCTGCCATTTAACAATTAGGTTCCATTATATATTTTTTTCCATCTCTATTCTTTTCCACACCTGTCCTTTTAAGGAATGGCTGCCAGAAGATGTCTTTTTAAAAGTATAGTTTGGCATCTGTCACAATTTAATGCAGTTAAATTCTGTGCATAATTAGGAGACAATTATAATATTGCATAAAGGCTACGAGGGCCTACACAGAACTGTCCTGTAGAAATTCCATATTGGAATGAAAACAATTGATGTTGAAAAATTAAATTTAAAGGTGCAGTTTTGCCTGCTTATTTGATAGAATTGTTAGCTATGCCCGCCATCTCATGGAAGGCTGAAGAAATATTGTATTGCTCTCTTCTGTATGCTAATAGCAATATTTGCATAAATTAAAATTGTAACAATTACTTCCATTTTCTGGGACCTACACTACCAGCTGGATTTCCACCTATAATCATAACTTTATTTTTCAAATTAATTATTTGACTCCCTATCTATCTATCTATATCAATCTATCTGTCTATCTTTTTTTTGCGGTACGCGGGCCTCTCACTGTTGTGGCCTCTCCTGTTGCGGAGCACAGGCTCCAGACGCGCAGGCCCAGCGGCCATGGCTCACGGGCCCAGCCGCTTCGCGGCATGTGGGATCTTCCCGGACCGGGGCACGAACCCGTGTCCCCTGCATCGGCAGGTGGACTCTCAACCACCGCACCACCAGGGAAGACCTATCTGTCTATCTTAATCAAGTCCAACCTTTCTCTTTAGAGGACTTTTACTCCTCCAAATGGCAAATTATCGAAGTAGTCTGGGGACTTAACGTGGTTCAAAGTAGTTGGGGGTGGTTTCATCAGTCAGGGTTCAGACAGAAAAACAGAAACACCGGGGGTGATATGCATATAACAGGTGACTTATAATAGGGACCTGATAGTATGTAATTGTGGGAGCTGGTTAAGCAGTCTTCATAAGGCTTTTTTTTTTTGTCTTCGCTTTAGGCGCTGGAGCCCGAAGTCAGCACGGCATTCAGGAAGGAGAGATGGATGTGAAGTGGGGAAAGCAAGGATAGACTGGAAGCCATGAGGAATAGCTTGGAACCCACAAGGACAGACTGGAAGTCGTGTTGATCTTTCACTGCCCAAACCTCCAACTTTGAGGACATGAGTGCCCTGCAGGAGAAGTGGGCACTCTTTTTTATGGAGCTGGTGAAGCTGAAGGAAGATATGAGGGGATGCTGGTGCAGCTGTGGACCTGGCTGCTGCCTCACACTAAGGTAAGCCAGATCAGTAATAATGTGCCCGTGACCCTACTTTCTGAGCACAAAACAAATAAGGTTACTATTTTACCTTTGGCTTCCAAATCTCTCTCCAAATGCCTCTTATAGCACAAGCAAGAAATGTTAAGAAATGTTCGGCGTCTTCTATGCTTTCGAAGTCGATGTCTTCTCTTGAACTTTCCATGGCTGTGCTTTGACTTTCTTACCTGGCGTGGCTGGGAGTACCCCCATCGCCAGTACCGTCACCATTTCTGATCGAGCTCATTTCAGCGTCTGAGCAGGCCTCCCTCCCTGCCTCCGCTCCAGAACGCTCCTCAGAGCCATGGGACAGGCTTCTGTTCTCTAAGTCTGGTAGGCCATATGTGCTGCTCACGTTGTCAGACATCTTTAATGATGCATGCTCTAGTCGGTCTGGAGTGAGTAAAAGTCGTAGAAGCCTGTGGAAGGGAGTAGGCCTGCCCCGGGTGAGACAGGCCGGCAGCAAAAAAGGTAGGCCTAGCGCCAAGACGCCAACCAAGGAGGCCAAAGGTGAGGGGCAATTTCTGGTTGAGGCAGTTTCAAGTATGGGAGCTGGTGAGGTTGAAAAGACTTTGTCCCATCTCGAGTCTCGCGGTATTTTGAGACTGCTTAGAGTTTTCCAGAACCTGGAGAGTTCGACCCCAAACCATTTGACATTGTCTGCTGCTGTGCATACCTATTGAAGACTGAAACATACTGTGCTTTGGAAGACATTCCAAAGTGATTCACAGCAAAAGTGATCTTCCTTAGGCAAAGCAGTTACCATAAGACTCTCAGTGCTTTGTTTGAACATAACATACATTATGAAATGAAGAAATAGGCAAAAGCAATGAAAGATTGCTAAGGTCCCTAAGCTAGTGAGTTCCTGACATACAAGAAATATCTTCAGCAAATCAAGCAGCTTGAGGGAAACCTTGAGAGCTCTAATTGGTAGAAATGGCATAGGGATGACATAAAATACACGATGACTAGTTCATTACATTTTAGATTAAAAAATGAATACTTTTTTTTAGTATGGGTAGATCCCAAATATTGAATTAGACATACTTCTACTAAAAAAATTCATTATTTATCTGAAATGCAAGTTTAACTGTGTCGTGTATTTTTATTTGTTATATCTGGCAGACTTTCTTAGTGAGAAGAGTAGTTTATTCCTTCAATGTAATCAAAGCTGAAATCAACTGGTCAATTTAAAGTAGACATTGAAATGAGTAACTACTTCACCAATTTGAGATAGAAGCACAACCTTTTTTCTCTTTCCAGCAGAGATTCTATATATTTATTTGGAGTTAATTCAATTTAAGACACTTAAGGAACACCAACACAATTTTATGAAAAAAAATCTGTGATGTTATAGAACTATCAAAATATTTTAAATATCTCCCAAAATATGTCAGAGGCTTTTTGGGGGCTTTTAGGGAAAAAAAGGCAGCTCTTTTAGAGGCAGTTAATTGGCATTGCTGTATTAACTTCAGAGCTTCTCCAAATGAATTATCTAAGATGATGTCAGTAAATGTTTGAAGGGCTACAGTAAACTGCTGACTAAAAATGCCGGAATGAGGAAAACAAGATTTCCCTCAGAGTAATTGCAAGATCAATGTAAAATTGATTAAACATAGAAGCATAAAGTCTTCTAAAGAGAGAGAATGGTTCCAAGGCTAATAGTAATGGTAAGACACATGAAAGAATATTCATAGCAATTTGTAAAGAGTAGCACAGCAACCTGAAAACCACCTGAGAGACCATCAAGAGTAGCATGGATAAGTAGACTAGCATATACATTTCTATAATGGAATAATGTAAAAAAGTGAGAACTAATGAATTTAAACTAAATACATCAACATGGATGGATCTTAAAAACACGATGATGAGTCAAAACACAAGTGACAGAACAATGGTTAATAATTTCATTTTCATACCTATCTTTATAATTTTCTTATGTAATAAGACTATTTTAAAAGGCAAGAAAACAATTGACTCACAATTCAGCATAATGATTACTTATGGAGGAAAGAAGGAAGTTAAGATCTGGTAGAGAGGAAGCTCCAATAATTCTTGGTAATATTTATAACTAACTGTGGATATAGGTATGTTGTTATTCTTTTAATTATTTATTGCCTGGCTTACACATTTGTGTATCCTTTTCTATGTATTATATATATTGCATAGTAGTTTTTTTTTAAGAGATAATGTTCTTTCACAAGGGTCTTGCTCGGCCATGGAGTTCAAAAACAGGAAAACCAGAGTATCAAACCCTAGTATGCCCATCCTGGCATTGTCCAGGAGAAGAAGCCTTATTAATTGGCTTTAGAAATGTCTCATTGCAAGGAGCAGTTCCATTGTTAGAGGTTCAGTCAGGTTATTTCAATCTGATGCTATTGTATTAGTTTGACTTTTTTCTACATGCTCGTTAAACAAACTTTGGCTATGAATTAGCTTTTCATTTAATTTTCATTTAAGTTTGCTTTGAATTAAATTAATCCACTTGGTATATTTCCATTCCCATTCATTCATTTATTCACCACAAATTTATTTAGCACTTCTATGCACCGTGTACTGTTCTAGGTCCTGACAATACAGTGGTGAATAAAAGTGTTAATCCCTTCACTCATGGAGTTTATAGTGGAAAAAAGAGACAATAGACAAGTCAATATAGAGATAGAGCATATGAGGCAGTGGTGAAATGTATAAAGGGAAATAAAGGTGTGGAGAGAAATAAAGGTGTGTAAGTAGGTATAGACTGGAGGTTGTTATTTTAGATAGTGCAT
This sequence comes from Delphinus delphis, assembly GCF_949987515.2. Classification (NCBI taxonomy): domain Eukaryota; kingdom Metazoa; phylum Chordata; class Mammalia; order Artiodactyla; family Delphinidae; genus Delphinus; species Delphinus delphis. Next base: position 102,578,095 of record NC_082704.1, read on the forward strand.
TCAGGAAAGGTCTCCTTTATGGGGTGACATTTAAGTAGAGGGCTGAATGAAAAGAGAAATGCAGCATGCAAATACCTAGGATAAGAACATTCCTTATACAGTGACATTGAGTGCAAATGCTCTAAAATTGTAGGACAATATGAGTGTTCATGGAACTTCAGGGAGGCCACTATGTCTGAAACAATGCAAGTAAGCACTAGGGAGAGTGTCAGGCAATGGGACTGAAAGAAACAAAGGCCAATTAAACAGAGCCTTGTTATCCATAATAAATAATTTTTATTTTTATTTCATTCTATGTGTACTGGAAAGCCTTTAGAAGCTTGTGAACATGGCAATTGCATTATCTGACTTGCTTTTTAAAAAGATGATACTGGCTGCTATGTGGAGAATAGAATGGGGTAGCAAAAGAGAGCAGAAGTACTAAAATATTGATCTAATCCAGGTGAGAAATTAAGGTGGCTTAACCTAGGATGAGGATAGTGCATGTCGTGAAAACTGGTTAGATTTGGAATACATTTTGAAAGTAGAAATTACGACATTTACTAATGAGTTGAATGTGAGTGTGAAGTGGATTAGTCAGGCTACTAGCAAGAAGCACATGTCTCTTGGGCAGTTTTAAGCAGTTCAATAGGTGGTTTTTTTTGCAAAGGTGAGAGAAGGCTGTAGGGAAATCACAAGGGAACAATCAGGATGTCAAGGATATTATGAACAGGAAGATATTATACCCTTAGGCCTAAAGGTGTGGAGGAGAGAGAGCAGTTATCAAAAGACCTGAGACAGAAAGGGCAGTGTGGAGAGTCTGACTTGACAGGAGCTATCATTAGCCATCCTTCAGCGCACCTGCAGGGCACGAGCCAGGGAAACATATCCCCCAGATTAATTTTTCTCCCTCTGCTCTCCTGATGGTACTTCCCGCTGAGTCATGTGAAGAAGGTAAGATTTTATATCCTGTAATTTTACTGACTTTATTAGTTCTAACAGTGTGTGTGTGTGTGTGTGTGTGTGTGTAGTCTTTAGAAGTTTTCATATACTGTATAAGATCATGTCATCTGCAAGCAGATAATTTTACTTCTTCCTTTCCTATTTGGATGCTGTTTATTCATTTTTTATTGCCTAATTTCCCTGTCTAGGAGTTCCAGTACTATGTTGAATAGAAGTGTCAAGAGTGGGCATTCTTGCCTTTTTCCTGATCTTAGAGAAAAAGCTTTCAGTTTTTCACTGTTGAGTGTGATGTTAGCTGTGGAATTTTCATATATATCACCTTTATTATGTTGAGACAGATTCCTTCTATAACTAGTTTGTTAAGAGTTTTTATCATGAAAGGGTATTGAATTTTGTCAAAAGTTTTTTTGCATCTATTGTGATCATGTGATTTTTATCCTTCATTGTGTTAATATGGTTTATGACATTGATTGATTTGCTTATGTTGAATCATCCTTGCATCCCAGAGATAAATCCCAGATGTTCATGGTGTATGATCCTTTTAATGTGCTGTTGAATTTGGTTTGCTAGCTTTTTGTTGAGGATTTTTGCATCTGTGTTCATCAGGAATATTGGCTTACAGTATTCTTTTCTCATTGTGTCTTTGTCTGGATTTGGTATCAGGGTAAATAACGATGAAATATTCAAAACGGAAATTAAGGAAACAATCCCATTTACAATAGTATCAAAACAATAAAATACTCAAGAATAAACTTAACCGAGGAGGTATAATGAAAGCCATAGAACATTAATGAAAGAATTTAAAGAAGACACAGATAAATGGAAAGACATCCCATGTTCATGTATTAGAAGACTTAATATTGTTAAAATGTCCATACTACCCAAAATGATCTACAGGTTCAATGCAATTCCTATCAAAATTCCAACAGTCTTTTATTCAGAGGTGGAAAGACCAAACCTCAAGTCCATATGGGGAGTTCTAGAGATCTATTTACAACATTGGACCCATAGTTAACAATACTGTATTTTACACTTGAAGATTGGTCAAGGTAGATTTATGTTGTGTTCTTACTAAAATAAAAACACATAAATAAAAATTTTTTAAATTAAATTTCAAAAAAGGAGGAGAATAAATCTGGATGAGGAAATATAAGCTACCTGGTCCCTGGAGGGTAAATACAAATCAATGATAACTCCTAAGTGTTTTCTAGGAACAGTAGGTGAATGGCGGTGAAATTTACTAAAATGAGGGCTAGGTATGGCGATGGAGGAATCAAGAGTTCTGTTTTATTTATATCAAGTATAAAAATGCACACTTAACACTGGGAAAATAGAAATATTGAGTTGACAACTGGATACAGACGTCTGGAGTTTATAGGAGAGATTATAAATATAAATTTGGAAGTCATTAGCCACTGAGAATAAAGTATATCACTTAGGGAGTGAGTACACAGTGAGAAGAGCAAAGATCTGAGGATTAGGTACTGGAACACTCAAATATTTATTTTAGTAAGAAAAGGCAAATCCAACTATATGGAGCAGAAAGAGTGGCCAGTTATGTAGGAGAAATACATGAGAACATGAAGAAAGTGTAGAAACTATTTTACAAATGAAGCATTGATCAACTGTGCCAAATACTGCTAAGAGGTTAAGATAAGGCCTGAGAACTGACCATTGGATTTGGTAACAGGAAGGTAACAAGTCATTTGCGACTTGTTACCTTCCTGTTACCATACATTACCACAATGTTACATGCTAGTGACAATGATTTAGTAGTATGGGTGAAAACTGATAATGCAGTGAAGATAGGAGAAGCTTTAGGAGGAAAGCCTTAAATAGGGGAGACGGAATAGGATTCAATGCACAGATAGAGGAATTGTAACAGGAGGGGAGACAAAATATTTAGTACAGAGGGAAGTAGGTTGTTAGATCTGGTGGTGGAAGAATGTGCACACTCTTGTAGTTGCTTCCATTCTCCCAGTGAACAAAGAAGGAAGGATATCAGCTATGAATGAGGGAGATTAAAGCTGTGCTGGATCTTTGAGGCAAAAAACTTGTGAAATAGTCAACTCAGAAAATGGGAGAATGAGTCCAACAGGGATATGGAGAATAGTTGCCTGGAAGAAGAGAGGGTCCACTTGTGGTTTCATACCCTAAAGGTAAATAAGATAGCATGATTATTGTTTTTCTCTAACTATTTTATTTTATTTTTTAAATTTTTATTTATTTATTTATTTTTTGCGGTATGCAGGCCTCTCACTGTTGTGGCCTCTCCCGTTGCGGGGCACAGGCTCCGGACGCGCAGGCTCAGCGGCCATGGCTCACGGGCCCGGCCGCTCCGCGGCATGTGGGATCTTCCCGGACCGGGGCACGAACCCGTGTCCCCTGCATCAGCAGGCGGACTCTCAACCACTGTGCTTCAGGCGGACTCTCAACCACTGTGCCACCAGGGAAGCCCATAACTATTTTAGACACTTGAGGACAGAAGTAGAGTAGGCAAATACCTGGATTCAACTAAATTCTGAATTTTTTGCTGGTTGAGGATAATGGAGAGTTGGGGGGCAAAGGAGCTTAGAGTCTACATAATGAAATTATTATAATAATGAACCTTGAAATTTAACTATAAAAAAAACCAATTGAGGGACTTCCCTGGTGGTCCAGTGGGTAAGACTCCATGTTCCCAATGCAGGGGGCCCGGGTTCGTTCCCTGGTTGGGGAACTAGATCCTGCACACCGCAATAAAAGATCCCACATGCCGCAACTAAGACCCGGCGCAGCCAAAATAAATAAGTTAAAAAAAAAAGAAAAAGACAATTGAGAACAAGAGGGGGAAGAGGAAAAGGGCAAATTTGATAGGGTCAGCAGATTGGAGGTCCCAGTGGAGTCAGCTTTTGATGGGATCAGCAAGTGTGTTCAACCATAGAGGAACTAGAGTTCCCTTTTGCTTCACTACTTTATGGCCTGTAAGTATATATGAAGTTTGGGAGAACAGGGTGACCCAGAGCCCTATAATCTGTACCCAAGCTATTAAAGCAAAAGCAATTTGATTAAAATTAAAGTAATTCACTCTAAGATATGGCTGACTGATAAACTTAATTTTCCCAGAAGCTATTTCCTTAATATAAGAGGAACTTCCTACTCTAGGACAGATATTTTTTAGAAGAAACCTTCCAGAGCCATTTGAATACCCCAGGAAATTATTACAACTACTCTTACCGACCAGCGATGTGTCAGCCTGATTCTGAAAGTGGCAAAGAGGGGCCTTTATCTGATTGCCTCACTGGGTTTGGGGATGCAGGAGACAGTCATTTCTAAAATGACCCCTGTCACATAATGGGCTTGTCTTGTTTTCTGCCCTCATGGATGTAACACCCCCTTGAGGGAGACAGATTTGTAAACCAGTATCATGAAATGAAGTCCATACCAAGATTAATAGAGATTTTTCTATGAAGATTTCATAAGATTCTGGCAAAACTTATATGTAAATGTGCTTCCTAGATTTTAGAATTACCTTTTCAAAATTTTAGGAAGCCCAGAAACTTCAGGATGCCATTTGGAGCCAAAGAGAGAAAAAAAAAACTTTATATTCTAGAACAAATTCCATTATAAACAAATAATTAAAATAGCTAAATGTATGCTAATCGATTACTATCAGAGGGTCCTAGAGTGAAAGTAGAGTGACAGGAGAGACTGTTTTGGTGTAGACATAGAGTTTAGATGGGTTTCCAGGAAAGGTATTTGAGCATAACATGGAAGGAAGAACAGTGTAGCAGCACACAGCCACGTCACATGAGTTTTCTTCTGGGCCCTTGTGTATGTGTGCTCACACTCCTCTGCCTCATCCTCATTCTGCCTCAGGCCCTTTTCTGTGTGGAATCTGGCAAGGAAGCAGTTGGAGATTAACACATGGTCTGTGGCGGGAGGGAAGAGATGGCATGACATATTTTGGGAAATAGAAAGTCTTGGTATGATTGGAGCACAGAGTCAGCGTAAACAACAGGCCAGCCTGTAATGTGGAATGCTTTATTGCAGCAATTCTCAAACTTTTTGGCCTCAGAACTCCTTTGCATGCTTAAAAATTATTGTGACTCCCAAAGTACTTGTACTTATGTGATTTACATCTACTGATATTTGCCCATACTAGAAATGAGAGCTGAGAAATATTTAACTATGTGTTAATTTATTATTTCAAACAAGAATAATAAATCCATTACATATTAACATAAATAATATATTTTTATTAAAGGTAATTAATTTTTCCCAACAAAATAAATTTAATGAGAAGATTGGCATTGTTTACAATATTGCATTTTTTAATTGTCTGGTTTAATAGAAGACATCTGGATTCTCATATTTGCTTCTTCAAGCAATCTGTTGCAATATCACAGGTTATTCAGTGTCTGGAAAACTCGACTGTACATTTGTGAGACAATGAGGACCAAAAAGGCAAATAACAGTTTAGGATTATCATGAACATAATTTTGACCTTTCAGATCTACTAATAGGGTCTCAGGGACCCATCCTCACTCCCCATGAGTCCCCATGCATACTTTGAGAGCTGCTGCTTTCTTATAAAGGCATATAGAGAACAAGTTGGATTTTATCTAGTAGATGATGCATAGAAACAAATAATTTAAGCAAGGATTGGATTTGCATTTAAAATGATTACTCCCAGTGTGGGAAATAAGTTGGATAAAGGCAAGGTTAGATGTTTGGAAACTAATTAAATTTGAATAATTTCTCACATTCTGTCTAGTATAGGACTCTTTTACAAACACATGTGTAATACTGGTTATACTTTTTAATGTGTTTAGTTTCCTCTACTTAAGAGTAAGTTACTTGGAAGTAGGTACTGCTTTTGATTCATCTTTATAACTACAGCTTTTAGTCGAGTATACAGAGTAGGAACCCAGTAAAGATTTGTTAAAAATAAATGAAAGAACTAACTAAATGGCTGTCAGACTATTGCAGATAAATGATGATCTAGTCTTCAACTTAAAGGCAGTGGCAACAAAGATGGAGTAGATTTGAGAGATATACTCAATTCACTGTTGACTGACTGGAAATGCTGTTGACCTACTTATTGGATAAGGACTGTGAAAGAAAGATAAGGAACACCATTATTTCTGTCATCTACCTTATGTGACCCTGATTGAGGGAGGATAGGAGATAGAATGGGGTGGGGTTTGAAGGGGTGATTTCTGGTTTCATTTTGAATATGATGAATTGCAGATGCTTGTGGGATTTGGGCCTCTCGTAGCACCTTAAGCGGTTTTAAAGCTACATAGTATCTTATTTAAGCCAAGATCACAGTATATTCTAATATTTGTTTTCAGTGCTTTAATATTTTAGTATTTGTTTTTAATACTTTTGATGTTTTAGTGTATTTTTAATGTCTTAGTATTTTAATATTTAATCAGAATTCTTGGATTTTTGCTGTCCTAAATTTCCGGTTCTATTCGTGGATGCTGAGTTACTGCCAAACAAGTGGGATTAATTTGTCTGTTGCACAGTGGCTTCTTTTCAAATTCACTACTTCTAAATTTCATCCATAATGTGGGAAGTTGAACTACTCCTACAGCTCTGTGAAGGAATCTGCTGACCCCGCATGTGGTAGAAAGCAGGAGACACAGTATCTGACTTATTCACAGAAACTGATGAGATCGCTTGTCACCATCCTCCTACTTTACAGTCCCCAACTAGGGTTGATGACACATTTAAAAGTATGCCTATCAGCAAGCATGGATTTTTGTAATTCACAATTCACTAAATAGACATCATGTGATTGAAAATAAAGAAGCATCATGCAAAGAATGTGTTGTGAACAACTTAAAATGAATTCAGAATGTAACAAAACAATCTGGCTTCATGTTTTCAAGAGAGTAGCCCCAACAGACAGGGAAGAACACTTCAAACACTAAAGTGATTCAGTTCTCATGTCCTTTATTGCCGCTCATCTTTCCATCTGGCCAGAGTTGCTATTTTATCCAGTACTTTCCTGTTTAGTACCATCCTGCCTTTACATTTTGTTTCCAATCTACTCTGCAAAGCTAATTGTTGCCCTGTCCCAGGAGAATGTGAATAATTTTAAAGTTAGAAAGGGAAGCATCTGCATAGATAGAAAATAGCAGTCATTTCATTATAATTAGTCTATCTGTCTGTCTTTTACTTATGCCAGAAATGTATCAATATCTTCAAAAAATGAATGACTACCACCTGCCTAAAACCTGAATGAAGCCCCCCAACTCTAATTATTTTATTTTCTTCAAATTAAAACAAAATCTGGTCAGTGAAAGTTTGAGCTCTGGTATATATCAGACACTTCTATTGGTTGCATAATTCAGTGAGTTACAGAAAGTGTACCATTCAAAAAAAATATATATATATATATATATATAGTTTTGAAAAATAAATTATCTTTGATTTTCATCAATTATTAATTGTACATTAATAAAGCACATAGTCAACATAGAAAACTGAATATCCATGCATCTCGCTAGAAATATTTATATAATTTAAGTGAATAGCAGAACATTACTTCTAAAGATCTGTAAGATGGATATCCATGATAATGTGTGAAATAAAGCTATAAAACAAAAATACAAAAAGATTCTGGTATAATCTAATGGAATTCTTACCCTTGCCCATGATAGAGAATTAAGCACAATAGATTTAAAAGTAATCGAAGGTATATTTTATTAAACATATTATTGGGAGTAGTGCCACTATTTATTTCTCTTCTCATTTACACGCAGAGGGGAATTTCTACTCTTCTCTGTTTTTGGAAAACTTCTGCCTTTACTCCTAATGTGATAATTCAGACTCTGAAACATATGGCAGGCCACATTTCACTGCTGAGCAGACTCACTGCTCACGTGTGACACACCATTTTGCTCTCTTGTCCAAACTTTTGCCTCAATGCTCAGACATGGTGAGCACTCTTGGGCTTCTTCTCAACATACGATAAGCATGTATGGACAGTGATAAGGGCCTGCCTTTAATAGAAATGCTGGCCATCCTTCTTGCTAGTGTTTTCTTTCACCACTGAATCTGTGTGTTAGTTGGACCTGGTATCCTTGTCTACGCACTGTTTGGGTACATAGACTCACTGCTCTGCAGGTCACATCAACTCTGTTTCTCTGTTTTTTTCTTCTGCCTTCCTCCCACCAACCCATTCACTTTCCATGAATATTCAGTTCAAAGATTTAGATTTTGGGTGAGTTAGGAGATACCCACTTCAGCTTCCAACTTTAACCATGTTTTCTAGTCCAGCTTTTCTGGAGAATGTTGTTATGGGGATCGGGAGAATACTGGTTATAAAGTGCTTTTAAAATTAATGAATCCATTTAATGGGGAAAAGGGTGAATGGTAGGATTTGGTTGCTTGGATTCAGTTTTATAAAATGCAAAGGAGAGGGCTAGAATACATGATTTCAATGGCCAATTTTAGCCAAACACAAGCTGAAGCTGTGAAGCAGCATGGCTGATGTTCTTTCTTTTTTGTTTGTTTGTTTTGGCCGTGCCATGTGGCTTGTGAAATCTTAGTTCCCAGACCAGGGGTTGAACCCTGGCCCTCAGCAGTGAAAGTGTGGATTCCTAACCACTGGACCACTAGGGAGTTTCCTGATTTTCTTATATGGTTTCTAAATAAACCCTAACGTCAATTTCATAAATAAATAAATAAGATTACAGATGTAGTTTAATATCATATTCTTTGAAAAAAAATGTATGGCTTTCCATGGTGACTACTTAGAAAGGTAGTGCTCATTTGGAACAGAAAGTATTTAGTGAGTTTGTTAAAAATTAGTACATATTGTCATTCATTTTAGTTACACCATTTATATCCCAAGGGGAAGTCATTCAAATAGCATGTGTTCATTACTGAGTGAGCGGTAAAGACAGTTATAACCAAAGAGATCCAGAATAGGGAGGGGTCCCAAAGGTGTGGGCAGCTGGGAAACAACTTGAAAGAGTTGAAAGAAAGAGACGTTGAACAACTGGCAAAGGTTAAAAAGCCACAGGATTGAGAATACACAAAGCTTGTTTCTTTTAGAACACGAACAGATACATTTTCATCAAGCTGATGCTTCAATATAAGGACAGTAATAAAAATCATTTGAAGATGAGATTGTCCAATGTTTGTTAAATATTCTTGAAGCTATAGAAAGACAATGCACTGTTACTCAACACAAATGTTTTAAGTGCATGATCATGGAACATGATTTTCCTGAGTGATGAAGTCCCTTTTCATATGAACAGGGGAATTGTGGTAGGCAGAATAATGCCTCTTCCCCCAAACCTGTGAATATTGTTAACTTAAATAATAAAAGGGAATTTGCAGATGTGATTAAGTTAAAGATTTTAAGATGGGGAGATTATCCTGGATTATCCAGATGGACCTTGCAAGAGAGAGGCAGGAGGGTCAGAGTCAGAGAAAGAGACACAGTGGTGGAAACAGAGGTCAGATATGTGGGGCCATGAGGCAAGGGATGTAGGCAGCCTCTAGAAGCTGGAAAAGGAAAATAAACACATTGTTCCCTAGCGCCTCCAGAAGGAATGTAGCCTTGCCTACTCATTTTAGGCTTCTGACTTGCAGAACTATAGGATAATAAATCTGTGTTGTTTTAAGCCAATAAACTTGTGGTAACTTATTACAGCAGCAATAGGAAACTAATATGGGGATGTGTGTGTATATTAATGTCAGCAAGGCACTTCACAGCATCTTTAAAGTATTTCTGAGCCAAGATGGAGGAGATAAGACAATGCAATGATGTGTGCTGTCAGATTTGAAACTGCCACAATAGATATGCCCAAAACATGGTTGCTAAAGCCATGGAATCCAGGGTCTGGGTTGGAATCCAGGGTCTGGATTGGAATCCTGACCCTGCCCTTTTCTAGTTACATAATCTTCGGCAAGCTATTTGACATTTCTCTGCTTCTGTGACCCTGGATATAAAGTGGGATTAATTATTGCAACTATCTTAGAGAGAATTGTGTGTTAAAAAATTAATACAGATTGATATTAATTATTTAATTAATATTACATAAATTAACACTTTTGAGATGCTTAGAATGTTTCATGGTACAAAGTGAGCACTGTGTAAAGGTTAGCTGTCATTATTATTGGTTCCGGCCTAAAGTAAATTCTGTGGTCACAAGGTTCAACGAACACTCTGTACTTGATTTTATGGATTTCAACATTTGTATCAACAACTTGAATAATGACATTAAAGGCCAGTGACATAATATTGGGAGCTATAAATCTGATGCCAGTCTAAAGCCTATGGAATGAAATATATTTAGGCTCAAAAAACAAAGGGTTACGTCCCAAATATTTGCCAACATTACGATATATTTACTTTAAATATGTGAGTACCATGTTGTGATCTGTTACACAGCTTGAATTGCAAATACAGTTAAACTTTAGATTTTCTTAAAAAATAAAATATGCGGTTTCATATATCATAGGACTAAATTATCAGAAAATCCAACATCTCTGTTCTTGCCCTAACGACCCCTCACATTCTAATCTGTTAAAAACATATGACTTATGTAGAACTAAATGTTGGCAGATATCATGGGGAAGGAAGGTCAGTCCCAGTCCAACTTATAAACCCCAATAAGGATTATCTGATAAATTCCTTAATGTTTTGTCTTACCACTGCAACATGTAGACATTTTTTTAAATTTTTATTTATTTATTTATTTATTTTTGGCTGTGTTGGGTCGTCGTTTCTGTGCGTGGGCTTTCTCTAGTTGAGGTGAGCGGGGGCCACTCTTCATCGTGGTGCGCGGGCCTCTCACTGTCGCAGCCTCCCTTGTTGCGGAGCACAAGCTCCAGACGCGCAGGCCCAGTAGTTGTGGCTCACAGGCCTAGTTGCTTCGCGGCATGTGGGATCTTCCCAGACCAGGCCTCGAACCCGTGTCCCCTGCATTGGCAGGCAGATTCTCAACCACTGCGCCACCAGGGGAAGCCCCTGAAGATATTTTGACAAATAAAATCTTACAGTCTTATAGCTAATCCCTACAAAAGCCACCAGTGAGAATCTTCAAGGGAGGTTGATTCATTCCTACAATACTTAGCTCACCCATGGAGTCCTCTGATTTGGGTACCCGTGGATATACTTCTTAGGACTCAGTATTTTTTATCCTATACCAGCTAGGAGTATAGCACCAAAATTGGTTTAAGAGAGTAATTAATTAAGAGAGAAAAAATTAAAATTAAAAAAAGATCAGTCATTGCTTGCCTAGAGCTGGGGTCATGGGAGAGGAATGAATGAATGCAAAGTCACATAAGGGAAATTTTGAGAGATCGTGGAAATAATCTATATCATGATTGCTGTGGTAGTTATATGATTGAATACATTTGCTAAAACTCATCAAACTATACACTTAAAAATTGATGGGGCTTCCCTGGTGGCGCAGTGGTTGAGAGTCCGCCTGCCGATGCAGGGGACACGGGTTCGTGCCCCGGTCCGGGAAGATCCCACATGCCGCGGAGCGGCTGGGCCTGTGAGCCATGGCCGCTGAGCCTGCGTCTCCCAACGGGAGAGGCCACAACAGTGAGAGGCCCGCGTACCGCAAAAAAAAAGAAAAAAGGATGAACTACATTTCATATGAATTACACCTCCCTAAAGCCACTTCTTACCATTCTTTATTCCCTCACCCTAGAGAGCCAGACTCCTCATTTTCATCATCTAAACCTGAAGTGTGCTGTAGAATTCTCTTTCTACGTCCAGGGAGCTTTATATTCCACCTATTTTTAAATTTAGGTTTTAATTTAAATTTAATAAATTGGCCTTTCAATACTTATTACTCAGATATTTTCTTATTTTGCTCTCTACATAAATGGAAGCGTGCTCTTCACACTTTTTTTCAAAAAAAATCACTCAACAAAGTATTTATTGAATGCCTACTAAATGTCAGGCAGTGTTATAGATGCAATAGATAAAAGAGTGAAGAAGACAGATGAAACCCCATGTCCTGATATGTTAATATTAGGTGATATGCTAAGTAGACAAATTAAGCAAGAGATGAGGATAGGAGTGCTAGGAGTTATGTTTTTTGCAAAGTCTGGACAAAAAATAAGACATCATGAAGAATGTATTAAATGAACATAGACTTTAAGAAAGAGAATAAGTAAGGCACATAGAGATATACCTCTATCTATCTATCTATCTATCTATCTATCTACCTATCTATTCCAGGGAAAGCAGCAAGTATGCCTTTCCTGAGTAGAAGGGATGCTTGGAATGGTTGAAGAAGCACAGGATCGAGAATGGCTGGAGTGGGAGTGGCCATCTGCAAAAAGGGAAGTGTAGATAGAGATAAGGTCAGGCAGGTAGCAGGATGTCAGATTATTTAGTACCATATGGCCCATTTAAAAGGTCTGTGGCTTTCCCTTAAACGTGATGGTAAGATTTCTCGGCAAGAAAGCAGACTTTGGGGAAAAAGGCTTACGTGTGAGTTCTTTATTGGGAATGTGCCTCAGGAAGCAGTGGTGAGGAAAAGAGGAATCCAAGCAGAGAAGAAGGGAGTGCAAAAAAAAAAAAAATATATATATATATATATATATATATATATATATATATATATATATATATATATTATTGAGCTGGCCACTGCTACAAGTGACTGGTTGCTCCATCCATGGGATCATCTTAAAAACTTCACTAAATGTTTTCAGAGGTCTTTTCTGGGGAGTAAAAGTGGAAAGCTTTTATCAGCACTCTGGTAAAACCTCCCTAAAAGGGTATTAACTCATCTGCATTACTGTGTTGTGTGTTACTATTGCACCCCATGTGTGGATTTAGTAGAGAAGCCTAAGGCAGGAGGTGTGGGACACGCTGAGTAAGTTTGAAATGAAATGCTAACAGATTACTGCTCCATGAAGTTGGTGGGAGCCCAGGTAAAACTGGTCATTGCAATTGTGTTTCTATATGCAAGTGTAGATTTTAATATGAAATATAACAATTATGCTATTGATGATAGCATCAAAAGACACCAAATACCTAGGACTAAATATAACTAAAGATATCCAAAATCTCTACACAGAAATCTATAACTGAATGAAACACTATGAAAAGAGATTTTAAAAGACAGATAACAAATGAAGACCTATACATGTTCATAGATTGGAGGACTCACTTTTGAAAATCTGTAAACTTTCCCAAATCAATGCAATCTATATAAAATTCCCAGCAATGTGTGTATCAGTATGTGTAGGGAGTAAGGGGAATGTGGAAATTGACAATTGGTTCTAAATTTATAAAGAATTCATGTACAGCTAAAACAACTTTGAAGAAGAACAAAATTGGAGGATTTATACTTATAGATATCAAGTTGATGATTAAGACAGTATAGTGTTGGTACAGAGACAAACAAGTAGATCAATGAAACAACACAAGAAGTCCAGAAGCATACCCACACGCATAAGGGTTTTCAAGTTTTGAAAAAGTGATCACTAAATATGTCTTGGAAGAATATCTTCATGAGCTTAAAGGGGAAGATTTTACCAACTATAAAGGAGAAGATCGGCATGTTGGACTATTTTAGAAGCAGGAAATTCTCTTCATTGAAAGACACCATTTTAAGACTTAAAAAGCCAGTGTATTTATAACCCATATAACTGACAAAGCAGTGTATCCAGAATACATAAAGAGGATCTCTAAATTAATGAAAAGACATTGAAAACCCAAGTAAAGAAGGGACAAGATTTTTTAATAGCCTTCATAAAAGAGAATATAAAAATAGCTAATAATCCTATGGAAATATGCACAACCTCATTAGTAACTAGGGAAATTCATATTAAATCTACAATGTAGATGTTTACTAGAATGAATACAATTGAAAAGACTGAAAATGCCCAATATTATTGGCAAGGATATAGGGAAATGGAGCTTTCATATATTCTTTATTAGCGTGTATGTTGATAGAACTACCTTGGAAAATTATTTGGCGGTATCTACCAAATTTGTTGATATGCATATCCTCTGATCCAACAATACCACTCTTGAGTATATACCCAACAGAAAGGCACATATATATTTAATAAAACATGTAGGAAAGAAAGTTCATAAAAGCATTATTCATAATATCCCAAACTTGGAAACAACTCAAATGCCACTCAACAATGAAGTGGATAAATGGGTCATCTATTCATACAATGGTATATACAGCAAAGAAAAAGAGAGTGCTACTGCAGAAAACACCACTGATAAATCTACCAAACACATGGAGCAAAAGAAGCCAGATATAAAAGAATACATACTATATGATTCTATTTGTAACATGTTCCAAAACAGGCAAATAATCTTTTGCTGGAAGTCAGGATAGTCATTATCTTTTAGGAAAAGGCAAGGGAGTACGATGGAGCCTCTGGAGTGATGAAAATACAGTATTTCTGGTTCTGTGTGCTTTATGTAGATGTGTTCACTCAGTGAATAACTAATGCTGTTCACATAGGATTTGTTTAGTTTTGTATATGTAATACTAAAACATTAAAATTTTATTTAAAATTTTGCACCTACCTTAATGTGTTCTTAGGAATACATGAGATGGTGTATGTCTAATGACTGTCACCAAGTAGGTATATAATCGATATTAGCTAAAGACATAAAGAAAGGGACTACGTAATATTTGATCTTAAGTAGGACTGTGAATTAGTCTGGAAAAAGAAAGGGTTGTTAAGAACTGATTCAGATTAAGAGGAGAGTCAGAGGTCATGAGAACTGATAAGAGAGAAAATGATTGCTTAGCTGCCCCTGAGAAAATTTATTATGGAGAGGGGGAATGCAGAAGAATGCCCTAAGGCGAACTGAAACATGATAATAGAGGGTGGCCTCTGGTCTATGTTGTGATATATAAGTTACCAAGCTTTGGTTAGACTGAATAGGGTACACAAGCAGAGGGTAGTGCTATATTGATTTAGATAGTACAGAATCACTAAGATGGGCTGCTAACTCATTCCTCTTGTTCTTTTCAAAGATAACTACATTATTGATGGAAAGGACATTTGCATTTGCAGTATTTTATTTTTTAACAAATGTTCTGATTTATATATTTTATATATATATATATATTTACTTTGTTTATCTTATGTATTTACACTTAAAAGATTAACTTATTTCTTATTGTGAGCAATTTTATAATATACTTTAGAAGTAGTCCTAGATATTTATATATTAACATTAAATTTAGTTCATTTATAATAATTTTAAATTACAAGTTACATTATTCTCTCTGTAAAACTAGCCAGGTGTATGTGTGTGTGCATGTGTGTTTATTCAGTGGCATTTAAAATGCAGTGTATGATCTTTACTTTTACAATTTCCAACCACATATTGGGCTCATCTAGACCTTTATAAAACATAAAATCTGAAAATAAAAAGTTAAAACATAAATATACTACCTTTTTAAAATGCTACATCTCTAGTTGGTGGGTCAAATTTATTATTTATAATTATTGCAAATAAATCTGTTCTTGGGTGGAGAAAAACAAAATTTTCAGTCCTATCTGCTATTAACTCTTAGTGTAGTCTCCATTTGGCGATTGCTGATCTGAGCCTTTATCTTAATACTTAAGTCATTTGAAGTATTTTAGAAGGGGAATGCATCCCTTAGACAGTTTGCACATCCTTTGGAAATGAGCTTAGTATTTGATTTTGTTTTCCTGCATTTTACAAATTTAACTGTCACTAGGGATGAATCTTGAAGGGCTACTGAAAGATTCAGCTAAAGATTCGGACTTGATCTGTGAAGTTTGTCTTTTTGGATGAAGTCTTCCATCCTACAATTAGCATGTGCTACAATTTATTATCATGTCTCTTATTTTTTTTAATATAGAATTGCAAACATGGAATCTGAATGCAATATTTGATTTGAATCCTGTAACAACATTAATATTTTATTTCTTTTCCTTAATAGTTACTTAGTGTTAAATATGTTTAGATATGCAAGGTATTAATCCATTTTCTCAGAAACAGCACGTATACACTTATTTATTTCCAAGACAGTTTCTTCTGGCTGAAATAATACTTGTTTCTCTCCCATTTTAAAGTGTATGTGAGATGGATTAATTTAAAATAAAAATATACCGAGAATATGCAAGCCAATCAACTGTATTTAGTTAAAAATCAGGCAACTATCTATCATGTTAATAAGCATGAATATAGTTGTGTTATTTGGAGAATCCATTGTGTAGCAGTGAAGAACTCAACATGCTTAGATTTTTTGTATTTTAAAAAGTGAATTAACAAAATGGGTTTTTATAACCTGCTTTTATGTTGCCTGATGAATTTAATATATTCCAGGAAAGTTAGTAGACAGTAACCCACTGAATTATACTGCAATTACAGCTGGAGTAAAAAAATTTTTTTCCTTGTTCTTCCTAGCAGAAAATTAAACAATTTCTGTATTCCAAACTGTTACAAATTCAGTTTCCCAGTAGTTTATCCCAGTCTTCAGTGATGTGTGAAATAAACAAGGAACATTGTTCCTCACAAAGAGGTAGAGGCAATCATTAATAGAACATTTTTGTCTTATATTTGGGAAACATGTAAATCCTGTAATACCAAATTATCTAACAAAAATTTTTCCACATGTAACTATACAATTCAAAATAAAGTAGAAAAATAAATTTAAACTATTATTTAAAGTGTACTTCAAATGTAGAGAGCAGGAAGATACTCCTATTGATCATTTTTAACATTAAAAGATTTTTGAATAGGTAAGATGTGTACATGATTCAAAAATCAAAAGAATATAAAATACATGTTCAGAAGTCTTCTTACTATCCCAACCCTCCATTCCATTCCACTCCACTTTACTGATAAATATTTTTATTAGATTTTCTTATTTTCTCAGTATTTTATGCAAATATATGCAAATACGAAGATACATTCACTAGCTTCATGTCGTAGAAAATAGGTAGCATATACAGTATTTCATCTTGTTTTTTTTTACTTTAAAGTTTTATTGGAGATCACTCTATCTTGCTCATAAAGACTATACTCATTCTTTTTATAGACGTATAATATTCCATTGTATAGATGTAGCCTGGGTTATTTAATCAATTTCCCATCAATATACACACAGTTTGTTTCCAGTTGTTTACTGTTACACTGCCTTGATGAGTAACCTCATTCATATATCATTTTAGAATGCATTTTTGTAGGACAAATACCCAAAAGTGGATATCATGGGTCAAAGGATAATTGTAGTCATATTTTGGTAAATAATCTCAGTTTCCCTGAATAGGAATTACACCATTTATCACTCTCACCAGCAATGTATTAGAATGTTTTCCCAAAGCCTCACCAACCACGTTTTTTAAACGATTTTGGGATATGATAAGTGAGAAAAAGCAACTCTGTAGTGTGTGTTTTCATTTCTTTTACTATAAGTGAAAAATCAGAAAACCATTTTCTTTGTTTAAAGCCCATTTGTATTTGTCTTTCTGAGAATTGCCATTTCATGTTCCTTGCTAATTTTTCTATTGAATTGTTTGTCTTATTATCCTTGATTTCTAGAAGATTTTTATATCTTAAGGAGGTTGGTCTTTTGTCTGTGGTATAAACTGTAAAGATGTTTCAGTATTTTTCATTTGTCTTTTGACTTTGCTTATGATTTTTAAAATAATTTAGTAAAATTTCTTATTACTCTTTTCATTTATGCCTTCTGGATTTTGACTTTTTTGTTAGAAAGTACTGCCCAACTACAGACTTATAAAAAATGCACCTATATTTACTTCTGATACTTCTGGGGTTTCTTTTTCCCTGCTTAAATCTGTAATACAATTGGAGTTAATTCTGGTGTATTTTGTGAGATATAGAACTAAAGATTATCTTTTCCCCTCTAATTGGCTCCCAGTTGTCCAAACAAGATATATTTTAAAAATTCACTTTTACCAACTGATTTTTTAGATGCCACCTTTATCATATACTAATTTCCATATTTATTCCAGTCTATTTCTGAACTTTTCATCCTATTCCATTGCTTTATTTATTTATATACAAATATAACATGGTTTTAATTATTAAAATCTTATGATATACTTTAATTTAATAAGGCTAGTATCCCTTAATTGATTTTTAACAATGTTTTACTATCCATTTTTGCCTACTTCTTTTCTCAAATAAACTTTTAACCATAGTTGCTTAATTTTAGAAAACAAAACAAACATAGCAACAAAACTGTTAGTACTAGAGATTACATTAATTTGTTATTTAAATGTTATACAAATTCACTTTAAGAGGAATAGACATCTTTTTTTTGTTGAATCTTCCTAGCTAAAGCATGGTATATATTTTTCCATTTGTTCAACTCAATTTCAGTCCTTCAGAAAACATCTGAGTTTCATTTTAGATTTATTTCTCTATATATTCTTTTTGCTGTTGCTGTTTTATAGAGTCTTTTTATTTGATTTTTACATGGATTTTGTTTATGTAGAAGATGTATATTGATGTTTTTTGTCTTTTTTTAACATCTCTATTAGAGTATAATTGCTTTACAATGGTGTGTTAATTTCTGCTTTATAACAAAGTGAATCAGTTATACATACACATATGTCCCCATATCTCTTCCCTCTTGCATCTCCCTCCCTATCCCACCCCTCTATGTGGTCACAAAGCACCGAGGTGATTTCCCTGTGCTATACGGCCGCTTCCCACTAGCTATATCTATTTTACATTTGGTAGTGTATATATGTCCATGCCACTCTCTCACTTTGTCCCAGCTTACCCTTCCCCCTCCCCATATCCTCAAGTCCATTCTCTAGTAGGTCTGTGTCTTTGTTCCCATATTGCCCCTAGGTTCTTCATGACCTTTTTTTTTTTTTTTTTTAGATTCCATATATATGTGTTAGCATACGGTATTTGTTTTTCTCTTTCTGACTTACTTCACTCTGTATGACAGACTCTAGGTCCATCCACCTCACTACAAATAACTCAGTTTCATTCCTTTTTATGGCTGAGTAATATTCCATTGTATATATGAGCCACATCTTCTTTATCTATTCATCTGTTGATGGGCACTTAGGTTGCTTCCATGTCTGGCTATTGTAAATTGAGCTGCAATGAACATTGTGGTACATGACTCGTTTTGAATTGTGGTTTTCTCAGGGTATATGCATCTGTACTCTTAACCATTGAGTTAAAGTGCCTTGACGCTTTATTACATTTTACAAATTCTACTCCTGATATCAAGAGTAGATCTGACATTAGTTGCTTATGACTCCCATTTCCCCCCATATATGTTATTTTCTTAGGAATTACGGAGCATCATGCCTTGTGGAGGTAAAAATATATTGTTGCCACAGTAAAAGCATTTTAAGTCCCCAGTATGCAGGTGAGGAGGTATTTTCAGAAAACTGCCTCTACCCAGAAATATATGCCTTTGAAGTTTTTTTTTCTATTTTATCTTTGTTTTTCTACTTTAAACGTGTTTTATAAGGTGGCTGAAGGCTTTTTATCCATGAGACTGAGGTAATATGGCCTCAAACCCAATAGAATCCAGGGCACCAACATTTGCAATTACTTCAAAATTTCTAGGAGTAGGGAAGATGGGCCGGTTGGAAAGCACTTGTCAATATATTCCATCTCTCAGAAAACATGATTTTCTCAACTATCTGCACCCTCACTGCTATTACTTTTGCAATCTCCATAGTTTACAGCACCTTCTGTAATAATGTTGGCTGCCAAAAAAGTACTCCTTCAACAAAATAAAATGCTTTCTAAATCTTAGTGATGTTGAAATACAGTCATTTTATACAATAGAAATAAACAGTTCCCTACTAAACTGAGCACACATAGAGAAAACTTCTTTGGAATTGAAAACAAATGGCTAGGAAAGGAATTGCTAAGCATGCTCCTTTGTCTTCTTAGGATATGTAAATTTAGGAGAAAGAAGTGGTAGGCATACTTTAAAACAGTCTCAAGGGGGGAAAAGCAATGGATTAGCATATATTTAGAATCTGCTTTGTACAATAAAGGGTTAAAAATAATTCCAACAGCTTGATTTCTTAGACCAATGTATCTTTTAAAATACTTAATGAATAAGGTTATGGGAGAACCCATTAAAAGGCATCATTTTCATTTTCCTTTCTTTCCCTTAGCATAAAATGAATTTGCTTTCCAGGAGAAAACAAACTCTGGAAAAGTATAGTTCTAACACATTTATTGCATTAAATACCATCACTGGATTACCATCGATGTTTCCCTTTGACTACTCAGGCATTTAATAGTTTTCCAGGCCAGAGATGGCCCAAATCACTGTGTCGTTTCACTGAAATACAAATAAATGTCAATATCAAAGTAGATGTAGATTCCTTTAATCAATTAAAATTAGCATATGCATCAATTAGCATGTGTGAAGCGTATGCCAAAAAAAATCAGCTGATATCAGCTAACATTACATACAGGGGTCACAGGACCCAAGCAAGAAATATGCATGCTCCATCACCATGCCTCAGGATAAACCGCTTATCTCCAGCCTTGACTTCTTTTTGAGGTAGGAAGAAAGAGGCATTAATTTTTAAAACACTTTCTGTAATGATGATATAAGTCAGACGTACCTGCCACTGGCCATGTTTGCCACTAGTTATTCCCTGCTTAACATTGAAACTAATACAGAGGAAATTTGAGCTTAGATGTGGAGAAAAGGGTAGAATGACCTGCAGGTATTCATTTATCATTTTGATAAAGCCATATTCATGATTAACAGCCTTATAGGTAGAGAAAAGACATTTTCAAGGAGAAAATAATAGTTCTGTTAATGGTAGCAGGGGGTGTGATTGGGGTAGATAAAGGTGAAGATGTTCAATTCAGAGACATTTGATAATTAAGGTCAGGTGGATGATTTAACATTTCCTAACACGGGAAAATAGAAACAATCAGAAAAGTTCTATACATGCTTCTACAACCATGATCTTCCATTCTGTCCTCATCAAAACTCATATTTCCCTTTACATGCTATTAGTATGAATGAATTTTCTCTTTTTTTTAAATTAATTAATTAATTTTTATTTCTTTTTGGCTGCATTGGGTCTTTGCACACGGGCTTTTTTCTCTAGTTGCGGTGAGTGGGGGCTACTCTTTGTTGCGGTGCGTGGGCTTCTCATTGCAGTGGCTTCTCTTGTTGCAGAGCACGGGCTCAAGAGCGCAGGCTCAGTAGTTGTGGCACACGGGCTTAGTTGCCCCACGGCATGTGGAATCTTCCTGGACCAGGGCTCGAACCCATGTCCTTTGCATTGGCAGGCGGATTCTTAACCACTGTGCTACCAGGGAAGTCCTCTCTGTGTTTATCCAATGGTAGTCTATATACTTGAACACTGGATCCCGTCAAGGCTTGCCTACACAAGAACTTAATTTTTTATATTATCCTTTTTCTCCTGTATCAGGTGCCAGTAAGCTATGACCTGCAATCCAAATTCTGCCTTTCATCTGTTAGTTAATAAAGTTTTATTGGAACACAGCTATGACCACTCATATATTATCTATGACTACTTTTGTGCTATAATGACAGAACTTAGTCTCTGTGAAAGAGACCATATGGCCCAGAAAGTCTAAAATATTTAGTATCTGGTTCTTTAGAGAAAATGTTTTCCAACTGATGTCTGACATCCTCAATATTTTTTTCCTCTTGGTTAATTATTCCAATTAGCAAATAAACATTCTGTAATATATTTCTCATTAAAAGTGATAAATCTCCTGACTCTCTTTTACTCCTTTAATTACTGTCCCGTTTCTCTACTTCCCTTTACAGAAAATGTCCTCAAAAAGCTTGTAACTATCCTAATTGTTTCCACCTTTTCTTGTCCATTTTTTCTTGAATCCACTGAAGAGTTTGTTTCAACCATTTTATACAAACTGCTCTTTTTTTTTTTTTTTTTTTTTTTTTTTTGCGGTACGTGGGCCTCTCACTGTTGTGGCCTCTCCCGTTGCGGAGCACAGGCTCCGGACACACAGGCTCAGCGGCCATGGCTCATGGGCCCAGCCGCTCCGTGGCATGTGGTGTGGGATCTTCCCGGACCGGGGCACAAACCCGTGTCCCCTGCATTGGCAGGCGGACTCTCAACCACTGCGCCACCAGGGAAGCCCTACAAACTGCTCTTTTAAGGTCATCAATAATGTACATGATTCCAGTTTCACTGGCCAGTTTTTAGTCCTCATCTTATTTCATTCATTAGCAACCTTTGGCATATCTTTTAATCCAATTTTCTTGGAACATTTATTTGATTCTCCTAATACCTTACAGGCCAGTTATTCTATACTCAGTCACCTTTCCTGGTTCCTCCTTATTTTTATGACTCCTCAACTCGGAAGTGTACTCCAAGATTCAGTCCTCAGACCTTTATCTACAATTATTTCCTTCATAATTTCATCCAGGATCATGAATTTAAATACCATATATTCTATGCACTGATGATTCTAAAAATTATATTTCCAACTCAGACTTCTTCCTCCAATTTCTGACACCTATCTAACTGCCTCAGCATATCTCCTTGGATCATAAATAGGCATCTCACTGTTAATTTGTCCAAGACAGAACTCTTTATGCACATATTCTGATGGCTCCACCTTGCTGGGGCCTATATCTTCACTCAATTCCAAGTGAATGCAGTCTGCCTTTATAGAAACAGATAATTATCTATTTTAAAGCTTCCACTAGAGGTTTCTGTTTCTGGTATGGAGGCGTAAGAGACTAATATGCTGATCATTCCATAAACTCAGCTATGAATTTTAGACAAAAGGAAACAAACAAATAAATCAAAATACCTGGAGCCCTGGGAACTGCACAAATACAAACAGATTTGTAAAGGGGAATCAAAACTTGGACCAAATGACCAGCACAGAGTGAATTCCCTGTTTTCTACAGCTTTGTCTGAGAGTAATACCAGTCATGGCACATTGGAGCAGCTAAAACTCCTATAGTAAATCTGAAGATTTTCTGGTAGGAGAGTCGGCAAGGAACCCTGGAAAGGAGAGATCCAGAGAAGGGAAACCTTAAATTTTGTGTTTAAATTCAGCCCAAACCTGTAAAACATGCATGGATAGGGCAAACTAGAAACAGTTTTCACCTTAGGCTAAAAGAATAGAATTGAAACCTGAGCCACTTTTCCCTTCAGCCAGGGCACTTTTCACTTTGGGTCTAGCCGAGTAAACTATCTACTAAAAGAAAAAAAAAAACATATCACTACTCTTCAGAGTAATAGAATCCGGAGTGTCCAAAATCTGATTTTCGTAATGGCCATGATATAATCCAAAATTATTTGACATATGAAGAGCCAGGAAGTTTAGATCCAACTTTAAAGGAAAAGGCTATCGACAGATGCCAATCCTGAGATGGGCCAAATGATGGAAGTATGTTAATTAGATAAATATTCCAAGTAAAAGCATATATTATTTGATTGGACAAAAAGCAAGACCCAGCTATACACTCTTTGTAAGAAATACACCTTAAATATAAATAAAAGATAGATTTTAAATAAATAAAAAGGAAAAGATATATCATGCAGAGTAAATCTAAGATGCCTGGAACTGTAATATTAATATTAGATAAAATAGGCTTTGAAACAAAGCTTGTTCCCAGAAGCAAAAAGGGATATTTCATAAAGATATAATGATCAATTTATCAGGAAGACATAACAGTTATAAATGTGTATGTGCCTAATTACAGAGCCTCAAAATAAATAAAATAAAAATTGAGAACACTAAGGAGAAAAAAAAGATACTTCCATGTAAGGAGGTTTTAACTCGTTTTCTCAAAAAAAACCCCACAGAATAACTAGTCAAAATTTAGTTAAATTATGGCTATTTGGAACAATACTATAAGCCACTGTGACTTAATTTATATTTATAGAACACTATACCAGACTACTGCAGGATATACAATTTCTTTTCAAATGCATAATGTAAATTCACAAAGATAAACCATATGCTGAGCCATAAAAAGAGCCTCAAAACTTAAATATATTGAAATCATACAGAGTATATTCTTTAACAACATAATTAAATTAGAAAT
This sequence comes from Delphinus delphis, assembly GCF_949987515.2. Lineage (NCBI taxonomy): Eukaryota > Metazoa > Chordata > Mammalia > Artiodactyla > Delphinidae > Delphinus > Delphinus delphis. The sequence goes on from NC_082704.1 coordinate 102,602,055, forward strand.
CAATAAGAAGACATCTAGGTAACCCGCACCACACACACACACACACGCACACGCACACACACACACCCGAAAGAGTGCTAAGAGGAAATTTAATAGCTTGAAACACATTTTTTAGTAAAGAAGTGAGGTCTAAATTCCTTGAACTAAGATTCCATCTCAAGAAAGTAGAAAAACAAGAAAAAGTCAGCCCCAAACCATTAGAAAAATGAAAATAGTAAAGGTGTGTGTAGCAATCAAAAGATTATAAAACATTAAATAATAGAGGTAATAAAGTCAAAATCTGGTTTTGGGGAAAGATGAACGAAATTCACAACTTCTAGCTATACTGATCAAGAATTTAAAAAGATAGGATGCAAATCACCAGCATCATGAATGGAAAAATGGATATCACTGCGGATCCAACAGACATTAAAAGAATAATAAGAGAATATCATGAACAACTTTATGCAAACAAATTATAAAACTGAGATGAAATGGACAAATTTCTTGAAAGATTCAAGCTACCAAACTCAGTCAAGAATACATAGATAACCTGAATAATGCTATATCTATGTACTATTGAATTTGAATTTATGGTTAACAGTCTTCCCAGTAAGAAAACTCCAGGCTCTGATGGTTTCATTGTTGAATCATAATGAACATTTAAGAAAGCAATTATACCAATCACAAAACCTTAAAGAAAATAGAGGGTGAGGGAACACTTTCCATACTCATTTTATGAGGCCAGCATTACCTTCATGCCACAGCCACACAACAATATTAGAGGAAAACTATGGCTCAATATCCCTTACAAATTTAGATGCAAAATCCTAAACAGAATATCAGTACATCTAACCCAGCAATATATAAAAAGATAACAAATCATGGCTAAATAGGGTTTATCTCCAGAATGTAAGTTTTGTTTACTATTAAGATAATCAATTAATGTAATTCAAAAGCATATTAAGAGAACAAAGGAGAAAATTTCATTGCAAGAGAGGCAGAAAAATTATTTTACAAAGACGAATATCTATTCATGATAAAAATACTCATCAAACTATAAGTAGAAGACTACTTTCTCAAGTGATAAAGGGCATCTATAAAAACTGAAAAACCTGCAGCTAACATCATACTTTTTTATTTTTTATTTTATATTGGAGTATAGTTGATTAACAATGTTGTATTAGTTTTAGGTGTACAGCAAAGTGATTCAGCTATACATATACATATATATATTCTTTTTCAAATTATTTTTCCATTTAGGTTATTACAGAAAGTTGTAATAACCTAAATGGAAAGTTTCCTGTGCTATACAGTAGGTCCTTGTTGATTATCTATTTTAAATATAGTAGTGTGTAGATGTTAATCCCAAACTCCTAATTTATCCCTCCCCCCCACCTTTCCCCTTTGGTAACCATAAGTTTGTTTTCTAAGTCTGTGAGTCTGTTTCTGTTTTGTAAATAAGTTTATTTGTATCATTTTTTTTAGATTCCGCATATAAGCGATATCATATGATATTTGTCTTTGTCTCACTTCACTTAGTATAACAATCTCTGGGTCCAACCTAGCAATCTCTAGGTTGCTGCAAATAGCATTATTTCATTCTTTTTTATGGCTGAGTAATATTCCATTGTATGTATATACCACATCTTCTTTATCCATTCATTTGTCGATGAACATTTAGGTTGGTTCCATGTCTTCGCTATTGTAAATAGTGCTGCTATGAACATAGGGGGGCATGTATTTTTTTAAATTATGGTTTTATCCGGATATATGCCCAGTAGCAGGATTGCTGGGTCATATGCTAGTTCTATTTTTAGTTTTTTAAGGAACCTCCATACTGTTCTCCATAGTGGCTGTACCAATTTACATTCCCACTAACAGTGTAGGAAGGTTCCCTTTTCTCCACACCCTCTCCAGCATTTATTGTTTGTAAACTTTTTGATGGTGGCCATTCTGACTGGTGTCAGGTGATATCTCATTATAGTTTTGATATGCATTTTTGTAATAATTAGTGGCTCACATCATATTTAATGGTGAAAGGACGAGTGCTTTTCCCTAATTCAGAAATAGAACAACAACATTCCCTTTCACCACTTGTCTTAAACTTTGTGTTGGAGGAAACTTTGTGTTGGAGGCCCTAGCCATAGCAAAGAAATGAGTCATAAAGATGTTAAAGGGAAAAAAAACTGTGCCCATATGCAGATGACATTATTGTTTGATAGAAGAATCCTGAGCAATCTTCAAATGACTACTAGAAAACAAGTCAGAGAATTTAGCAAGGTCACAGGGTAGAAAGTTAATATACAAAGAACAATAAAATTTAAAATATTGCATTTACAGTAGTGCCCCAAATCACCATATACTTAGGAATGAATTGAACAAAAGATATGTAAAACACAGCAATTAAAACTAGAGACTGACAAGGAAATTAGAGAATAGTTAAATGAATTAAGAAATATACTATGATTCTGGATTGGAAGACTCAAAACAGGTAATATACCAATTAGCTCAAATTTATCTGTACTCTGTATTCAACAAAATCCCTGTATTCAGCAGATATTTTTTTGGTAAAAATTGACAACTTGATAGCTAACTTTTAATTGTGGTTAGTAAAGGATAAAAAAAATCAGAATAATTGATAGACTAGCTTTAAAATTTATGTTACTGGTTTGTTTCAGTTCAACTGTTTTATAGTTTCTGAAAAATATTACAATCCACCAACTCTGCATTTAGTATACAAATTTAACTGAGCACTGAGAACACTTAAAGTATATAGAATATGTGTGCATCTCTTTTTATCATACATTATTGGACATTATTGTCATTTTCTCAGCCCAAAAAGCCACCAGGAAACATAAAGATTGTACATATCCAGACCTCTGGTTTTGAGGGGGAGGATTGTGTAAATGGTGAAAAAATGCTATACAATACAAATATTGAAGTTGACATAAGTAGATTTGCTTTAGCATTTATTTAATAACTCAACCACTGCATATTTTTTATCACCTCTATTAAGTTTGTTCGGGGCCGTTTCCCTGTCAATCAGACTAGTGCAAAATTGTGACCTCAGTTTATTTTGCTGGAAATTTTTACCTCAAAAGAAGTGCCAGTCAGCTTTTAACTGGGTATTAGGGGTTAGGTCAGGTTAAGAGAATATTGTATACATTTTTTAAAAGAAAATATTTTCAAACTCTTCATACCACATGCGATGGTGCCCTCAACCCCTTGTGACCCGATAAACTGATAATGGCAGATTAAGCATCCCAATTTAGTTGTGGAAATCTCCTTTTTTGGGATAGTATTAATACTATACTAAAAAAAAAAAATGCTACTACGTCTAAAAGATGAGAGGCTTTCCAACTTGACTCTAAATGTCTCCCTGCCATTGTGTTCTTTGTCAGGGCTGCCCTATAGAGTCTATTTAAAGAGAGATTAAAGAATCAAACCCGCAGATGGTTTCTCAGAAGGATTTGCTATTGCACTTGACAGGAAGTGGCTTATCAATCTTCTGGAGGCCTTTTGTTTAGAAAACTAGTGTTTAGGATGAAAAGTTAAGCAAATCTTGAGGGCCATTTGCTCATAAACTTGTCCATGTTTATATGCCTTAAAGTATTTGTTCTTGTTAAACTATATAGATTTCGGCAAACTAAACCATTCCTTAAATAGTAACTCTGAGGACTAGTTATGATAGAATTGAAACAGAAAGTGGCTTGTTTAGATATCCAGCTGAAATCCTCTTTCATTGAAAAACACAGCTGAACAAAGTGAAGCATCTTGTTCAAGGCCCCACAGCTAGCTAAAGTCAGTCTTGGCTGTATTCTTTCTAGTATGCCACCCAATGCCCTACATTTTAATTTTTGATAGCAATCCTGGTCTACTTATACTGAATTGTAAAAATTTACATTTACATGCAAATTCAAATGTAAATTTTAAAATGTAATATTTGAATCATAGTTCCTGGTACTCTGAAAATAAGCTAGAGAGCTTTATAAATCTTACAAGTAGGCATTAAAATATCTATGTTAATCAGGACATAAATGTTGATTGCTGTCTTAATTATAGAGAGTGTTATAACACTTATAACTGTTATTCACTATGATTACATTATCTGCCAGGCACTATGCTAGACTGTACATATATTTGATCTTGAAAAGTAGGTACTGTTATACACATATTTTAGGTGAGTAAATTGACACTCAAAAAGTCAAAGGGCATCTCAAGGACACCTAGTTAATTAATGACAAAGGACTGATCTCATTTCGGAGCTGTTTGATTTCAAAGCCTAAGCTCTTATGCATTTTGATAACTCCAAAATGCCATTCTCTGTAGCCCATGCCAATAGTGAATCAAACCTATTTTTCTTCTGGTTTAATTTAAAATTTGTTTATATAATTTTGTTTTTTATTGGCAGCTAAAGTTGCTCTGCATAAATTTCTATACATTACTATAAATCCAACCTGCAAAAATAAATGTAACCTTCATAAAAAGTGATCCTTAGGGCACCCGTTAGTCATCACTTAAGTAAACATAGGAAGATCCTTAGAGTTTACCAGATATAAACCAACAATTTTAGAAGGGGAAACTGAGACCTACTAATGTGATCATGAAGCCAATTAAGTTTCAGAAGGGTGTGAACTCTCAGAGAGCCAGGTATGAAAAGCAAATCAAACTCTTCTGTCTGCTCTGTATGCTGTGCAAACTGGTGTGGTTGAGGTAGGAAAGGAGAAAAGAAAGAGCAATTTACAACACATTATGTAGGCAGAATTCAACTCTATGAGGTGGTCCTTCCAGAATAAAAATGTCCTATAGTGTAGTTGGAGTGTTATTATACTAGGCATGTTTACATTTCAAGTACAGTCATGTTTCTATTGTCATAATAATGAGAAACAAGGCTGGCATGGGGTGCTTAAAACCTCATAAATACATGAAAAGAAATAATGTATGTGACCATCTCTAATCTAGTTGATATCTTTGAATACCTGAAAAGTATGTATAGAATATTACTTTAAAATTTGGGTTTGTTTTCTGTTAATTCATAGAATTAAAAAAGGAAAAAAATATAAATCTAAGTCTTAGGTAGACAGAAAGATGATCTTTTCAAATAAACTTTCAATGTTAATTTGGCAGAAGCTATTACTTGACATGTTTTTTTTGTTTTTTTTTTTTTGCGGTACGCGGGCCTCTCACTATTGTGGCCTCTCCCGTTGCGGAGCACAGGCTCCGGACGCGCAGGCTCAGCGGCCATGGTTCACGGGCCCAGCCGCTCCGCGGCATGTGGGATCTTCCCAGACTGGGGCACGAACCCGCGTCACCTGCATCGGCAGGCGGACTCTCACCCACTGCGCCACCAGGGAAGCCCACTTGACATGTTTTAAAGAAACAACAGTGGGCTTTCCTGGTGGTGCAGTGGTTAACAATCCGCCTGCCAATGCAGGGGACATGGGTTCGAGCCCTGGTCCGGGAAGATCCCACATACCGCGGAGCACCTGAGCCAGTGCGCCACAACTACTGAGCCTGCGCTCTAGAGCCCATGAGCCACAACTACTGAGCCTGTGTGCCACAACTACTGAAGCCTGTGCGCCTAGAGCCCGTGCTCTGCAACAAGAGAAGCCACCGCAATGAGAAGCCCGCACACCACAACGAAGAGTAGCTCCCACTCACTGCAACTAGAGAAAGTCCGCGCACAGCAACAAAGACCCAATGCAGCCAAAAATAAATAAATAAAATAAATAAATTTATTTTAAAAAAAAGAAACAACAGTAACATCATCTTTCAAACATGCATTAATCTTGAATTGTGTACTTGATAAGTAACATTGCTTATCTGATTTATTTAAGAAAGATTAGTTTCATAGAAATGTTAATATTTTAAAAGTTTTCAAATAAATTTAAGCATAGTTAAATGGAGATCTTTAAACAAAAATAAATGAAATTATTAAAAATATAGTGATAAAAGTGTAAAGCAGATTTTTATGTGAACAGGAACATAACAAAGGAAAATAATTATTTTAAAAATACATTATTTAACTAGGGCAGAATAGAAAGGAATAGAGGTTATATATCAGGTAGAAATCTAAATGATTCTAATATGAAGACTAGTAAAAGAAATGAATGTGATGACTATAGTTAATACTGCTGTATAATATATAGGAAAGTTGTTAAGAAAGTTGATCCTAAGAGTTCTCATCACAAGGAGAAAGTTTTTCTTTTCTTTTTATTGTATCCGTATGAGATGATGGATGTTAACTAAACCTATTGTAGTAAATCATTTTGCAATATATATAAATCAAACCACCATACTGTACACCTTAAACTTATGCAGTGATGGATGTCAATTATTTCTCAGTAAAATGGGGGAAAAAAGAAAAAAAAAGAAATGAATAACTTATGGAGAGATGGCTTTCCTTTATTCCCAACATTTAATTTTTAGTTAATTCAGACACTCACAGACATGCGGTAGTAGCTACACTTGATAAATTTATTGATTTATAGAGCTAAGTTTCTGTAGTTCCACAGTTTTACTGATGAAACAAAGCATCCGGGGGGTTAATTTCCATATAGTTTAAACAGCTTCAAAAAGATCCTGTCAAATATCTGTATTTTTTTTTTAAATGAGACAATCATCTGATGTCAGAAAATTCTAGTAAAATGATAGGCTCATAATACAAATCACACTTGAAATATATCCATCAATGATCTGGTTAAAATAGTTGTTTCCTACACTGGCACATAAGTTGCATAACAAAATATTGCAGTCTGTGTCTTTTATATTATCCTAGGACCCAACATACGTTAAGGCAAGGTGTCTCAACCTCAGCACTACTGACACTTGGGGTTGGATAACTCTTTGTTGTTGGAGTCTATCCTGTGCTCTGTAGGATGTTTACCAGCCTGCTAGTGTCTACCCAAGTGATGTTGATAGAACACCCTCCCCTTCTTCCCAATATCCTAACAATTGAAAGTGCCTGCAGATACTTGGCAAATGTCCCTTGGAGGACATAATTCCTCCCAGTATAAAATATATCGCCAAAGTAAAGAAACTGTTTTCTCTAAGCCTCTGATTCTTCACCGGTTAGAGTCACGGATCCATCTGAGAATCTAACTAACACTGCTCAGAAAAATTCTGTGCAGAAACAACATTTTCCTTATTACCCTTTGCAGCCATCAATACTCTTTTGTTTAAAATAACTACTCTGGGCGATATTTCTAAATAATTATTTGAATGAAAATAAAGAACAAATTGTGAAAATGAGAGAAAATATATATTCTTTAGCCACTTCACACATTAAATCCTTTTACAACATTGGTCCCCAACCTTTTTGGCACCAGGAATCGTTTCACGGAAGACAATTTTTCCGCGGCGGGGGGAGGGGGGAGGGGGTGGGGTTGGTTCAGGCAGTAATGCGAACCATGGGGAGCAGCAGATGAAGTTTCTCTTGCTTGCCTGCTGCTCACCTCCTGCTGTGCGGTCCCGTTCTAAACAGGACGCAGCCCGGTACCAGTCCGTGGACCGGAGGTTGGGGATCCCTGTTTTACAAAACCCCTTGGTACCTCAAGGATTCATTTTAACTGCCAATCAAGTCCCATTCTGCATGTCTAGGTAAGTCAGTCCTGTCTCTCTCACAATACTATGGAAAGTCCAGGTCAGGCTCTTATTTCTTTCCCTTGACATTCATATTAAGTTAAGGTTCAACTTTAAGTATATATTTCTCAAAAACCAGAAATCTGAATGTAACACCTCCAGTGACAAGCAATTTTATAGGAAACCTAGGCATGTTCATACAAATAAAGCAAAGAGGAGCACTATGCTATTTGGAAGGTATTTGGAATAAGTCAGTCCTTAACCTACACCATGCCCTCCCCTTGGAATGATATTCTAAATCAATACTTCTATATTTCCAGCTACTTGCAAAATATCTTCAACTATGTCAGTTATATTAACCGTATCTTCAACAGAAGCACATTACAATCAACATGTTGATAATGGGATTAACACTTCCCCAAATGTCTCTTCTTCTGATAGTCATATTTCCAGTATTTACAGTTCCATATTTTAATCTCCTAGGTTTCATATCTAAAAAGAGTATTTCACTTACTTTCTCTCACCATCTACCCTTGTTCACTCTGCTCACATAGTAGCATGGCTTTTAGATTTTGATAATGTGAGTGTGAATTCAGTCTCTGCCATTTGTTGGCATGAAAGTTCTGGCACATTATGGACACAGCTTTCTGAGCCATTCCTTATTTGTAAAATAAACATAATAGTACCTGTATTATAAGCGTGTTTCATGAAAATTCCTTGGATATTCCATTGCCCAATATCTTAATAGCATTTATACTTATAATGAAAACAGGACAAAGAAACAGAAATCAAAGTCTCAGTGAAGATTAGCTATCATTATTTATTCATTTTAAAATATTTTTATTACATATATCTTTCCATTCTGACAATCGGTACTGTAGTCTTGACATATATTAATGATTTATGTATAAATTTAAAACTTTATTTTTTTCCTTAATGAATTGCAATTGTATCTATTTTTTTTTCCTTCCTGACATGGATTTAAATTCACTCTATAAGTGTTTAGGAAACCTGGAATATCATACCCTTATTTCTCTTAAAACAACTTTCTAGAAATAAAGCAAAAAACATCACATCTATTTAATATAAAAATAATTAATAGTATAAAATCAGATATTTTATGAAGAGCTATAACCTTGTTAGATTCATAAAGTTAATGAATTGCTACAATTTGATTTGGATCTTGAATGTGGTATTTTGTTAGCTGTTTTCCTTAATACATTAAATGTCATTCTCATAGAATGATAAATGTGCATAATCTAAAGAAGTTTGAGGTAAATGTGCAAAGAAATATAGAAAAATTGCTTGGCACAGGGAAATGCGTTTTTGTCCTTCATTTAAAAAACTTATTTCAGTGGTACTTGATGACACATGGGAATATTAATAGACATGAGCCTTTATGCTCTTAGTTTGTAGTTTCCGTCTAGGTCAAGAAAAACTTCAAAGTAGTTATATTTTAGGGATATTAATTGTTCTAAATAGAATGACTTTTTTTTTTTTTTTTTTTTTTTTTGTGGTACGCGGGCCTCTCACTGTTGTGGCCTCTCCCGTTGCGGAGCACAGGCTCTGGACGCGCAGGCTCAGCGGCCACGGCTCACGGGCCCAGCCGCTCCGCCACATGTGGGATCTTCCCGGACCCGGGGCACGAACCCGTGTCCCCTGCATCGGCAGGTGGACTCTCAACCACTGCGCCACCAGGGAAGCCCAAAGCTACTGCTTTTTGAGCAGTTATTATTGATGGTCATCATGCTAAATGCTCTCCAAGTATTTATTTTATATTCATAGTTGTCCTTTTAAGTTATGCATTATTTCCATGGTACAAATGAAAAACAAACAAAACAAACTAATGCATAAAAGTTTTAAATAGCTTATCCAAGGCCACAGACCTAGCCTAGAACTTGAGAACTGTGAGCTCCAGTCCTAGCTTTGCCATTGACTTGTTGAGGTGATTTAAACAATTTAATTTTCTGTGTCTGTATTTCTTGGTCTGAAAAAAGAAAAAGAAGGATCAGGTGGTAATATGCTACCTTGAAGTTCTAGTATTTGTGAAAGTAATTGCTGAAAAAGCTTTTCTAAACCTCATCATAATGAGGCCATTCTGCTCTTTATCAATTAGATAATTGACCAGTTATTCTTCGTGTGTGATTGAGATCTTTCCTCTATTTCATGTAAGCCCATTTCCATTTATTTGATCCTCTGAAGACAAAACAATAGTCCACTCAAAAACAACACTTAATACATTCTTTTTATGCAATTTTCTGAGTAGGCAAAAACTTTATTTAGCATTTTAATACAACTAGATTTCTCCCTTTCAGTGTTTAAAAATATTCTTGGGCTTCCCTGGTGGTGCAGTGGTCAAGAATCTGCCTGCCAATGCAGGGACACGGGTTCGATCCCTGGTTCAGGAATATCACACATGCCGCGGAGCAACTAAGCCCCTGCGCCACAACTACAGAGGCTGCGCTCTAGAGCCCGTGAGCCACAACTACTGAAGCCCGCATGCCTAGAGCCTGTGCTTCACTACAAGAGAAGCCACCGCAGTGAGAAGCCCGCGTACCGCAATGAAGAGTAGCCCCCGCTCGCCACAACTAGAGAAAGCCCGCATGCAGCAATGAAGACCCAACACAGCCAAAAATAAATAAATTAATTAATTAATTTAAAAAAATTCTTTGTCATACACTTCAATTTCTTCATATCCTTTATTAAAATAGAGACTCAAATCAAACGTAATACTCGAATAATAGAGTTTTAACTAGGGAACTAAAGCCAAATACCTTTATGAAGGAAGAGTGATTTCTTAACGCTTTAATATCATTGTATTTTTAACATGTTTTTGACTTACGTGAATTTCATTCTTATCATTATATTGCTGGTATAGTTTAGAGATGACTCTGTTATCTCTTTGATTTAAAAATCTTTTTATAGCTAGTGGGAAGCAGCCACATAGCACAGGGAGATCAGCTCAGTGCTTTGTGTCCACCCAGAGGGTTGGGATAGGGAGAGTGGGAGGGAGACGCAAGAGGGAGGAGTTATGGGGATATATGTATATGTAGCTGATTCACTTTGTTATACAGCAGAAACTAACACACCATCATAAAGCAATTATACTCCAATAAAGATTTAAAAAAAAAACAACTAATGCTGGCATAGCAGGCAACACAATTACTCTTTTGATTTTCAGAATTGTGTGCAACTATAGTAATAAATTTTGTCACAAAATAAATATATAAAATAAAAATAAATAAATAAAATAAAAATTTAAAAATAAAATAAAAATATTTTAGGTATTTGTATCTAGTTATTTTTCTCTTGCTATCTTACTTTGAGGTTAAGAATATCTCTGGGTTTTTTATTCATTCGATTTTATTAATTCTTGAACAGGTTTTTCCCCCTAATACATTTTATTCTAACAATGAGGATGTGGTCAAGAAGTTTGATAATTATATTTTATTTCCCTTATATATGTATTTAATATAGTCATAGAATGAAATTGTACTATTGGACAAAGTCTTGTCATACACAAATTATTTATTCCTTCACGCAAAATTATTGTCAAACTTTTGACAGATATTTTTTTGGTGTGGTCTTTCCCTAGTGTTTTGCTTACTTAGAAATGGTAGAGGCAATACCAAACTTCTTTATCTAGTCACTTTGTTTTTCCCAACTAGATTAATTTTACATATTATTTTCAGTTAGAAATTGGAAAACAAAAATTATTCTTGATTTATTCATGAGGGATCATTTGCAAAGCATGAAGTTTCTTTATAATGCCCTCAGTAGCAGAGAAAATACCACAACATATAAATTCAGTACACAGTGCTGATGATATATTTCATCCTGTTCTAAAACTGGTCAGTTACATTGATTTCAGAGAAGAGTGATCAAAAGGGTCTCATCATAAAAGATGTTAAAGTAAGCATGAGTTTGTAATTTAGGAAGAGAAAATTAAACAGGAATCCAGTTGTTACCTCCCAGTACTTTAAGTAGGATTATCAGATGAAAGTTACAATGTTTGTAATTGAGCAGGCCTGCAAATGATCACTAATCTCATGAGTGAGTGAGCTTTGTTATCACTAAAACGCTGAAAGAAAGTCTGTAGAATCAAGTGTAAGAACTCTTATATTTGTGTAGATGGATATGTTGGATTAGATGACCTATATAATTCTATATATTTAATTCATATCAAAGGTGTGCTACCAGGTAGAACATTGTATTAGGTGGAATCATATGAAATTGATTACCTTTTTCTTCTTTTTTTTTTTTAACGTTTTTTACTTATATTAACGATGCATAGCTTCACCTAATATAGTAGGATTTGCTATTAAATTCTGAATGTCCTGCGTGCAGCATATTTATGTCTCTGCCCTTAGAGGTATTTTATTTGCTATCAGTCTCTAGACTAGTCTTTCAACCTTTCTTTTTATTGTCCACCTGTGCACTTCACTCATTTTTGCCATTTTAACTGGGCATAAGCCAGTCTTTGCAATCCAAGTCTGCAACTATTTATTGAGTTTAAAGATATGGAAAATTCTTCTTTAGCTTCTTCTGATGTTAAAAGATGCTGGGATAGAGATAAGCCCACGCACATATGGTCACCTTATCTTTGATAAAGGAGGCAGGAATGTACCATGGAGAAAGGACAGCCTCTTCAATAAGTGGTACTGGGAAAACTGGACAGGTACATTTAAAAGTATGAGATTAGATCATTCCCTAACACCATACACAAAAATAAGCTCAAAATGGATTTAAGACCTAAATAAGAGGTCTGATAGCCAAAGAGGTTTGATAGCCAGAAACTATCAAACTCTTAGAGGAAAACATAGGCAGAACACTCTATGACATAAATCACAGCAAGATCCTTTTTGACCCACCTCCTAGAGAAATGGAAATAAAAACAAAAATAAACAAATGGGACCTAATGAAACTTCAAAGCTTTTGCACAGCAAAAGAAACCATAGACAAGACCAAAAGACAACCCTCAGAATGGGAGAAAATATTTGCAAATGAAGCAACTGACCAAGGATTAATCTCCAAAATTTATAAGCAGCTCATGCAGCTCAGTAACAAAAAAACAAAGAACCCAATCCAAAAATGGTCAGAAGACCTAAATAGACATTTCTCCAAAGAAGATATACAGACTGCCAACAAACACATGAAAGAATGCTCAACATCATTAATCATTAGAGAAATGCAAATCAAAGCTACAATGAGATATCATCTCACACCAGTCAGAATGGCCATCATCAAAAAATCTAGAAACAATAAATGCTGGAGAGGGTGTGGAGAAAAGGGAACACTCTTGCACTGCTGGTGGGAATGTGAATTGGTACAGCCACTATGGAGAACAGTATGGAGGTTCCTTAAAAAACTACAAATTGAACTACCATATGACCCAGCAATCCCACTATTGGGCATATACCCTGAGAAAACCATAATTCAAAAAGAGTCATGTACCAAAATGTTCATTGCAGCTCTATTTACAATAGCCCGGAGATGGAAACAACCTAAGTGTCCATCATCGGATGAATGGATAAAGAAGATGTGGCACATATATACAATGGAATATTACTCAGCCATAAAAAGAAGCAAAATTTAGCTATTTGTAATGAGGTGGATGGACCTAGAGTCTGTCATACAGAGTGAAGTCAGAAAGAGAAAGACAAATACCGTATGCTAACACATATATATGGAATTTAAGAAAAAAATAATGTCATGAAGAACCTAGGTGTTAAGACAGGAATAAAGACACAGACCTACTAGAGAATGGACTTGAGGAGGAGGGAGAAGGGTAAACTGTGACAAAGTGAGAGAGTGCTATGGACATAAATACACTACCAAATGTAAAATCAATAGCTAGTGGGAAGCAGCCACATTGCACAGGACGATCAGCTCAGTGCTTCGTGACCACCTAGAGGGGTGGGATAGGGAGGGTGGGAGGGAGGGAGATGCAAGAGGGAAGAGATATGGGAACATATGTATATGTATAACTGATTCACTTTGTTATAAAGCAGAAACTAACACACCATTGTAAAGCAATTATACTCCAATAAAGATGTAAAAAAAAAAAAGATGCTGGGATAAGACTGGAAGTATCTGATGCGTCTCAGACGATGAGATTCTGTGGTTCTGATGCTCAGAAACTGCTCTCCTTCCCATGCTGCTTCCCCTTTTTTTTCCCTAATATCAACCATGCAGATTCTACCTGTGGTCACATTTGCTCTCACTTCTCTTTTGGTTCCAGAGATCATTAGCTCTTTGAAGTAGAAATAATGCCATTGTCTTAATTTTATCTTTCTCACTACCTGTTACAGAGCAGGTATTCCATAAAAAGTTCATACAAAGGCAAAGAACAACTCTGATATTCTTAGTGTTGCCACCTGGAGGAGATATTTCGGTAAGACAGTGCGATCTCTACCGTAGGTGTGTCTTAAGGTACACATAGACCCTGAGATGAGGATGTTTGTTAATATAATTTAAGGAAGTGCTCCCAGGGGTGTCCTGTAAGAGATAGTGGAAGCCAAGGAAGGGTGCAATCTAGGGTGAAAGTCCCTCAAGTGGTAGCTTTAGCCTGATTCTGCTGAGGAACTCTGGAGATTATCCCAGGCAAGGGAGCTGCACTTTCATACCACTACACTGTTCAGTCATTGGTTAAGGGCCACCCTAGGGGGTAGGCACAATAACTCCCAGGTGCTTCAAAATCTTTGCACCTGTGGGCAAAAGCAGCTCCAGGAGCTTGAGCACGGAAGAGCTGTGTGTTGGCACTGGTGCTTGGTAGGAAAAAGGAAATGGATGGTGCAAAAATAAAAAAAATGGTAAAAAGAGATTTGAGGGAATCTGGTTGGAGCAGGAACAGTAACAGCCACAGGGTATCTATAAGCTGGCTATTGGGAGGGCTCTGTTGCTACTGCATATGCTGATGTTTGTAGAAACCTAATTAGGAAAGTGAAACTAAAACTGAAGTCATAGTGAACAAATGCTATTCACGTCCCTAAACTGGTTGGCTGGAGGCTTCGAATCCCACAGTTGCCACACGCCACTTCTTGCATGCTGAATGAATGATCTGGAGCACAGTGGTGGAGAGCAGGGACTGACAGTGGAAAGGTCATTTGAAGTTCTCAGCACCTGCTACTGGCAAATCAACACAGATAACGTCAATTACTTTTCCTTTTCTTGCGAGTCACAAAAAGAAGTTTCCAGTATAAAATCAAAATCTTGGTAAGCCATGCTTAAAGCTAGGAGGAAAAAACATTACAGAAGGACTCAATCCTCAGCTATTAATTAGTCCAATTTAAAGACCTTAGCTTCAAAGAAGTCTCATATGTGATTATAATGATCTTTGGACAAACTCTTATATGTTATGTGTGAGATGGGTCTCATTGTAATAGTTGCCAGTTCCTGGAGACTAAAGCTTTAAAGGTTTGTTCAAATAGAGCGGTGACCCAACTCAGGACATCTCATTCAATATCTTGTGGCTTTAACAGGAACTATTAAATATGTCAGGAAGACAAAGAGTCAGTATAAAGTACATAAAACTTTACAGGATTTTTTTCTTGAGAAATAGTCTTCTACCCTTAAATAAAGCACTCTGGGAAGACTCTTGGCAGCTTCAACAACATATAAAAATACTCATTTTGCCAACATTGTGAACTTAAGTTGACCTGAATCACAATGACCCATAATCTTTTGTCATATGGAAATTCAATCGCTATTACAAACAATATAATAACATTACATAAATTAACTTCATTGGTAAATACGAGACGTTTACTCATTAAACAAAGACAGAAAAACCTTTCAAGAAGATTTAAACCTCATATAAAATAAGTTACTCTAAAGTAGAAGGCAATAATCCATCCTTATTGGACACTCTTTAAAACAAATTTTTGTATTTTGCTTTCTCATTTATCCTTTTCAGTACTGGTCTTTCTTCCCTAATTTCATAGGAAATCCCTATATTCAGAGACAATTATTAGAATGCATTTATTAAATATACCAGAAGTTTGACCTTAATAAAATATTTTTAAGTGTCTGATAAGTCTTACTTAAATATTAAAACCCAAAAAAATGTGATGCGGTTTTGTTCTAGTATTCTATGACCAGAAATAATTTTTTTTATTTCTATAATATGTCAGTTATATAGTAAAATTAATTCTGTGGTATAAGCATAGACTCTGGGAACTTCAAATTAGAAAGTATGTAGTATCTGAGCAATCATATAGTTTAGACCACTTATTGTACAGTTAAGAAACCTAGTATCAACAAAGATTCCGAGTAAAGGCTTAAAATGTGAACTATTTCTGAAAGATATTTCAATAGCAAAGTGTTCAAAGAATTGATATACCATTTCAGCTATGACTATATAACTTTAACTATGACTATATAACTTTAATATAACTATATATTTTTATGTGATGAAAGGTTGTACAGTAAATGATTGATCTGATTGAAATTAATGTACTGAAAAAAAATTTTTTGCTTCAGTTTGCTTTAGTTAATGGGATTTAACTTTTTAAACCCAAAATATTTATTAAAGGACTTTAACAGATGAATTCCTAATTTTACTGTGGTAAGCATGACAACCTAGAGGTTCTAGAATTATGCCTATATGGTAGCCACTAGCCACATGTGACTGTTAAGCACTTGAGATATGGCTGGACTAATGGGATTTAATTTTAGAGTGGACCTCCCAAAGAACATGATGCCATTCAGGGTGGTGCAGCTCTAATGACCTGGTTGTCTTGTCACCCATTCAGGAGAAGAGACCTAGTGTTTCACAATCTAGGGATACATTATGCAAGGACTATTCGCTGTCTCTACTCCTACTTACCGTATCTGCTTTTGCCACACTCTACCCTCTTTCTACTCTTACCTTTATTGCAAGGTCTATAGTGACTCACTGCTTCTGCTAACTGACGTGTGTATGAGTGTGTGTGCACAGGTGCGTGTACATGTGTTTATTTCTTCCTTTGCTATAAACAGCTATATCACTCCCATTCAACCTTATCCAAACAAAGGATTCTTTTATTCACTGCTGAGTACAAGAGCTCCTCCATTAGCCCAGCTCAGGGGCACTAACCAATCTATATATATTTACTTGTAAGACAGGACCCCATCTTTGGGTAATAAACGTTGGTCAGAGAAGCTGTTGCTTTTCCTCCAGCAATATCTTGGGTCTAACCTTTAGCAAAGCCATCCCTTACTAACCTCACCTCCCTGTGGTGTGTTTCTAGATGAACAAGGAGAATGCAGATATAATCTTCTGGTTCCAGCTATTCAAACACATAAAACTGACTAAATCAAGTTTATTTTCATAGATAAAGAGTTTTCAAATGTATTAACAACTCAGTATATTTCATCTTGCTCGGCAATGCCTAGAATTCCTTCATTATCGGAAACAGATTTTCACTTTACAATTGAAAGCATTAAAGTACCAATTCTTGGCTGAGGAAGGAGGTCAATTAACCAATTGCTCAGCTACTCTAAATGCTTGAATATTGATACTTCCCTGTTTCAGAGAGGAATTGGACACTAGGAATTGGTTGGGAAAAAGAAATAGAAAAGGGAGTAGATAGCTTGTGATGTGTAGGAAAAAATGTTGAAAGACCAAGAATCAGTGAATACAAGGTCCAGTATTTAAGAGACTTTTTTCATTATTATTTACCTCTAACTTTATGCAAAAGGAGAGAAATGATTTTCTGAATGTTAGTGGTTTTCCTCATGCACATTCATACTCATGCTTACTTTAGCACTATTATTAAGACCCTGCATTACTGTTGACAGTAGTCGATGTGTTTTGTGAAGTTTATTTTTTCTAACTCAACCACATTCATTGTAGAGCAGTTTTATTATTTTGGGATTTGCAGGGCAGGAGCAAACTTTCACAATCTTGCCATAGAATTATATCCACTCCTAGACTCTGTGCCACTGTTTAGTCCATAGGGACCCTGACTAACTCATGGTTGTGATGAACCTCTATAGTCATGACTTCTTGCAACAGAATCTAGGAAGAAAGAAGTAAACAGCACGTTAAATGCCTGAGTGTGGCGCCAGAGATTGACAGGGATGGGTTTTGCCACGTAGGAAAAAAATTTTTTTTTTTTTTTTGCAATTGACAAGGAAATTTAGTTATTTCTGAGGTATACATTTTAAAGTAATAACTAAAATTATGACTTATAACATTATACCAGAACATATAAGATTTTTAGAAATTTCATGTAATGTCTGAAACATTTATATTAACATATTTCCATACAAATAACCCAAAGAAAGTTTAGTATTAGTTGTTTTTTTGTTTGTTTGTTTTCTTATACTGCAGGTTCTTATTAGTCATCAATTTTTTTTTTTTTTTTTTTTGTGGTACGTGGGCCTCTCACTGTTGTGGCCTTTCCCATCGCAGAGCACAGGCTCTGGACGCACAGGCTCAGCAGCCATGGCTCACGAGCCTAGCCGCTCCGCGGCATGTGGGATCCCCCTGGACTGGGGCATGAACCCGTGTCCCCTGCATTGGCAGGCAGACTCTCAACCACTGTGCCACCAGGGAGGCCCAGTCATCAATTTTATACACATCAGTGTACACATGTCAATCCCAATGGCCCAATTCAGCTCCCCACCATCCCCACCCCACCGTGGTTTTTCCCCCTTGGTGTCCACACGTTTGTTCTCTACATCTGTGTCTCAACTTCTGCCCTGCAAACCAGTTCATCTGTACCGCTTTTCTAGGTTCCACATACATGTGTTAATATACAATATTTGTTTTTCTCTTTCTGACTTAGTTCACTCTGTATGACATTCTCTAGGTCCATCCATGTCTCAACAAATGACTCAATTTCGTTCCTTTTTATGGCTGAGTAATATTCCATTGTATATATGTACCACATCTTCTTTGTCCATTCGTCTGTCAGTGGGCATTTAGGTTGCTTCCATGACCTGGCTATTGTAAATAGTGCTGCAGTGAACATTGGGGTGCATGTATCTTTTTGAATTATGGTTTTTTCTGGGTATATGCCCAGTAGTGGGATTACTGGATCATATGGTAATTCTATTTTTAGTCTTTTAAAGAACCTCCATATTGTTCTCCATAGTGGCTGTATCAATTTACATTCCCACCAACAGTGCAAGAGGGTTCCCTTTTCTCCACACCCTCTCCAGCATTTGTTGTTTGTAGATTTTCTGATGATGCCCACTCACTGGTGTGAGCTGATACCTCAATGTAGTTTTGATTTGCATTTCTCTAATAATTAGTGATGTTGAGCAGCTTTTCATGTGCATCTTGGCCATCTGTATGTCTTCTTTGGAGAAATGTCTATTTAGGTCTTCTGCCCATTTTTGGATTGGGTTGTTTGTTTCTTTAATATTGAGCTGCATGAGCTGTTTATATATTTTGGAGATTAATCCTTTGTCCGTTGATTCGTTTGCAAATATTTTCTGCTATTCTGAGGGCTGTCTTTTCGTCTTGTTTATGGTTTCCTTTGCTGTGCAAAAGCTTTTAAGTTTCATTAGGTCCCATTTGTTTATTTTTGTTTTTATTTCCATTACTCTAGGAGGTGGATTAATAAAGATCTTGCTGTGATTTATGTCAAAGAGTGTTCTTCCTATGTTTTCCTCTAAGACTTTTATAGAGTCCAGTCTTACATTTAGGTCTGGAATCCATTTTGAGTTTATTTTTGTGTATGGTATTAGGGAGTGTTCTAATTTCATTCTTTTACATGTAGCTGTCCAGTTTTCCCAGCACCACTTATTGAAGAGACTGTCTTTTCTCCATTGTATATCCTTGCCTCCTTTGTCATAGATTAGTTGACCATAGGTATGTGGGTTTATCTCTGGGGTTTCTATCTTGTTCCATTGATCTATGGTTCTCTCTTTGTGCCAGTACTATATTGTCTTGATTACTGTAGCTTTGTAGTATAGTTTGAAGTCAGGGAGTCTGATTCATCCAGCTCCGTTTTTTTCCCTCAAGACTGCTTTGGCTATTCGGTGTCTCTATATGAATTTTAAGGCTTTTTGTTCTAGTTCTGTAAAAAATGCCATTGGTAATTTGATACGGATTGCATTGAATCTGTAGATTGCTTTGGGTAGTATAGTCATTTTCGCAATATTGATTTTTCCAGTCCAAGAACATGGTATATCTCTCCATCTATTTGTATCATCTTTAATTTCTTTCATCAGTGTCTTATAGTTTTCTGCATACAGGTCTTCTGTCTCCCTAGTTAGGTTTATTCCTAGGTATTTTATTCTTTTTGTTGCAATGGTAAATGGGAGTGTTTCCTTAATTTCTCTTTCAGATTTTTCACCATTAGTGTATAGGAATGCAAGAGATCTCTGTGCATTAATTTTGTATCCTGCAACTTTACCAAATTCATTGATTAGCTCTAGTAGTTTTCTGGTGGCATTTTTAGGATTCTGTATGTATAGTATCATGTCATCTGCAGACAGTGACAGTTTTACTTCTTTTCCATTTGTATTCCTTTTATTTCTTTGTCTTCTCTGATTGCTGTGGCTAGGACTTCCAAAACTATGTTGAATAATAGTGGTGAGAGTGGACATCCTCGTCTCCTTCCTGATCTTAGAGGAAATGCTTTCAGTTTTTCACCATTGAGAATGATGTTTGCTGTGGGTTTGTCATATATGGCGTTTATTATGTTGAGGTAGGTTCCCTCTATGCCCACTTTCTGGAGCATTTTTTTCATAAATGGGTGTTAAATTTTGTCAAAAGTTTTTTCTGCATCTATTGAGATGATCATATGGTTTTTATTCTTCAGTCTGTTAATATGGTATATCACATTGATTGATTTGCGTATATTGAAGAATCCTTGCATCCCTGGGATAAATCCCACTTGATTGTGGTGTATGATCCTTTTAATGTGTTGTTGGATTCTGTTTGCTAATATTTTGTTGAGGATTTTTGCATCTATATTCATCAGTGATATTGGTCTGTAATTTTCTTTTTTTGTAGTTTGAGAAGGTTGGGTGTTAGCTCTTCTCTAAATGTTTGATACAATTCACCTGTGAAGCCATCTGGTCCTGGACTTTTGTTTGTTGGAAGATTTTTTTTTTTTTTTTTTTTTTTTTGGTGGTACACGGGCCTTTCACTGTTGTGGCCTCTCCTGTTGTGGAGCACAGGCTCTGGACGCGCAGGCTCAGCAACCATGGCTCACGAGCCCAGCCGCTCCGCGGCATGTGGGATCTTCCCGGACCAGGGCACGAACCCGTGTCCCCTGCATCTGCAGGCAGACTCTCAACCACTGCGCCACCAGGAAGCCCTGTTGGAAGATTTCTAATCACAGTTTCAATTGCATTACTTGTGATTGGTCTGTTCATATTTTCTGTTTCTTCCTGGTTCAGTCTTGGGAGGTTATACCTTTCCAAGAATTTGTCCATTTCTTCCAGGTTGTCCATTTTATTGGCATAGAGTTGCTTGTAGTAGTCTCTTAGGATTCTTTTTATTTCTGCAGTGTCTGTTGTAACTTCTTTTTCATTTCTAATTTTATTGATTTGAGTCCTCTCCCTCTTTTTCTTGATGAGTCTGGCAAATTGTTTATCAATTTTGTTTATCTTCTCAAAGAACCAGCTTTTAGTTTTATTGATCTTTGCTATTGTTTTCTTTGTTTCTATTTCATTTATTTCTGCTCTGATCTTTATGATTTCTTTCCTTCTGCTAACTTTGCGTTTTGTTTGTTCTTCTTTCTCTAGTTCCTTTAGGTGTAAGGTTAGATTGTTTATTTGAGATTTTTCTTGTTTCTTGAGGTAGGCTTGTATAGCTATAAACTTCCCTCTTAGAACTGCTTTTGCTGCATCCCATAGGTTTTGGATTGTCGTGTTTTCATTGTCATTTGTCTCTAGGTATTTTTTGATTTCCTGTTTGATTTCTTCAGTGATCTCTTTGTTATTTAGTAACGTATTGTTTAGCCTCCATGTGTTTGTGCATTTTACGTTTTTTTCCCTGTGATTCATTTCTAATCTCATAGTGTTGTGGTCAGAAAAGATGCCTGATATGATTTCAGTCTTCTTAAATTTACTGAGGCTTGATTTGTGACCCAAGATGTGATCTATCCTGGAGAATGTTCCGTGCGCACTTGAGAAGAAAGTGTAATCTGCTGTTTTCGGATGGAATGTCCTATAAATATCAATTAAGTCCATCTTGTTTAATGTATCATTTAAAGCTTCTGTTTCCTTATTTATTTTCATTTTGAATGATCTGTCCATTGGTGTAAGTGAGGTGTTAAAGTCTCCCACTATTACTGTGTTACTGTCGTTTTCCTGTTTTATAGCTGTTAGCAGTTGCCTTATGTATTGAGGTGCTCCTATGTTGGGTGCATATCTATTTATAATTGTTATGTCTTCTTCTTGAATTGATCCCTTGATCATTATGTGGTGTCCTTCCTTGTCTCTTGTAACATTTTTATTTTAAAGTCTATTTTGTCTGATATGAGTATAGCTACTCCAGCTTTCTTTTGATTTCCATTTGCATGGAATATCTTTTTCCATCCCCTCACTTTCAGTCTCTATGTGTCCCTAGGTCTGAAGTGGGTGTCTTGTAGGCAGCATATATATGGGTCTTGTTTTTGTATCCATTCAACAAGCCTGTGTCTTTTGATTGGAGCATTTAATCCATTGACGTTTAAGGTAACTATCAATATGTATGTTCCTATGACCATTTTCTTAATTGTTTTGGGTTTGTTTTTGTAGGTCCTTTTCTTCTCTTGTGTTTCCCACTTAGAGAAGTTCCTTTAGCATTTGCTGTAGAGCTGGTTTGGTGGTGCTCAATTCTCTTAGCTTTTGCTTGTCTGTAAAGCTTTTGATTTCTCCATCGAATCTGAATGAGATCCTTGCTGGGTAGAGTAATCTTGGTTATAGGTTCTTCCGTTTCATCACTTTAGGTATATCATGCCAATCCCTTCTGGCTTGTAGAGTTTCTGCTGAGAAATCAGCTGTTAACCTTATGGGAGTTCCCTTGTATATTATTTGTCGTTTTTCCCTTGCTGCTTTCAATAATTTTTCTTTGTCTTTAATTTTTGCCAATTTGATTACTATGTGTCTCGGCGTGTTTCTCCTTGGGTTTATCCTGTATGGGACTCGCTGCACTTCCTGGACTTGGGTGGCTATTTCCTTTCCCACGTTAGGGAAGTTTTTGACTATAATCTCTTCAAATATTTTCTCGGGTCCTTTCTCTGTCTCTTCTCCTTCTGGGACCCCTATAATGCGAATGTTGTTGTGTTTAATGTTGTCCCAGAGGTCTCTTAGGCTGTCTTCATTTCTCTTCATTCTTTTTTCTTTATTCTGTTCTGCAGCAGTGAATTCCACCATTCTGTCTTCCAGGTCACTTATCCGTTCTTCTGCATCAGTTATTCTGCTATTGATTCCTTCTAGTGTAGTTTTCATTTAAGTTATTGTATTGTTCATCTCTGTTTGTTTGTTCTTTAATTCTTCTAGGTCTTTGTTAAACATTTCTTGCATCTTCTCGATTTTTGCCTCCATTCTTTTGTGAGGTCCTGGATCATCTTCACTATCAGTATTTTGAATTCTTTTTCTGGAAGGTTGCCTATCTCTACCTCATTTAGTTGTTTTTCTCGGGTTTTATCTTGTTCCTTCATCTGGTACATAGCCCTTTGCCTTTTCATCTTGTCTGTCTTTCTGTGAATGCGGTTTTTGTTCCACAGGCTGCAGGATTGTAGTTCTTCTTGCTTCTGCTGTCTGCCCTCTGGTGGATGAGGCTATCTAAGAGGCTTGTGCAAGTTTCCTGATGGGAGGGACTGGTGGTGGGTAGAGCTGACTGTTTCTCTGGTGGGCAGAGCTCATTAAAACTTTAATCTGCTTGAGTGTTGATCGGTGGGGCTGGGTTCCCTCCTTGTTGGTTGTTTGGCCTGAGGCAACCCAACACTGGAGCCTACCTGGGCTCTTTGGTGGGGCTAATGACAGACTATGAGAGGGCTCACGCCAAGGAGTACTTCCCAGAACTTCTGCTGCCAGTGTCCTCGTCCCCATGGTGAAACAGAGCCACCCCCTGCCTCTGCAGGAGACCCTCCAACACTAGCAGGTAGGTCTGATTCAGTCTCCCTTGGGGTCACTGCTCCTTCCCCTGTGTCCTGAAGCACACACTACTTTGTGTGTGCCCTGCAAGAGTGGAGTCTCTGTTTCCCTCAGTCCTGTCGAAGTCCTGCAATCAATTCCCAGTAGGCTTCAAAGTCTGATTCTCTAGGAATTCCTCCTCCCGTTGCCGGACTCCCAGGTTGGGAAGCCTGACGTGGGGCTTAGAACCTTCACTCCAGTGGGTGGACTTCTGTGGTATAAGTGTTCACCAGTCTGTGAGTCATCCACCCACCAGTTATGGGATTTGATTTTACTATGATTGCACCCCTCCTACCATCTCTTTGTGGCTTATACTTTGTCTTTGGATGTGGGGTATCTTTTTTGGTGAGTTCCAGTTTCTTCCTGTTGATGACTGTCCAGCAGCTAGTTGTGATCTGGTGTTCTCGCAAGAGGGAGTGAGAGCACGTCCTTCTACTCCGCCATCTTGGTTCCTGGTCTGTAGGAAAATTTTTGTAATCTCAGTGATTTGGTACAAATAAATAATATGTTTACACATCTTGATGTCCCTACCACTAAACATGCTTGAGTGACCTCTAAAGATATTTGAGAAATATACCACAATACTTTGTTCTAGTTAGATCTATTTACTGGATAAAGCAAAGCCTGTCTGTTTTAGTGGGGCCCTGAGCAAAGACTTTCTAGCTGGTTCAAGGTACAGGACAAGTGACTTTGTCAGCTGGCCCTGATAAAACAGCACATGCTGTGTTGCTTGAATTGTCAAAGGCAGATGTGGATGTTCTATCAAGCCTGTTGTAAACCATGAAAGAAGAATCATGGAGGAAGATCCAAGACTTTGGGGGCAAAGTTATGCCTGCTTTACCAACTATTTTCTTCTTGAGAAGAACCTGTAGATCAATTCACAGTGACTGAATTTCTGGCCCAGGAAACCTTGGGAATACCTGCCCCTAGCCACTATCATAAACTGGATACATCTGTTGCACCTAGCCATAAAGTCTGGTATACACAGAAGCTCTTAAATATCAAGTGAAAAGATACATGGACAGCAGTGAGCCTGAGCAAGTTCTAAAAGCATAAGTAATTTGCATAAGTAGCTAACTGATACTTCCAGAGTGCCTTACTCCTACCAAATTACTTCTTCAAACCACATCTGTGGCCTGATGGGGAATTCCCTATGACAAATTAAGTAGGGGGGGAAAAAAAGCTCAATTTGGAATTATAGAGAGCTCTGCCTTATAGCAAAAATGAACTCCTACAACATTACAGCCCCAGGAGGAACCTTTAAGATAAGTGAGAAATGGAATCCTACCACCAAGAGGGATTCAAGTCAGGTTGAAACAGTGTTGATCACTGGCTCCTAGAAAGATTCTTTCCCCTTAACTTCTCTGATATTATTCTCTTTCTGTCTTCCTCTCAGATTTCTAGTCAGCCCTTCTCTGTCCCTTTTGAAGACCAATCTTCCTCCATATATAATTAATATTGAGTTTATCACGTTTAGTTATATACTCTCTTTTCTTTCCATGCTACATTCACACTAGGCAATTTTACATGGCTTCAATTGTTATACGTACCTCAATGAGTCCTTCATTTCCATCTCTAGCCTAGGACTCTCAGCTTTAGATCTACATACTTTTTAAAATTGTGACACAGTATACATGACATAAAATTTACTATTTTGACTATTTTAAAGTGTATAATGTAGTAGCACTAAGTACATTCACATTGTTATGCGTCCATCACCACTATCCATCTTCCAAACTTTTTCACCTTCCCAAACTGAAATTCCATACTCATTAAACAATAACTCCCATTACTCACTTCCTTCAATGCCTGGCAACCACCATTTTCCTTCCTGTCTCTTTGAATTCGCCTATTCTAGGTACTTCATATAAGTGGAATCATACAATATTTGTTCCTTTGCGTCTGTCTTATTTCACTTAGTATAATATTTTCAAAGTTCATCCATGTTGTAGCATGCATTAGAATTCCATTCATTTTTAAGGTTGAAAAATATTGCATACATATACCACATTTTGTTTATCCATTTACCCATTGACAAACATTTGTGTTGTTTCCGTTTTTCAGCTGTTGTGAAAAATGCTCCTATGAACATTGGTGTTCAAATATCTGTTTGATGTCTCTGCTTTCAGTTCTTTAGTGTATATACACAGGAGTGGAATGGCTGGATCATACAGTAATTCTATGTTTAATTTTGGGGGGAACTACCATACCATATACTTTTGATACATTTCCCTTTACATTTGAATGTGACATAGACTCTTCAAAATAAATAAAATAAAATAAAATGTTTTGTCTTTTTCCCAAATATTGTCCTTCATTAGTGTTCTGTTGGAGAATGGCACTGCCAACCAGGCAGGTATATAAACCAGAAAATAAGAAGTCACTCTTAATATAATCCTCTTCCTCACCTTTCATATCATTGTCTTGTCAGTTTTAACTCTGAAATATTTCTTGAATCCACTTATTTGTTTCTATCCTTATCAGCATTTCTGTAGAAAGAATTCTCATTATCATTTTGATTACTGCAATAGCCTTCCTACTGGTTTACTCACATCCTTTCTTACCTGACCTCCTTACAAATACTCCTCTACAATACAGTCTGAAAGTTCATATTGTAATCATGTCACCCATCTACTGAAAAATATTCAGTGGTTTAATATTGTTAGAATAAAGAGCATAATTCTTTTTTTTTTTTTTTTTTTTTTTTTTTTGCAGTATGTGGGCCTCTCACTGCTGTGGCCTCTCCCGTTGCGGAGCACAGGCTCCGGACACGCAGGCTCAGCGGCCATGGCTCACGGGCCCAGCCGCTCCGCGGCATGTGGGATCCTCCTGAACCGGGACATGAACCCGTGCCCCCTGCATCGGCAGGCGGACTCGCAACCACTGTGCCACCGGGGAAGCCCAAGAGCATAATTCTTAATATGGCTGGCAAAGCCCTGCATGATCTGGCCTCCACTTCCTAAGCTTCATCTTTCACAAAGCCTGCCTCTTTCTCTGATCTCCCATCATTCTGATCTTCCTTGGGTATTTAATGGATCTCCTACCTGGGTTATATGGTTAATGATACTCACTCTAACTAGGAACCTACCCTCTATTCCTCATCATCACCACATGGAAGCTTTCCTTCACCTCTAAGATCAAGTTAAACTCCCTCTCATAGGCTTTCATTAATGCATTTATCTTTTTCCTAACATCTTACCATAGAAGTATTTCCGAATTTTATTTGTTTAGGTTTTTTATTAAAATCTATCTTACCCAATAAAATAAGTCTCAGGAGGTCATCACCATGTCTATTTTTTCAAACCTCTGTATATCTGACAGATAGAACAGTTCCTAACACAGAGTAACCCTCAGTGCTTGTGGGATAAAAATGTGAATCGATTTATGTCTCTGTGGAATCACCAGAATTCAAGCTCCTTTCTCTGATAAGGGTCTGGTATTGCCTTATTCATGTTGGTATCCCCAGCATCTAGTATGTTTAGGGATCGATTATGTTTACTGAACTGAACACCCTGATTGCAAGTTCAGCAGAGCTTTAAAAATTAGCCATAACCATACCCTTGTCCACAGTTATGTTTCTACCCCTCTCTTTAAGAAAATCCTACAAACTATGTCCCCTTTCCTTTGCAGGGTGATTGGCTCACTCTTTTGTTTTCCCAAAGGAAAGGGACATTTTGTTTAGGCCAGGAAATTAAGACAAGCAGGAAAAAAAAAAGTCTGGGGAGAGTTGCGAAAGAGAGGGAGTCTAGGCAAACTTGCCCCAAGGTGAATGCAAACTATTTCTTTTTTTTTTTTTAAAGAAGATGTTGCAGGTAGGAGTTTATTAATTAATTTATTTATTTTTGCTGTGTTGCGTCTTTGTTTCTGTGCAAGGTCTTTCTCTAGTTGTGGCAAGCGGGGGCCACTCTTCATCGCGGTGTGCGGGCCTCTCACTATGGCGGCCTCTCTTGTTGCGGAGCACAGGCTCCAGATGCGCAGGCTCAGTAGTTGTGGCTCACGGGCCTAGTTGCTCCGTGGCATGTGGGATCCTCCCAGACCAGGGCTCGAATCCGTGTCCCCTGCATTAGCAGGCAGATTCTCAACACTGCACCACGAGGGAAGCCCCAAACTCTTTCTAATTGTCTCAATTTGTTGAAATGGAGAAAAATGCATTAACAAAATTAATAGATGAATGCTGAATGCCAAGAACTACACTGATGTCCTCTAGTTAAGAAAACACATCTGCAACAGCAGCTACAGTTGGAGTCATTTCCTCATTAAGGTTATGGTAATCTATTGTCCTTCTCCAAGTCCCATAAACATTCTGTGCTGACCAAAATGAAGTGTTGACAATTACCACTCCTGCTTCTTTTGATTCCTTCATGGTGGTTCCAGTCTTTCCCATTCCCCCAGGGATGTTTTATTCACTACTTTGGCTAGGAATAGAAGATTCAAAGAATTCTCCTTGAAACTTCCTAAGGTAACAAAGCACCCCACGTTAATATCCTGTTATTTTATAAGTAGGTGTGCATTTATGCATACACACACACATACACAAATATTTATATATACTTATATATCAGACCATACAGACTTAAATTGAAACTTCCTTTGAAATCTGAGCACAAAAATTCCTACTTCAGACTACAGTGACATTTGTGTCTTCAAAATTTAGTGTTAATCAATACCTTTCACAATTGTACCTACAATATTTAGATTTCACTTTCTCAGCACTTAGTGACTCGGGATAATCAGTATAAGTCACTTCGGGAAGCCTAAAAAGAGATACAGAGTAATTACTCACTTTTGGTGTTACAAGAGTGACCTCAGTGGTATCGCAGACTCCTCTGGGCTTGGGAACTGACTCAAGAATGGAAATGGAGTGATAAACTGTGACTCTCTTTCATGTTGCCTTAAGGCAGGGCTAAAGTTTTGTTTCATTTTGCGCTGCATTTTATTATGCAAATTAAGTCAGACTTAAGGTATCTTATGATTAATTAGGCATAGCCAGAAATCTTTGCAAGTCAGGGCATCCTTTGACAGCTAATGACCATTCTTCCTCTGTTGCCCGTTGTGTTAAGTATGTCCACTTTGTTTTTGGAGGTTAACTCCATTCTGCAACGTTTTTTCAAAAAATTAATTAATTTATTTATTTATGGCTGCATTGGGTCTTTGTTGCTGCACACGGGCTTTCTCTAGTTGCGGCGAACAGGGGCTACTCTTCATTGAGGTGTGCAGGCTTCTCATTGCAGTGGCTTCTCTTGTTGCAGAGCATGGGCTCTAGGCACACGGACTTCAGTAGTTGTGGCATGCAGGCTCAGTAGTTGTGGCGCACGGGCTTAGTTGCTCCGTGGCATGTGGGATCTTCCCAGACCAGAGCTCGAACCCATGTCCTCTGCATTGGCAGGCAGATTCTTAACCACTGTGCCACCAGGGAAGTCCCTCTGCAACCTTTTGATCTCATCGAGATTGGGAAGCCAATTAAATTGCATTTCATCGTACCAGCGTTCCTGGCCTAAAGCCAATAAAGCACTCTAAATATTTGTGTGTTGTCATCACCTATGTCTTCCTCAGGACCTTGGTGAAGCAAGACTCTGGGTTTGAGAGTGAATTTGTGGGGCACATGGTGTGAGTACCACACAGCACTCCTATTCCTCAAAGGATTTGACTACCTTCTACACTATATCATTGTCATTTAAAGTGTTTAACATAATAACATCGAAGTTTGCATTAGCCAACCAGAAAACTATTAACGCTTCAGCCATTTGCCCGGCTAGCACATTGGATGCATAACCTCTATGAATTAATACATGTAAAATAATCAGTCTGATCTAAAGATGTATTACACCTTCCTTGGTTTAGTCTTTTCACAATTTATTTGCATGATTATTTACCAGATTTGTTGATGTTTTTAATAAACACCCTAAAATATTTTTGCTTGAATGCTTCTTTTCACTATTTTTACTTTATACCTCACTGCATCCCCTTACCAGACCATGTTGAATTTGAATGTTGGTACCCAGGCAGCAACAGTAGGGGGTGAAAAGAATTTGTTAGTGTCCTCCACCAAGAGACAGGGAACTACTTCCCACGGCAAAAGTTACATAGTGGGATTTTGGAGAGTGTTTTGGATATTTCAAGATCTTCTCTGTCTTCTAAATCTTACCATTACATTTACTAAAATATTACTGTTTTTCAGATCAAGGTCTTAGATTTTACACTTTGAAACTTTGACTTTAAATGGCTATATATATATATATATATATATATAGTACTTGGAACAAGAAAGAATCACTTGGAATATTCACAAAGGCAATTCCATATTTGTCTTCTTCAGTACCTATAAACCTGCTTGTTGCAGGTGATCCTTTTACCACTGTTTGTTTAAAAGGGCAGGCCCCTTGATTTCTCAGCTCTTAAGCATAAAGCCCTATGGTTACTCCAAGTCAAAAACAAACCTTCAATTCTGTAATTGAAAGCAGCCAGTCCAGAATACTGTTCAATCTTTCCATGTCAGTTTGTAGACAAATCTTTCACCTTTCTACAGCCTAGGGTCTCAACTCCTCCCTCAGCCTCCATAAACTCTGCCCATGTCAAAGCATTGGGAGAGATGAACAGCAGGCAAATAGGGAAGTTCTTTCCTGACTGGCATTATTGCATGATGGCTACAGACTCTCTGAACCTGAACGTGAGGAAGTCACTGTGTGTACTTTTATCAGTTCTTCAGAGGAGCTACTGCTGGGTTCTCTATCTTTCCTTTGGCAGAGGTAATACATTCTATTTCTCCAGCTTCTATTCCCTACCTTAGGCCCTGCTTTTCTAGTATTCCACTCTTTCTAATTTTGTCTAAGGAGAGAAAGCCCATGTAATTAATATTTTTGACTAACATGACTTACATTCTTCCTGGAAATAGACAGAGAGGGCAAAATGAATAAAATAAATACCATCTAGTGAAAATAATAAATGCTTGGGAATGTGATGTTACCTAAACACACAAACATATATGCCCAAATACATATATTGTTTACTTTCATTAATCTCTTACATAATGATACATTTGCATTAGAATTTTACAGAAAATTAAATTGTTAAACTAAGGCACAAAGAAGTTAACTTGCCAAATGTCATACAGCATATTAAGTGGGAAAGTATGTCTGACTGAATGTCCATGCTTTTAACTGTTATGTTATCCTAATTCACTAAAAAAATAAGTGAGTCGATTCTAGCAATCATCCATGTTTGGAAAAGTATGGAAATCTGTGCGTTAGGATGGGTGATTCAGCATGTGGTTTCCAGGTGTAGGCTGCCTGGTTTGATATTTAAAGTCTTCTACCTTTTAGTTTTACAATCTTGGACAAGAAATTTAAACACTGTGCCAGAGCTACCTTATCTAAGAAATAGGAATACACAAAGAGGAGTATTATACCTCTTGAAGGGTTGTTATGAAAAATAAATGAGTTAATTACATGTGAAGCATTTAGAAAAATGCTTGGCATATAGTAATGATGTAACACATAAAGTGGCTCAAAAATATTTGGCATATAGAAAGGACTCATTAAAATTAATTATTATTGTTATTATTATCATTATTATGATTGCTAGTATTACTCCTACTCTCAAGTCTTATCTAAAGTTCAGGGTGATCTTTGGATTCTTTAGAACTTTCAAGAAAATAAATTATAGTCATATAAATATAACTAATATATATGAGAATAATTCCTAGCTGCTTGCTTTAGGAGTAGCATGTGTACGTATGTGACTGTGTGCCTGTGGCAGAGAAGATGTAGTTACCCAAAACTTCTCAGGAGCTTGTGGGGACTCTGATAGTCCTCAATTATATATTTAAGTCAAGATGTCCTGCGGAGAAATTTCATCTCTCTTCAATCTAAAATAGTATAGAAGCAGTTGCTAGCTTCGTAACTAATTCATATAATATGCAGAGACTTTTTTTCTTATCGCTCCAACTGGAAATCCAAATTTGACACATGAAAAGGCAACGTGAGAGATTTTGAGGAAATAACCATGAATTACACTTTATCTGAAATTGAGGGATTTTATTTATCAAGTATAAAGGTTTACCCTGTAGTTGTCTTGGCCTCAAGACTTCAGACTGCATTAGTCAGAAATAACTTTTTGCTAACCACGTTTATTCCTGCTATAGGTGAAGGCCATTTTCTCAAAGTGATTAACTGGCAGTAGTACTCAATCCATTTATCCTTCCTAGGCTCCTCTATTGTAATGCATTGCAATAGTCTCCCTTCTCTGGGAAGCTACAAATAGGCAGTAGCTGTGAAAACTTGAATTTGAAGTTTCTTAAAAATGAAAGTCTTAGACCTAATGAAACTGCTCCAATATAATGTTGGGAATGTTTGAGAAAATGTAGTGTTCTTCATCTTCTTGAGTGGTTTGCTTGGCAGATGTTCTATTTTAACTGATCACAAGCCAGGAAAAATGATGTGAATGTCACTGAATAATTAATTAGGATAGGCTAGAAACCCTAGCCAATTCAGTGTTCAAAAATGATTACCCAAATAACCCAGGACCTATGCTTTGCAATACCTCAGTTCCATGACTACCTGCTGAACTGCACAAATTAGAGCTCTCAAAGAATATTTCACACCTAATAATATTAACAGATTATTTCATAGCAATTCAACGAAAAGCAAATACTCTATTTGACATGGAATCTTTATACATGTTGAACTTATTTTGATATAATGCTTCAGCCTGCTATTGTCTAGGTCATGTCATCCTAACATTGCATACATAATTTCGTTTTCCTTTAGGGAGTTACTTTCATTCTGAAGATTTTAGTCCTATATTAAGATAGACTGTTTATGAACTTAATTTAAACTTCCTTTAGTATAGTATGTAAAATTCAGTACTTCACATACTTCATTCTGGGTTCATTGTTCTAAAAATTGACATGCCGTGAGATTTCGGTGAACTCAATTCATGACTTATTTTGAAAATGATGCTCCCTAAATTTATTAATACTACTGAGTGATTGTATATTTCAGTTAGAATTATTTCAGTTGAAAGTGACAGAAAACAGCCAAAATTAGCCTTAGCAAATAGGAACGTGCAGTCTCAAGAAAATGCAAAGACCAGGTATGGCTTTTCAAGAACTCAGGAATATTTCTGGGCCTTGGAGTTCTTCTGTGTGGATATCATTGAAAGCAGGTTGTCACCCAACTGAAACTATTATCAAGGGAAGAGGGAATAGATGCTGGATAGATAAAAAGTGTTCACTGTGTTTAGAAACGGATTCTTTTTTGTGTATTCAGAAGTGTTACCCTTTTAAGGCTGCAAATTTGGAATATGGGAGAGATGAGAGGCCTAAACTCTGAAGCATCCTAGAAATTCCTCATAGACTATTCTTACTAAAGACTCATGCAGTGTTACTTAATGTTACTTAAGATTTAGTAAGTAAATGGAAAACTCATAGCAGTGTTTGAGGCAGAATGAGGATGACTTAGGTGAAAAAATAAGAGTTGTCAGTAAAAATAGAAGGTTTTTATTTTTTAACAGTTACAAGATTATAGTGAGGTACTCAGAAGTAACCAAATAATAGAGTTTGCCCTGTTATTGTGGTAGACACAAATTAGTATACCACCTGTGTTAGTTTGTCTGGTGGCCATGTCTGAGATTATGACAACATAGCAGAATCATCTGGATTTGTGACTAAGAACATGACCCTCATTGAGCCAATCTCAGAACCTCATCCACCCTCTCCCCAGTGTATTTGACCTAAAGGATGGGCACATGATCCAGGCTGGGCCATGTGGATTCCTTCCCTTGATACTCTTCAAACTGGTGCTGCAAAAGATAAACCAATCCTTTCAGTACCAATCACAGCACTAAAATACTGTAAGCTCAGAAGAGCCTGCAGCAACATACTACTTCATGTGCAGATATTGTTTTGAGAGAATAATTTGCCACATGGAGACAAGCAGAGATGAGAGATGAAAGGGAAAGCCCAGTGGCATTTCATTTACTTATTCCAGTGCTCTCAGGCCAGCTTCCAACTCTACCCTCCCCAGATATTGCAGCCAACAAAGACCACTTAAGAGTTTCAGTTGTATGCTACTTACTCGAAATCAAAGTCCTGACTAAACCAAGCAATTTAGAAACAATCTAAATGGGAAGGAAATCTAGAAAAGAGGGGATATATGTATATGTATAGCTGAATCACTTTGCTGTATAGTAGAAACTAACAACATTGTAAAGCAACTATACTCCAATAAAAATTTTTAAAAAAATAGAAACAATCTAAAATATTAGGGAAGATTTTAAGAAGCATTAGACAAACAAAAAACAAAATAAAACTCAGAAAGTATGGTAGCAACAAAAATTTAAAAACCACTATGAAACAAAGATGGAAGAGTTATGGAATTGAGACTACAGAAACTTGCTTCTGGGTTTCTTTTTAGAAATATTGGAAGCAACTCTAGGTAATTAAGCAACTCTGGGTAATTAAATAATCATTCTCCAAGAAAAAATAAACAGTAAAGTGAATGAAGCTCTTCTTTGAAAGAGAGTTCAACACAGAGGCACCGATAACTTTGGGGATGGGAAGGGCCAAGACCAGGGATAACTTGTTAACAGAAAACATCTGTAGATAAGCAAAATTACATTAAAGAGTAACTGTAGACGTTTCCTGTCATTAATTTGGCAAACACATGAATATTTTTCCATTATTGTTTGACAGTGTCACCTTTTTCTGATCGAGTGAGGCAACACAAATATTATTTTAAAAAATAAGCATTTCTTTGATGATCTTGTTTTGTATAACTGGGAAGGGAAGCCTATTCTGTTTTCTGGTCATATCCTTTGGAGCCCCCTTTACTATTTGTGTGCCCTTGGCTTCCCAGTAAGCTTTCATTCCTATCTACCAGCACTTGGGTTGTCTGAAAACTCCCCTCAGGCTGCAGAACTGATTTACCTGAACAGAGAGAGCCAGAAGTTCCTGGTAGTTTATAATCCCCAAGGTGCAGTGCTTAAGTACTGAAGGCTGGCCAGCTGGTTGCAGGGGTATAAATACTCCAGCTTCTTTGCCCTCTGGTTGAGACCAACTCTAGGTGTGATCTACGCTGTGTCCAGAGAACAGTAACTTTGACATTAATTCAAAGTTACCCTCTGTGGGACTTTACTTGATATATTCACTTTATTTTTTTTCGGCCCTTTGTTTTTCCCTATCCCACTTCTCTATATTCACCGACCTTTTTCTTTTTTCATTATTTATTTGTTTGTTTTTCAACTCAAAAGACTTCCTTATAAATCACTTTCATGCAAATCCTCGTCTTTTTGGAAAACCTGCTTTTGGAAGACCAAACTGAGAAAAGGATGTATCCTATTGGATGACAATATTTTAGCTGGCAGGACATATCCTGGATTGTCCTAGTATTTTGTTACTTATGATAGTATTTCTTGGAGGTTATTTGTTCCGAATAAGGATATTTTTTCCTCATGTCCAGTAATCCTGTGATTTTTATATTGGT
This sequence comes from Delphinus delphis, assembly GCF_949987515.2. NCBI lineage: Eukaryota > Metazoa > Chordata > Mammalia > Artiodactyla > Delphinidae > Delphinus > Delphinus delphis. The sequence goes on from NC_082704.1 coordinate 102,637,163, forward strand.
AAAAATGCAATGACTGATTATATGGGTGGGGACCTTTTTCTCTGCTTGGGAAGGAGCCTTACTGACTGGAACCACTTCTTTATCTTGAAAGCTCTCAGAGCTACAGCTGACACCTTAAGAAGGAACACTCCAGGCTGATAAAATATGCCTTGCAAATCCATTATTTTTAGTGAAAGAACATCATGGTTTCTATCAATTCAGTTTATAAATTTGAGCACTGATTCATGCCATAGAAGCCTGTATCTTTTATATGTAAAATAACCAAACAGGAATATTTGAAATGATAAATTAATAGGTTTGGAAATGATTATTTAAGAAAAGAATTCCTGGGACTTCTCTTTCATAACATAAAATGCTCACAGAATAATAAAAATGATTACTTTTTAAGTATTTGGGCAAGCAAATATTCTCCTTTATAATCTCCATTGTTACTCAGTATTTTTAAAATCAAACCGTAACTCCAAATAACTACTTACTAGCAAAATATTTGAGTCTGTCAGAATTTGATTTGTTCAAGCTGAACTAGACTTTGCATTTTGTCTTTGCTCTCGTGCTGCGCATACGCTATCTAGTACTGTGTCCTTCTCTGACTGACTCTCCTTTATATTATAAAACAGACCTTTGAAACTACTGTTGGGCTTATTTTTTTCCTAGAAATAATCTTAGTTTCTGCTTCCTTTTTGCTTAGTACATTTGTTTGTTTATTTATTTATTTTGAGGTTACAAAAACAGATGGTTTACACATTCACTCACTGAAACTTATGTACATCTTAACCTAGTTGTTGCTTACCAGATAAGGATTATTTTACTTAGTCCTAATAATCAAATCATTAAAAAACAAAATAACCAAGCAACTACTCACAGAACAAAAATCACTAGATCAATGTCTGTGCCTGGCAAATGATAGTTTTAACATTTTTTATCAGTTGCCTTGTGTCTTTCCTTTAACTCCCCTCCTCTTCCCACCACCCCTCATCATGGACCTTTTCACCATAGATGCTGGTTATTCAACGTGTAGTGCTTGGATCAGCAGTACCTGAAAGTATCATCAGGAAGCTGATTAGAAATTCAGAATGTTTGGCCCTCCCCAGACTTACTGAATCAAGATCTGCATTTTAACAGGCTTCTTCAGTAGGTTCATATGTACATTAAAGTTTGAGAAGCATTGGTGTAGAGGACCAGCTATAGTGTTAACCGTTGAAACCAATTAGCCCTTTTCATCTCCTATGTGGGTATTGTGTTACAATTAAAAGAAATAGCCTTGGACTTGTATTCTTTTTAAAATGGCATTAGTTTAAGGCATAAATATACTATAGAGATAAAAGATGGTACATGCTGAAAATCATTTTGCTACAAATTGTGTAGGATTTTTGCCTTACATCATAGAAGCATAGAAAACAAAATTATCTTTTAAACCAGAATTCAAAAAAAAATTATAATCTTTCAATTGCCTACATAGCATATTCCACAAAATAGTACTGAAAAACAACTATGCTGTGTTACCGGCAAGGTTTGTCTGTGTTAGAAAGATCTAAATTATTTAGACTATCTTGACACTTTTACACTGTAGAATATTTTCCATCCAAGCAGAAATGTGATATCTGTTAACTGGATAGATATGACCTAAAATCATGTAAGCTGTTTACTTGTAATGTTAAGTAGCTACTTCTTTTACTATTTTATAAAGTAATCATTGTCTCTTAAAGCAACCAAATGTATTCAAATACAATGCTGGTCTTTCCAGAAGAAAGAGTCGTAAAATAACTTCCAGTTTTCTCTGAGGCTTCTTATTAAATACTGTATTTGTTCTTATTGTCTAAAATGTTAGCGGCTTTACATAGGTTGCATATACCTTAAGAGAAGATTAGTTCCTATTTTTACTGAATGAATAGTTTTGTAAACATTCACAATTTTAATATTTGTTTTGAAAGGACACATTGAATCAAATCACAATAAAATATAAAATTATTAATGAAAGTGAATATCACTAATTTTTACTATTTATTTAATTAGTTTGAACACACAATGCACGAGTTTTTTTTCTTAATAGTACATATTTTCAGAGAATCCCTACATTTAATGAGTTTTTGTTGTTCTTGTTGTTGCTATATTTGCTTTCATTTCACTACTTCCACCCTATGGTATACCCCTGTGATCTATTGGTAGATTGCTATTATCTGCTGTAATTTATCCTATTCTGTGTCCTGAAGCTTGAGGTGACCAGAATTATTTTCATCTGCCATTTGCTAATATTCCTTCAACAAATATTTGAAATATTTGAATGCCTTTTACATGGAGAATGTACATTTGATATTGTGATTGCAATAGTAAGTAAGACATAGTCTCTACCCACAACAACTCATACTGTAATTGGAGATGAAGGACAAGAAAAAATTTAATTGTTATTGGATACTAGACTCCTTGGATCATCACAGGAAATATGGAAGTATTACTAACCCTTTAGAGTCAGGTCCCAACAAGGGTACCCCTGCCCGGTGTCGGTCTCACCAATAGACAGAGACCGAGTTCAGTTGAGAAGCAAAGAAAAATTTTATTCTTTGATCAAAGAAAAGAGACCTGCGAGCTACATGTTCTCCTTGACAGGCGGTGGGCGGGGCTGCTTTATAGGGATCTCATCAGCGGGGAGGGGGCGGAGCTCTTGCTGGGCAGGCGAAGCCACAGGTGTGCTGCTCAGGCTCCAGATGGCAAGCGTCTCTGAACCTGGCCTGACACCGCCACCGCCATCTTGAATCGCAGTGTCTGGCGTGCTGAGCTGAGATGTCCAGGCATTGGTTCCGCCCTGGGAACTCTAACCCGACGTGTTAGATGCAAGGCCTCTGTACACAGCTCCCTACAGGCAAGTAAAACTAGACTAAAGTTACACCTTATCACCTAGATTCCATCTTATTTTTCCCAGAGACCCCAGTGGACTATTAGGGTGACACACCCCTCCTCTGCCTTTTGTCCTCATTCTCGAGGGGCGCTGGCCTGGTCCATCTTGTGTAACCTTACTGCTGAGTGTGGGCATCATCCCAACCACGGGTGGAGGAGCAGAACTTCTCCCAGCTGCTCTTAGTTCTGTTCGCTTGGTCCCAGGCCTTGCCCCTACCTGTTCCTATCCCTTTGCAACCACCATTTGTCAAACGTTTTGGAGACAAAGGACAGCAGACAATTTAAGATACACGGTCCAAATATCAGCAAGAGAACAATGGTTATTAAGGGGCCCAGGAAAGGTAGAAACCGGCGGTGCTGGGGAGGGCTTGTTTTACCCCACTCCACATTTGTTCGGCCGGATGAGGCTGGCTGCCTTTGTCTGCCAAGTTGATGTTTCCAGTAGCCTGTCTGCACTTTCTTCAGTCAGGCCAGTTGCATTGAAATAAAAGCAACATGACATATTGCCCAGGGCACAGACCCCTCCCTGGTCAGCTAACAGATCCTAAAATCTGTACTGCTTGGCAAGGCATATAGGGTTATTTCTTTTTTGCCATTTTCCAGAAAAGAAGTTTTAGGTCACAGAGAGGTTCACAAGAGTAGTCGGGGACGGGGGGAGGGGGGGGTCCGTTGTCTCTGGTTGTTTCTCTGGAGGTTGGGAATTAAGGGCCTCTTCACTAGCGTGTGATGTCCCCACGGAGTGATCCCTGCAACTTCAGGGCAGAATGGGTGGTTAGGATCACCGAGTGGGGTCCATTCCCCTTAGGAGTGAGTTGGTCTTTCGGGTTTTTAGATTTATCTTTAATTTATCCCTTGGGGCTAACCGCATGTGGAGCAGGGCAATTGGAAACAACTTAATCCAATTTTCTTGAGTTTAATGCTTCTATCCACCCAGAAAACTTGTCTACTAGCACCAAGAGATATCTGAAATTGCTCGGTACTCTCTGCATGACAGTGAAATCAATCTGCCAACCTTCTCTAGGATATGTCCCTCTGGTTTGAATGGCTGAATCTGGGAGGGCCAGGGCCAGGGCCTGAAGTAATTGCTTTTTCACTTCTTGAAAGGCACCTTCGCATTCTGAATTCCATTCCAAAGGATCATCATCCGTTTCTTTTAACTTTTCATATAGTGACCTAGCTATTAGACCATAGTTACAGATCCAGATGTGGAAAAACTCGGCCATCCCCAGGGAACCCCTAAGCTGTTTCTACGTTTAGGTGTGGTGAGGCTGCAAATGACTTCTTTACTTTCCTGGGGTGGGCTTCTCTGACATTCTGTGAGAGTGAAGCCTAGGTAGGTCATCCTGGTTTGTGATATTTGAGCCTTTTTCTTGGACACCTAATATCCTTTATCGGCTAGGTGGTTCAGAGTAGCTACAGTATTTTTGTCAGAGGATTCCTTAGTAGGGCTGGTTATCAGAATGTTGTCGACATACTGGAGGAGGGTTCCCTCCTCCAGATGTAGATCTTTTAGGTGTTTAGCTAAGTTTTCTCCAAAGATGGTGGTGGAATTTTTGAACCTTTGGGGCAGGACTGTCTAAGGGTCTTTTTGTGTGTTTGGATCCTGCCACTCAAAAGCAAAAATTTTCTTCCCTGATACTCCCATAATTTTACAACTCTTGTGACTGAGTTTGCCTAATCTGGTATTCAGAATTGAGTAAGTGGCACTGGTGTTGACTAAGAATTCAACAGGCTTTCCCCCTGTGTCCAATGTCAGTCGGGTTCCTCAGGGGTCAATTGAAGTGCCAGGTTAGGAACCCCCTGGCCCCCGTCATTCTTTGTCTATTTGGACCATCTGCCTTCGATAGTAGTGGCCGGGATCTGCCATTTCCATCCCCCTTTGGGCATTCTCTCTTCCATCGTCCCTCTTGTTTACATACGGTACACTGATTGGGCCCTAGTTTCCTTGGCTTGCTTGCCATCTCTCAGTGGGGGCCTGAGGTCACTCACCAGAGTCAACAGTCTTCATGGGCAGTTAGTCCAGATTCTTGTGCTGACCAGTTGACGTTGGACAGCAACAGCCAGTAGGTGGGTCTCTGGGCCTTTTTATCCTCCGACTTTTTCTCCTCTATATTTCAGTTATTAAACACCCAGTAAGCAGCCTTAACCAGGCAAAAGGTAGGGGTATCTGGTTCTATTTCCAGTTTCTGAAGTTTATGCCTAATGTCGGGGGCACTTTGGGAAATGAAATAGGACCTCAGGATTGCCTTCCCTTCTACTAATTCATGGTCAGTGATAGTATAGATTTGGAGGCATCCCCTTGAGGCTCTAGGAATGCAGAAGTGTTTTCTGTTGACTCCTGATTGATTTCCTTTATCCACTTGACAGGTTTCTTTCCTGCTGCCTGGATTCCCTTTAGGATCATATTTTTATAATGGGTCAGCCTCTGTCTTACACCCCCTTCCCCTTTGTCTCAGTGGTCCCAGTTGGGTTCGTTATCTGGGACTACTTGACTCCCCGGTCTGAAAATAGCATGACCTGTGCTGTTTCTCTTCTCTTTGTCTGCTTCGTCTCAGGCTTTTGAAAAGACCGTGGCCTTTTCTTCCCGTTAGGAGTACATTGAGGAGGCTCTAGATGTTAGCCAGGTGGGGTCATGGATCTGAAAGCTTCCCCTAATTAGATTCAGGAACCCTTCCGGATCTTCCCTCAACCCCTTTACTATGAGTTTTCCGGTTATACAGATCAGAAGTGGTAAATGGGATGCGTATACCTGGATGAATCCTTCTCCACTGGGGACCTGCCTCAAAGGGAGTATTTTTCCTGGTGGGTTGTTGGACCCTGGCTGGTAATCAGTTCTGCTTTGTGTACTTGCTGAACTGGGATCTGGGGGGATGGGGCTGGTATGGAGGGGGCCCCTCGGGCCTGTGGCCCAAATCAGGACATATGAAGGAAGGGGGTAGGGAAGGAGCAGTAAAAGGGCTAGGGAGGGGATCAAGGAGGTTCTCAAGGGGAGAGTGAAGGACTGGTATTACGTCAGTGGAAGAGAGCCCACATCCCTTCTGAAGGCTTTTGTTCTGATATAAGGCCATAAAAAACTGGACATAGGGAATTTCGTCCCATTTCTTTTGTCTCTGGCATAGCAGGTCCAGTTGTAAAATGGTGTTCTAATTAAAAGGCCCACTGATGGGCCAAGTTTCCCCATCTTCCAGCCGGTATTGGAGGAAGGCTGTATTACATAGGAAGATTAAATGTTTTCGGTCAAGGGGTGACACCTGAAAAATTCCCATCTGCAGGATGCACCCTAATGGGCTATCCTTAGCTATGGTGGACGTTTGGTTCCCCATACCTTAGATGTTCTGTTTCGGATTTGTTGCCAACTACCGAGGGGGGTGGTTGGAGTGGTTTGTTGGCACACAAATGCCACAAGATTTGATCCAAGTAAGATTTCTGGTTTGGGAAATTTGGAACCAGCCCCAAACTGTTGATGGATTCCTCAAGAGAAAAAAACTAGGAGGCATCCAAATAGCATGGACTCTGATATAGCTGGGGGTCCCCCTTGAATGTGTAATGGGCTGTGCTTGGGATAGTTAGTCTCTCCTCAGTCAGAATGTCCCACAGGGGGTTGGACAGGCCTGCCTCTGGGCCAGAGCAGCTTAGCCATGTTAGTTCCTGAACACCTCGGTCCCTTAGGGAATGGCACAGCTGTCTGAGGGAGGGCTCTTGTCTTTCCTCCTTTCAGCCGAAAAGGAGTTTTCTGACTTCCCACTAGGTGAGATCTAAAAGCATGAGGGATTCCCACAGGGTACTCACCAGATCACTGGAGTAGCTGGTATTCTGTGCTGATACCGGGAGGAGAGCCTGTGGAACCTCAGTTGGTAAAGAATCACCCAAGGTTCGCCTCCCAAGCAGAGTGGGGGGGAGAGGTCGGGCAGTGGGTGTTTCCTGTTCTTGCCAGCAGCTCACAGGGCTTCCCAGTAATGGTCTTGTGAGTGGCTCACAGGGCTCCCCAGCCCAGTTCAGAGAAACTAGCACTGACCAGAAGAGGTCAAGTCCCCAGTCGCATACCTACCTTGGGACCCGTTTGCATTTGGGCGTCCTCGGTGCCTTTTCCTGAACTCAGATCGAGCGTCCTCATTCTGTTTTGTCAGGTGGTCCTTATTACCCGGGCCTTATTCTGGCCTCACCTCTTGGCTCACGGGGCTGCCCACTTTCCTTTACCACACTGAATGTGACTATGGAGAATGCTACTGTTGACCCCTGGAGGTGGGCAAGGAGGGTAAAAAGCCTTGGTGTAACTGCTACTGCCTTGTACAGGGGTCAGGAGGTGAGCACTGCTGGTGAGACAGCGGGCAAGACTGCCGTGGTTCCCTCTAGTCCACAGATCCTTACCGTCCCCAGGCATCCGGTACCGAGGGAAGGCCAGCCAGAGGCAGCGGGCAGATAGGCAGATCAGAGTTTCAGGCTCTGATCCCCAAGGATGCCAGAGTATGATCCCCTCAAGGGTGTGCAGTCCAGATTACTGTGGGGGCTACGCTGTGTGTGCACCCCACCCAGGTATCAGGTTGCTGGGCAGAGTTGCTTTGATTTGGGAAAGGCTGCCAAATCAAAGCAACCCGTCAGAGTGTCCTCAAAGACCAGAGTCAGCCATCTTCACGTGAACCTCCCAAAGCCTCTGCTGTCCTCCCACGGCAGTCTAGTGGATAGATACAGGCGAAAAGGCCATGGTCTGTCGCTTCATGGTCACCGAAATTTGTTACTGACCCTTTCAAGCTGGACCCCAACAAGGGTCCTCCTGCCTGGTGTCACTCGAGCCAGTAGAACAAGACCAGGTTTGGTTCAGAAGCAAAGAAAAGTTTCATTCTTTGATCAAAGAGTGGAGAGGTCTGAGCTCATGCTTTAAAGCACACCCTCTCCCTAACAGGCCTGCATTATAGGGTTTTCGTCAGTGGCAGAGGGAGGAGTGGAGTCCTTGCAGGTTGGGCACAGTCGTGTTGTTCACAGTGCTCCAGATCAAGGTGCTGGATGCAGCATCTCCGCACTCGGTACACTGTCGCCATCTTCAATTGAGATGTCACATGTAGCGCTTTTGCACACGCCCCAACCCCCACCCCCCAGCCCCTGATTGTGGTGTCTGCAGCGTGGTTCTCAGAACTCTAATCCGACATGTTAGGTGCAAGGCCCCACACATGACCCTCCTATAGGCAAGTAAAACTAGACTAGGCACAAAAGAAGAGGTTAGACCGTATCTTCTCATCTAGATTCCCATCTTATTTTTCCTGGGGACCCCAGTGGGCTTTGCCAGTGACAGAAGCACATGAGAAGGACACTGAATTTCTGTGCATCAGATCAATTTTTTCTTATTTTCTGTAACAGTGTTAGGAGTAATCTCTCTTAAAAACTCATATATACTTCAGACAGATTGTAAATTCATATAACCATTTAGTAAGGTATTTGGCCACAGTTTCACAAGTGTTTTGAACTGACAATTTAAATGGCTTATTTTGATCCGGTACTTCCACATCTAGGAATTTCCCTAGATAACAGTTTTGTGCACAAAGAATATTCACTTCGGTACTGCTTATGATTATGAGTCAGTGCCACAACTACATAATACTATGCTGCCTTTAAGATGATGCTGTGGAACATATTTAATGGCAATGAATGTTTTAAATAAGATATTAAATGAAAACAATTACAAATTAAAATAGATAACATTATCTCACTTTTGAAAGAAAAGTGTGTGTATGTGTGTAGAAAATGTCATATATGTATATATATACATATATACTGAATATATGTATTTCTTCAGAGTGGTTACCTCTAGACGGTAATATTGAGAAAAAAATTTTAAAAATTATCCATATTTCATTTTATGTGTATATATATATATTCTTCCTGACAATAGACTAATCTTTTTATGTTTTGATATTTTATAAAAACCATTTTACTTCATATTCATCCATAGAGTTCCTTATAAAAATATTTATACACCTGCTTCCCTACAGAGGCAAATATTGAAACATGTTAAATTAACTTTCTCTCTTTCTCTCCCCCCTCCTCTCCCTCTCTCATTTCTTCACTTTTGGCACCTCTCTTTGGCCTATCATGGTAATAGTCAAAATCCCCAGAATGGGTCATAAAATCTAGCTCCAAGTGTCTTAAGTATTTCTTGCAATTGATTTTGGAGTTACCAAAATTTAAAAATATTCATTCATTCTATTTCTGGTATAATCAAAACATTTCCATGACTGATCTTAATTGCAATTTTATTTTCTCACCTTATCTTAGCTAGAAAACACCCTTGCCAATTTTATTACAGTGTAATAAAAACTGAGTCTCATGTAAGTTTCCAGACATCTCAGGAGGTGGTTTTTTACACAAAACTTACACAGTATTTCTGTGACTCTCTTGCCACACCATAAATGAAACATTTCTCACTGATATTGTCCTCTATTATATGAGAAGTGGTTATTAACATTTCTCTAGATCTAGGACATAGATTTTTTTTCAATGTTAATTGTCTGGTCAGCGAAACTTGGTCATTCTACTTTCCCAGAAGTGAAGCATTTTAAATCTCTTTTTATTATTCTAATTTAATGTATCTAAATATTTTCCTGAATTTTAGTACTAATATGAATTTCAGTAATTATTAATCACCTACAGCAAGATAGCATAATACCAGAAACATTGGGAAAACACAGATAAATAGAAAAAAAATTGTATTAGTTGAAACTGATTATTGCTTCATTCTAGGACATAGCCTCATTAATATCTCCCTCATATGGAGAAACAATCCAACTTACTGGCTCTAAGTCAGTTATCCTTAAACTATTTCAGGGTGCTCACAGACACCTGCCATTTTACTAATGTTATAAACAAAGTCAAATGCACATTTTATCTGGTAAAATATGTTTTCAGCAGATTCTCTGAAGCAGTGGTTCTTAAACCTGAACACATTAGGAATATCTAAGGAATTTTTAGAAATTACCTATGCCAGCAACTCATCCCAGACCAAATAAATTGTGATCTCTGGACATGCTCTAATGGTTCAGATTCAGAAAAATCTTAAAGGTGCCATTCTAGATGATGGAGTCCATATTAATGGTGAGCCATGATATACTAGGTATGCAAAACCCTGTCAACACAGGGTCTTATCTCCCCAAGCACTCCATTCCAAAAGTTGTGATTGGCAGCAAAATATGAATTTCCTCTTCTTATGTATGCTAAAATCCATCCTAAAGGAGAAGACTTGAGAAGGTTGGAGGTGGGGTGTGTATTTGTGTGTGTGTGTGTGTGTATGAATTCACCTGACCAGGTGCTGCAGTAGCATGATTTCTGTCTCAGATATTGACTCTCCTATTTAGCAAATTGATTTGTAATTGACCTTTAGAGAGAGAGGGGCTGCAGGCTGAAGGGCAAGGATGATCCTTCTACTTGTGCATTGAATACATAAGAGCTTCAACTCAATGAGGACCCCAGAGAATGCAATGTCCTTTGGGTTTTCAGAGATGCTGTGACATCAGGTACAAGTGATAGCAAGATAGGGTTCAGTATCAACATTTCCCAGAGGACTGAGTGGCAGCTTCAGCCCACTGGGGAAGAGTTGATTCTCAAGTGCTGTTGCAGGCCATGAGCATCAGTGAAAAGGTCTGAGGTTGAGAAATGGAAGAGGGCTTCTCATGAGCACATTTGAGACCCTCACTGGGGATATCCAAATGTAACATGGAAAGATCTAGCAGGAAGGGACTGAAATTCTGCCTCAGCAGGTGGGGGCCAGAATGATTAAGTTCTGAGTTAATAATAGGATTCCATTTTAATTCATTAGTTAATAAAGGTTGGGGAAATTTGGTTATAAATAAATGTTTTAATTTCCTCCTCTAAACAACTTTATGACATTGGTAGATTTTTATCCCCATTTTTATGGATTAAAAACAAAACTGACCTTTGCAGTGTTAAATAACTTTACTGAGGTCATTCAATTATTAAGAACCCAGTTTTGTTTCAAGTCCAGTGGTGTAAAAGCTCATAATACTGCATTGTTCAGAAATAATAATTGAATATTTATCATATACCATGCACTTTCCTCAGAATAAATGCTCTCAGCTTCCTAGCTTCCAGTCTGCTCTTAGTGAGATTCTGAAATGTTTTTGGTATGAAGTGAAGGAAGTAGACCAAGTGTGAGATTCAGTACAACTATTAATCTTGAATAACATAATAGTGTCTAAGACAAGGGTTCTATATATTAAATATTTCACAAGCTACACATAGACATTCATTTCAATATTTTAGTATTCCAATTTCTATGAATGCTAATCTTACTCCCATATAAAATCTGTCTCTATGTATGGCTTAACCCTTGGGAGAAATCTTGCAGCATGGAGGTTGGATTTATGTCAGAGTCCATCTTATTTAATTTTGCCCTATTTTCATGTTTATTCCAGCAAATTAAGCTCTTTTAACAATTTGTGGTATTTACTAAGCCACACCTTATGCAATGAGGAGCAGTATGAAAACAATATGGAATTATCACTAAGTCCTGTGGTATATGCTGACTTTTTTGATTCAACTAAACCTCTTCAGGTTTCTGAAAACAACTGTTCGACAACAAATGAAAATATGAAAAATCAAGAAACCAGTGCAAATATAAACATATTCTAAGACCATTGTGCTATTGATTGTCAAGAAGACAATTAGAAAATACTTCAATTATGAGTGTACTTACATTTCTACTGGCAGTGGAACAATTACTTTCCATTCAATAAAGCTCTCTGTCATTATTATAGCCATTTGTGGTTTTTGATGAATGATATTTGAATCTATAAAACTATTTGTTTGGTGCACATTTTTTATAAAATAAAATCAGTTATAATTTTTATATGTAGTGTTTGTTGTCAAAGAAGATGGTCTTTCTTGTTCTAAGGAATAGTCATTGATCACAAAAGAACCATAAATGAAAGTTTAATTTATTAATATGCCTGTGGTTCTTCCCTACTGAGGATATTATCCTTATTCTGTCTCATGTATAAATAAATTTGAAGAATGAGATGACTTAGAAATGAATAGTATTATCCCAGTAGAATATTTGTTATGCTGTATCCTTACTCATTATCATTATATTGATGACCGCACATTATGTCCCGTATCTTTATAATCTCTGTATTAAATATAGAAATATTCTTTGAAACCAGGTAGGATGGAACATTTGAGAAAAACTGCATAGTGTTTAAGAATTGCTTACATGTCAATCATTGCTTTATTACTTGCTGGCAGTATGGTCCTAAACAAGTTACTTAACCTCTCTGAATCTGTTTGTAAAATAATTATGGCAATAATACACGGGACTACACTGAAGAATCAATGAAATGATATATATAGCATGCTAACAAAGGAGCCTGGGCCATAGTGTGTGTAGTAGATTGCATTATTGGTTTAAAATTTTCACCCCTCCTTTTGTCATGTGACTTTTCAGTCTTTTCCACCAAAGAGATAATGTATATTTTCCTGATGCTTGGCTTTGACTAATAGAATAAAGAGGTAGTGAGTGTTCTGGATCTTATCCTAAGCCTTGAAACCTCATATATTCTGTCTGCACCCTTGTGCCTCTGCTAACACCATGAGTAGAATATTATCTGGTTGGCCTATAGGTCTAAGGAGGAATGAAAAATGGAACAGTCACCCCAAACAACTCATAGATCTGCAGTGCGAAGTAGGGCCACCCTGGCTGCCACAGAACAGAAATTTGAAAAGAAATGTCAAACTGAGGCTACCCACAGGCAACCCACAGGCACATACGCAGTAATAGTTTATTGCTTTAAGCCACTGATTTTAGAGGTAGTTTTGTTAATGAAGCAAAAATTGACAGATACAGTATGTGATCAATATAGATTAGCTATTGCTGTGGTTATTATTTACTATCATTTGAAATAGAAGCCCAATAAAAATAAATAAAGCAAAGCAGTATGATAATCAGTAAGGTACAGAACTCTGTTTTCTAAACCTGAGGTTGTCTTTAAAAAGATAGTATTTTATCTACTCCTGTTTATTTCTGAAACCACTGTTGGCAGACAGCACCTTCTTCAGGAAAAGGAAATGCAAATGCTCTGGAGAGTTTTGTCTAATCTGCCGCTTCTCCAAGCAAAATAGAATCCTATAATAAACAATCTTGTGATCAAAGATGTATAAATGTAATGCGGATGCTACAAATACATCACACATGCAAACCTCAAATACATATCTCCCTCCTACATACTCTTCCACAAATATTCTGCTGTACCTCATGGAAGGAATTGCATCATTTCTTCCGGAAGCCTCAAGCTGTGACTCTGCAGAAGCCAAGGCAGCAACATCCATTTGAGCTGTGACAAAGGGTGGGGTCAGGAGACAGAGGTTTATACAAGAAATTAAAGGGCAGAGCAGGGAGACGAATCCAAGGCAAAGGCACTTAACTCTCCGAACTTTTAACTGCTCACAAATTTGAAGCTTTTAAAAGCATACAAAAATAGAATGTCCTTCAGCTGGATGCAGTGTATGACTTGGATGCCTCCTTTTTGGGGTGCATACTGCATAGATATTTAGCATGTAAGCTTGAGTAGTTTGTGGTTTATGGTGTAAAGGAAGACTGCGTGATCAAATCTGGTTTAAAATACAAAAAAAAAAAAAGTACTGTAATCCTGCACTGATCTGACTAGATATTCTAAGAAATGGGGAATAATCTTGTAGTAAGGAATGAAATAATAATAATAATAATAAACAACTGGTTTTTAAAAACTGTCCACCATTAAGTTAAATTGTGAATTCCAGAGGGAAATTGCTGTTTGTTTCTATATATTGCTTTGCCCTTCAACTCAGCTGTTGGCTCTGCATTAATATTCAGGCAGCATCAGTGCCAGTCCTGGTGATTCACTGAGGTATTATGAATATGCAAATGAGCAGGAGCTTTTTATGTCTATGGTTTGTCTCTCTTAGATGTCTGAAGGAATAATTGGAGCCAATTGGCTGCTGATAACTTGTATATAGATAACTATTGCTCTGGAACCTAAAACCATTTCTTAATTATTCTTATACCAGCCCAGAGGTTTGATTTCAATCAGTCTCTTGAAAATAGAACTCCCAGTATTCTCTTAAATTGATTAACTTAGAGGTTAAAGTGTCATATTATTTTAACTTCTTAGATTATAATGATAGCATTATAAGTGAGCAGTATACAGAGTGGAATTTGTATTAGTCACTCACTTTCTATTTTTCCTTAGGTCTTTATTAGTTTTCCCTGATGAAAAAGCAGGGGTGCAGGAGTTGGTAGAGTGTTCTGAGTAGATGAATCCTAGAGCTTCTGAAGTGTAGAGATAGAATAGACAGAAAGGAGGTTGTAGGAGAGAGAAAAAATAATTTATCATATTCAGCAGTAATTAATGTTTGGTCTTAAAATCACATTAATGTTCTCTTAATGATAAGAATTAAGGAAAAAGAATAAACCTTCACATTTCTGTATAATTCCTTTTAACGCAGACAAATAAGAATAACTTTTACCAAGAAAAATCAAAGTATATAATAAGTGAACTAAGTAAATTTTAATATACATTTTGGTGGCTCATATTACCTCTTGATTAGGGATTTTGTAATACAGTTAATAATTTTAATTTAGTTCTCAATCAGTGTGGCACAGCTAAAAGAACTGTAAGATGATATATAATATTTCTATTATTGTGCCCTACGATTGGCTCAAACATTTGTGGTCATTTTCTTTTGATGTTCTAGCACTGTCTCATTTCTATGAAGATACAACCTTTAAATTGCCACAGCTTGCTGAATGTATACAGAGAACTAGTTTATGAAATAACCAGCATTCTGCTAACATTTAGCCACTTTGATTTAATTGAGAAATTATTTCAGCTACAGAAAATCGTCTTTAAAATAATATTATATAGTTAGGTGATTCCTCTCTACCTAGAAAAAGGAGTTTTCTGTTTTTATTAAAGGGCAAGTACTGGATAGTTCATCTCAGTTATGTTCTGGTTTTCTTGTTGTTATTGCTTACGCTGCTTTTTGTGTTCATTTGTTTTTTCAACCTCAGTTTGAAACAACAAACGTTTATTTCTTGTACATGCTAATGTACCACTCAGGTTGGTAGAGGAGCTATGTTAATTGTAGGTAGTTAGAGACCTAGGCTGATGGGGTCTCGCAATTCACACGTGCTCCCCTGCTTGTCATGTCAGAGGAGGAGCAGTCCTGGAGGGTCTTGCACTAGCGCTTAAATGCTCACCCCTGAAGTGACATGTGTCATTCTGCCTATGACTCATTGACTGAAATAGTCCCATGGCCACACCTACTTTCAAAGGGTGAAGAAGGAAATAGAATGCTCTCATGTGCCTCAAAGACAAGGAGAAAAGGAATATTTATGCACATTAATAATTTCAGCACCATAACATAGCATCCCTGCATTCTAAGTAGAAAGGCCAAATCATTTAAAAAGTCATGTTTCAAATTAAAGAATAAACCCCCATAAGACTCCCACAAATATTCAATAATTGCTAAAATCTGAGGTGTATTATTTTACTTTCTGGAAGAAAAAATGTGTGTGTGTGTGTGTGTGTATCTGTATTTTATTATTGTATGCCCCATGACTGACTAAAAAAATACTATACATGCAAAATATATGAATGTTGTACATATATATATTTGGAGCTGAATTGAGTTAGGCTAGACATAAAGGTGCTCAGCAGGAAAATCTGTTACAAAGAGAATCTAAAATGTCAATGAAAATGTAAAAAATTGGAGAAAATGTATTTTCCAGAACTCCTCTTTGGAAGTATACTGAGTACAATTATAGGCCATATTTTATTTTAGCATCACTTGGGCGAGATAGCTGTAAGGGGACAGCAGGCTTTTCTTTCATCTTCCTTCATTTAATATCCTTATTTTTTCCAGCTTTATTGAGGAATGATTGATAAATAAAAATTGTATATATTTAAGGGGTACAATGTAATGTTTTGATATACATTGTGAAATGATTATTACCACAGTGAAGTTAAGTAACATATCCATCACTTCATATAGTTATCATTTTTTTTTTTAGTGAGAACACTTAACATCTACTCGCTTAGCAAATTTCAAGTATACAATATATTATTATTAACTGCAGTCACCATACTATACATACTATTTATTAGGTCTCTAGAACTAATTCATCTTACAACTGAGAGTTTGTACCCTTTGATTAATATCTCCCCTTTTCCCCAGCTCCTCAGCCTCTGGTAATCACCATTCTACTCTGTTACGAGTTCAACATTTTTTTTTTAGATTCCACATATAAGTGAGATTATGTCATACAGTATTTCTCTTTCTGTGTTTGACTTATTTCATTTAGCATAACATTCCCTGGTTCATCCATATTGTCACAAATGTCAGAATTTCCTTCTTTTTAAAGGCTACATAATATTCCACTGTATATATATGCCACATTTTCTTTACCCATTCGTCTCTTGACAGACTCTTAGTTTGTTTCTGTATCTTGGCTATTGTGACTAATGCTGCTATGAACATGAAAGTGCACATATCACTGCAGATAGTGTTTTTCTTTCCCTTGCATGTATGCTCAGAAGTGGGATTGCTTGATCATATGGTAGTTCTATTTTTAATTTTTTGAGGAACCTTCATACAGTTTTCCATAATTGCTGTATCAATTTACATTCCCACTAATAGTATACAAGGGTTCCTTTTTCTCAACATCCTGTAAGGGACTTTTAAAAGTAACAACAGAGGATCGCTGTATTGTTCATTGGTTCTAGTCTCTTAGTAAACAGTGATCTGACTGCTGTTAGTGAGCGCAGCAGGGTAATTTACAGGCAGGGGTTTGTTTGTTGTGGTTTTTTTTGGCAAGCAGATTTGCCCTTCTTCTGACCCTTAAACACAACAATAAACTTGTCCTCCAAATAAAAATTGAACAAATATTAAAAGAGTAGTGGTTTGAATAAGCCAAATTGTCAGGGCTGAGACAGAGACATATATTGCCCATTAACCTCCAGAATGTGACTTCACTGATTAGACTCTCTAAATAGCAGCTACCTCCTCCCTCACCACTCCATTCAGTGTATCCCATCAAATATCATGCAGCTGGTCCCAGACAGAGGAATATTACTGTTAAGTCAACAATATTGTGAATTAATGCATTAGGTCTACATTAAAAATATAACTATAGGGCTTCCCTGGTGGTGCAGTGGTTGAAAATCTGCCTGCCAATGCAGGGGACACGGGTTCGAGCCCTGGCCTGGGAAGATCCCACATGCCACGGAACAACTAAGCCCGTGTGCCACAACTACTGAGCCTGCACTCTAGAGCCCGCAAGCCAAAACTACTGAGCCTGGGTGCCCTAGAGTCCACACGCCGCAACTACTGAGTCTGCATGCTGCAAATACTGAAGCCTGCGTGCCTAGAGCCCATGCTCGGCAACAAGAAAAGCCACAACAATGAGAAGCCTGCGCACCGCAACGAAGAGTAGCCCCCACTGGCCACAGCTAGAGAAAGCCTGCGTGCAGCAATGCCAAAAATAAATAAATTTATTTAAAAGAAAATATAACTATATAAAAAGCAAAAAAGAGTTACTATAAAAGAGCTTACTTTTTCTGCCTTTATTCCTTCTTATTTTTCATTTCTTAGGAACTGACTTCATAAGAATAGTAAAAAAAATTAATGAAAATTGTAATTTGCTTAAAAATAATTTCGCATAGACAGTTTATGCATCCTAACCAGGAATCTCCACTCCAGGGACAGTCAGATATCACTTTTTCAAAGAGAATATCCTCCCCACTCCAGAGGCAGTGATTACAAACAGATTAGCTATCTTTCTCTTTGATCATATCCAGATATTTTGCTAATCACCGTATTTCATGTCAGAAATGGGTTTTCATTGGTTAAATTAGTGGCTAGCTTATTACTTGGCATGGCACCTGTTATAAATGGATGGTAATTAGTGAAACTAAAAGCTTTCATTTTATATGAATTGCCTAAAATAGTATAAAGATGCTCCCCACCCTTGAATAAACAGGACAAAAAAATCCAGCAAGGTTTGCAGCTTCTGCTGTTAGGGATGTTGCCAAAGACTAGGTCTGTAAACTATCATGTATCCTGCCTTTGGTTTAGAAGGATTTTGGTTGCTTAATGATGACCATAAGAGTAACTGTGTCCTACTTCTGGGATATTGTCCAGTGTTGAGCCAATATTTCTTGTAAGGGGGGTGGGTCAAACTCCTAGAATAACAGACAGCTGAGACTTCATCAAGCTTACAGAATAAGCCGTAATATGAACCATTTTTGCCTCTTTGCTAATAAATGTTTCTAGAGCTTGTTCTGAGACTTGATTTCATAATAACCTGGTTACACCGTTTAAGGGAAGTAGCTAGCCCTTATTCATATAAAATATTTTGTTGGCTACTGTTTATTAAAAGTAAACAAACAAAAAAATCCCTGAGTTTTGCATGTTCAATTTGCTTAGGGTCATCCCCAACAGAATTAAATATTAATTAGTGGTATCTCCATTTTTGCTACTCGACATTAGTAGACTCCTTGTAATAGAATGATCTTTAAAAAAAATATTGCTTTTGTACAATTTACATTGACTACATAACTTTCATAACTGCTAATCACCATCCTTATATCATAACCTGAGCTTCCATTAAAAAAATCAAAGTAAATCAACAAGTTATATCAGAAATAGCATTATTTTAGATGATGAGATTATATACTATTTCATTTTTATTATATAAACCAAATTTATCTTCTGAAAGATCATTTTACATGCAAGAAGCCATTGATTTGGGGTTTTTAATAAATGTTATACAAATAACAAGTGAATAAAGCTTGTAAATAATAATTTAAAATGGCAAAATCTTAGTTAACTAGAGAATGTTAATAGATAACATTCTCCATCTAACGTACCGTATTTAAAAAGCAAGAGACAGACCTGAAATTTTATGCGTGTTAATTAATAGCTTCTCATCTTCCCCTCCCCCTAGCCCCAGGTAACCACCATTCCAGTCTTTGATTTTATGAATTTAAAACTTATAAATTTATTAAATAAATTTATTAAAACCATCTAAATTTATGGTTTAGATGCTTCATATAAGTGGAATCCTGCAGTTACTTGTCTTTCTGTGTTTGGCTTATTTCACTTAGCACCTATAGTCAACAATAATGTATTGTACACTTAAAATTTGTTAAGAGGAGTTTTTTAAAAAGCAAGAAACAAAAACTAATTATTCTGCTCCAAACTATCCCCAGTTAGACCAAGGATCAATTTAACAAGTTACTGTCTGAATAAGTTAATGTTTTCCCAAAGAACCCATGCATCTATTGGGTGGGTCTATCTATTTAAAGCATACATACATATATAGACACAGGGGATACTGTAATGAAAAAGACTGGGTCTTGCCCTTAAAGAATTTCTAATCCAGCCAGATACTAGTAGATAACTATTAATCATTATACAGAACAGTCAAAGCTGTGTTAGAGCCAGTACTGTCTAGAACAAGGTTCCAGTTTTAGTTTTGGTATTTATTTGGTTTTTTGATTTTTTGGGTTTTTTTGTGGTATGCGGGCCTCTCACTGCTGTGGCCTCTCCCGTTGCGGAGCACAGGCTCTGGACGCGCAGGCTCAGCGGCCATGGCTCACGGGCCCAGCCGCTCCGCGGCATGTGGGATCCTCCCGGACCGGGGCACGAACCCGTGTCCCCTGCATCGGCAGGCGGACTCTCAACCACTACGCCACCAGGGAAGCCCTAGTTTTGGTATTTATTAACTGGAAAGCTTTAGGTAAAGTATTTCACCTCACTGAGACTCAGTTTCTTCATTTGTAAAAATGAGAACATAATGCCTGTCCTACAGAGTTCTCATGTTGTCATGAGAATTAAATACACTAAAGCTTTTAAAATGCTTACCTGAATGCCTGGTATACTTTACAATAATCTCTTAAGCAGTTTTATGTATTGATTCAATGGATTGAGCAATTGTCCTCAATACCTCCATAAAACATACTGGCAGATACTCTCGACACCCTGAATGCTCATGGCTACAAGTCTACTGTCTACTATACCCTCAAATGTTGCCCCCATCAATTGAGTTACTTGCTTATCAAGGAGTCAGTCATACTTTATCCCCTCAAGTTTGTTGTGTCATTTTTACTTGTTTTAATTGTATAATAATTCAATATGAACAAAACAAACAAAAATTTCAAGTGCTGAAATAGATTTTTGTCCATAAAAACTGTCGAATTCTTTTGCTAACACTTGATAAATGTGAGCTACTAAAATATGTGGAAGAGATACTTGTAAAAGTTTGGAAAAATCATATTCTAGAAATATTTTTTATACAAAGTGCTTCTTAAGTGTCTTTGGGTTTCGACTTTATTAATTAAAAAATTAGCTAAAACTAGAATGTGTAGATGACGCATATGACTGTGGAACTTACATTCACAAAATCAAAGTCTTGGCACTACATAAAAAAATGATAAATAAAATTTACCACTTAATTTTAAGTTAAAATGAAGAGTTGTAAATTAAAATATATTGATATTTACATTAAATGAACATTTTAAAGTATATATACATATATAGATACACATATACCTATAAATATACATATATTTAGTTTTATTTATTTGTTGGATGTTATTGTTGTTATTTCTTCCATATTGTACTTTTTTGATTAACTGACCAGTGACTGATTTCTGGCTGCTTCAGAGAAAAGTGTTTCTAGTTGTAAGCAAAAAATCAGTGGTGGATATGAGTGTATAAAGGCTAGTTTTGTCTAGGGTGACGGTTAGGGAATTGTTATTCCTGAAGAATCTGACAAATGTAAGCACCGTATATATTTGTATTATGAGCATTAACTTAAAAACATAGCTATCAAATAGCTTAACCAGAATATTAATTAGATGTTTAAATGTTAAAAATTGCTTTTTTCACTAAGAAATATTTTATTAGGATTGTTTTTATAAGATGTTAAGACTATTTGTGTTTGTTAATTCTAGTTAAACTTCTTTAGTATAATATTAATTATATATTTATATATAATTATATGTACAATATAATTATATAATATGCAATACAATTTAGATAATTTCTTCATGTAGCATTTTGCACAGTTGTATTTTTTATCTATATCTATTTTATTCAGTAAAATTTTTTTGGAGATGGGGACAATGCCTCAACATTTTTGTGCTCATCACATTGTCAGTCTGTGTTTGGGTCGAAATACGTAATCAATACATTCTTCTAGGAACAAATGAATATCTGGAAATTACTGCTTTCCAGCTACTAAAATGAAGATTTACCCTTTTAAATTTTATTTCCAGATTACTCTAAAAAATAAATCATGTTATTTATATGTAAACACAGAGGAGACATAAGTCTCTTAGAATTTGGCTGAATTCTTTGAATAATGCATGATTACTTTGCTTTGTAGACTAATGTATCAATGAATTGATCTCACTCTGCAGAAATGTTACCTAAGATTTTTAAAATATTTTTCTTCAAATTTTGAGGAATAAAAATGTATTAGGGTGAACATTTACTAGCAGATGCTGAAAAAATCCTCATTCATAAATATTTAGATCTTCATTTGATGAGAAAAATATAAGATTACAGTATATGTCACAGTCTTTCCCACCTAAGTGTGTAACTGTATTCATGAATTATTCCTATTGCAGATGTAATGTCTTTCAAAGTATTTTATTACAGCAATGTATTTCCCCTAGGAGGAGTGTTTATAAAT
Organism: Delphinus delphis; assembly: GCF_949987515.2. Taxonomy (NCBI): domain Eukaryota; kingdom Metazoa; phylum Chordata; class Mammalia; order Artiodactyla; family Delphinidae; genus Delphinus; species Delphinus delphis. The sequence continues at coordinate 102,658,794 of NC_082704.1, forward strand.
ATATGAATCAAGGTGATACATTTTGTGTTATTATTTCTTGCCTTCTTCCTGGATTTGCTTCCATGATTTACAAAATATTTTACAACAAAATGAGCCAATAGGAATTGCCATATTGAAGTAGACAAAGGATTCAGTTATCTTGGCAACTATTTTATGAATGTGTTTTTTGTTATTGTTCTTAAAACTAGAGAAATGCATATTTGCAACAAAATTATTTCTAAATGATTAGCTTCTCTCCCAAATAATCTAAATTTAAAGCCTATCTGTTTAGAATTCTTCAGATTATGGTCATCTAGAAAAATTTTACACCGTAAGTTAACCATGTGCTCAGTCTGCATGCCAGCTTAGTTGTGTCTCTGTTTTCTGACATTAGAGATATGTATACAATTTATATCATTATCACTTCAGAGTAACTTTGATCAATTTAGATGAACAAAACTAAGTTCTAAAAAAAGTTGTAAGCAATTTGAAAATCTTTTGTCCCTGTGTTTTCTTTTAACCTTTAAATCGGATGAGATTTTTCTCCTTGATTTTGTTTCTTTTACCCAAGGTTTCAATGGTTCTATTTTTTGAATCACTTTACTCTGAAATAATTATAGTATGCCAGGTCCTCATATTCCATATAACTACATATTCTGTCCTCATCCCTGCTGATGCATGACTGAGTGGTGGAATAATGCAATGCTCTCAGGTTGTTGAAATTGACAAAATGGCCTAGCAACTAATTGGTGGATCTTAGAAGCTAATACCTGTTTCTCTTTTTGATTCATTTGGACATGACTGGACACATCTAATCAAGTTTCTTTGCCTTGAAACTTCAGTTTCTACAGGTCCATGAGAGCAGGGACTTCATCTCTTTTGTTCACAACCGTATATCCAGAGCTCAATAAGTGCCTAGCATATAGTAGGCACTCAATAAATATTATTGAGATAATTAATAAAATGAATTGTAGTAATCAGGTAATTAGTGAATCAATGAATCTATGCTTACATTACATAGCTAGATTGCAAAACCAACTTAAAAGTGTTCATATATCAAAATGGTTAGACTCAGGAGATTCAGAGTCGTGCTGTGTGATCTCATGTAAGTTATTTAGTCTGAGTCTATTTTTTCTTATTTGTAAAGGCAAATAATTATAATATCATAAAGATTAAATGGGATAATACATATTCAGTGGTTATGTCTGTCACATCATAATCAATACATAAAGTTATTTTTATTATGGACAGGAATTTAATTTGGGAATTCACTCTCAGAAACTAGTATTAGAACAGGGCATTTTATAAACTTCATCTAACTGTTAAAAAATATTAGACATTAAAGAGCAAAGCATTTGGTAAGGATTATGAAGGGGCTTGGAAATAGGAGAAAAGAAAAAAATAGGAGCTAATAGACATTTTAATTTTTTAAAAAGTATCCAACACTACTGTCAAAATTAGGTTCTTAGAACACCATACTTCTAGGATTTCTGAAATTAAAATAACTATCTGACATTAAAATGTCTACTTTTAGTCCTAATATTCACGTTATTTGTATCAGGAAAATATTTATGGTGATTCTAGATACCTGAATATATAGGGATAAGAATCTTCCAATATTCCTAATTTTCTTACCTCAATCTAAAAGCATTCCTGCAGTTCTCAGGCAGGGGTAACAAATAGGTTTCAAACCATTTCCAGGCTAATCACAGAAGTTGACAGTGACCACTCAGAGTGCTAAATTGATCCTGAAACTGCAATTTCATTCTCAGGGTTTCAGGGAGACACACTTGCCATGTCCATGCCATTTTGCTCAAAGAAAGTGGGCCTCAATTCCTGGTTGCACATTAGAGTCATATGGGAAATTTTTAACAAATATCATTGCCTAGACTCTACCCTAAACCAATCCAGTCAGATTCTCTGGGGCTGAGGCCCGGGTATCAGTACGTTTTAAACTTTGCCAAATGATGTTAATGTATAGCCGTGTTTGAGAGCCTTGGTTCCCATATGAGCTGATATACTAACCCATCTGCCACCCAGTAAATCTTATTTTTATTCTATCTTCAAGTCAAATATGCATGAAATATTAAAGTAGCTCTAATAGAAACATTTTAATTTGCAGATCCTGACCAATTCTAGGTTAACATAAATCTTACCTAGGATCATTATTATACCACTCATTTGTGCTTTGTCCACATTTTTCTACCTGTATATCATTAATGATCCTAAAATGCAGGTGTGTGTGAGGATGGGGCTGTGGGAAAGGATATGGTAACTGTCTTGAATACCCAAGACCCATAACAACAGTACTGTGTCCAATCAACTGAGAAGGAATTTGTAAAAATTATAAGATAACTACAATCATTGGGCAATTCTAAACTCCTGTTTTAGAAAAGTTTGTGTATTTTTGTCCATGATCTAAATATCCTAATAACTGAATGCAATTCTAAAAGTGTATCACAGATAAGTTTTAAAATTATACCTGATTAACTGGGAAATACTACTACTGGCCTTTGAAATCGGTTCTTCTAAAATACAGATTATGCCATGTCAAGATATTATCTGAGATTACATGACTCTGTCTTCTTCCTGACTCTATTGCTTTGCAGAGGCATCATTATCCTGAATTTAGTGCTTATAATAATGTTTTTCATTTTCTTATTCCCACATTTATATAGCCCTAAACAATATAGAATATTATTTTGTATATTTTTATGTTGTTTTTCCCAAGTGTGATAATCATCTTCAGAAAGTTCTCAGTCATTTTTATTTCTTTAAACATCTTACACATACTTATTTTATCATCTTTATCTGATAATTTTAATATCTCAATTTCTTGGTCATCAAAATCTGTCCTTTTCTTCCCTCCTCACTTTTGCTTATTCGGAGCTTCAATTCAACGAATTTTATGTAAGGACAGCTGGTGAGTCCTTTTTTGAGGTTAACTTCTTCCAGAAAGGCGATGCATTTTACCTGTGTGAGGTGGCCCAAATTACTAACAACTTAGAATGTCTTTAATTTTGTGGCATGAAGTTTTACAGACTATGTGGTAGCAAAAATAGGAACTCATATCATAAGCGAGAGCAGGAATGAAGTTGTGAAATCTCAGTGAAACCATTTTAAAATTTCCTTCCCAGAACCCAAACCTAGATAGGTAATTGTACTTGTCATTGGCCCTTGACAGGAGGTTGGTTTTTTTTTTGTCTAATTCATACTTTCACTGAAGGTGAAGATCTTGGCTTGGCCTGGGGTTTTTCTTGTTCCACCTTTGCCTGTTCCCTGTTCCACTTCTTGCTAGGAGCAAAGGACTTGTTTCCCTCTCCTTCAACCAGCTATGGAGGTGCAAGTGTCTTGGATACTGAGAAAGGCACAGAATTTCCCAAATACAAAGAGCGTAGTTTCAGCTTCATTATATCATTTGATTCGTAGCTTCCTCTTCATTTCTGTATGGCTCCTGATGATTTCCCTTAGCTTCCTGAAAGCTCAGCTATATAATTAAATACCGGTTGGTCATGTTTATCCAGCATATCTAGGTGATTTGTAACAGGCAGTTTTTCAGAGGAGTTAGCCTGCCTTATCACTGAAAGCAGATGTGTCCTGTATTACTAAAAGAATTGATGATGAAGCTTCTGGTAACGAAGTGTATCATCCACTTCTTACCTCATCTATTCATTCACTTGACAAATATTAACTGAATGTCTCCTCTGTGTCTCCCTCTTCTGTACCCTGGGGATAAAGTGGTCATCAAAAACTGTTGCTACTGTCAAGGAGCTTACATTCTAGTGGGAGAAACAAATGACAAATTAAATGTGTGTGTGTATGTGTACATCTCACAAATATAAGGTATATACTATACAGACACATATATATAAGAACATATCATATTCCCAGGTAGCTCTCAAAGAAAAGCAGATTCTTGGGTCAGCATGTGATCAGTGATATTTTAGATATAGTGAAGGTTTCTCAGAGGAGGATACACTGATCAGGTATCAGGTAGAAAAGTAGTGAGGTATCTTAGCAGATGGACAGGGGTTGTATGAGTCCTCCGGACAGAGACAACGTTATTAAGTACAAAGACTTAAGAATGGGAGTTGAAATGTTTTTCTGGAATTAAAAACTCAGGAAAATATAATCCTTTTAGGGAAAGAACTTTTGGAACACTAAATCGGTCAGTTGGTCATTGAGGAGCTAGAGGTTTCCTAATCAGTTTATTCATAGTCAAATCAGTCGTTCAGCCAAATAAAAAAATATTGAGTGCTTCATATATTAGGTGTTGCGTGAGACACAAAAGTTAAACACCAGTAACTCAATGTGCACTCACAGTTTAATAGGGAAAGTAAGGAATAACCTCATGGAAAGTAATACAGTCATGAAAAGTATTTTAATTACTGTCATTTTATTGCTTCCAGAAAAATAACATAGAACATCATGTCATACTCTTCTCAATTTATTAATTTAATAGCTTTAAAATTGTAGCTATATTATATGTATATGTAAGCACTAATATTATATGTATTTTTACAAAATTGCTAACATTTACCAAAAGTTACTTGGATTCTTTCCAGTTTCTCTTGGTTTCTCGTCTCTCCAGCACCAGCTCAGATTACCTTGACCTTTTCGTCAAAGCAAAAGAGAAAACAAAGAATAGCCCTTTTAAAAACACAAAAACAACAACAAACTTAAAAATACCTTTAAAATAATTGTTTTGAAAAAAAGGGGAAAGAGTACAATTTCCCACAAAATTCGTGATAAGAGCTAGCAACACAATTGTTAATAATGCCTAGATCTCTTGCCTTAATAAGGCTCTGGATCCTTACAGCCCTTTCTTCTAGTACATAATACAGATATCTCCCACTTAATATCAGTAATACATTCCTGAAGTGAAAAGTTCTAAGCAGAAATGCTAAGTTGGAGCTGATTTCCCATTGTTTGAAATGGGAAATATGTTTCTCATCACATGTGTAGAGCAATGATCTCTGAAAGAAAGGAAACAAATGAAGTGAGTCCTATGATCACTCAGTGTAATACCTAGAGAGAGTTTTCAGACCAGAACACAGGGTGGTGAAAGTCAGGGTGAGCCCAGCAGTGTACCTGAGTTGAAGAGATGGACTTGGGAATTTGGGAACATCAGGGTAAGGAGTTCACAGGGCAGAGTAAAGGAGAAGACAGAGTTGCAGTGAGAAATCTCTGAAGATCTGCAGAAGCACCAACCCCCCCCTCCACTGAGTCTTCATCTGAGTATCAGAACATTCACATGAGGAAGCTACCTGAAGCCAAGGGACGAATAACCTGAAAGAAGCAGGCAGAAAAATCTCCAGGCTTAAGTGGAACAGAAATTATTGGTGTTCTCACCAGCCTGAGTCGAAAAATTATAATACGCGAGGTATCAGGTAGACTATTCAGAAGGATATTGGCTCACTTAAGGGGCAAGATAAGACCTAGACCAAAGGCTTCTCTGGTCCTGCTTAACAAAGCTCAAAAGCAAGTTTAAAAGGATCAAACCCCAAGGAAAAAAAATGAAGAAAACTTCACCAAGACTCATCATAATCAAATTGCTTAAAACCAGTGACAAAGAGGGGGGAACACATTTTGCAGAAAGAAACAAATATAAGAATTATAGCAGACTATTGTTTTGGAAACAGTATGAATCAGGAGACAGTGGAACAGTATCTTTAAAGTACTGAAAGAAAATAACATCAACCTTGAATGATATAGCCAGTAAAAATATATTTCAGTAATAAAAGTGAAATATTTATTCAAACATACAAAAAGCAAAACCATCACTAGCCAACATGCAGTTTTATTTGTATTTATTTATTTTAAAACACACATTTCTCTAACAGATGTATCTATTTTTTTTTGAAAGGAATAGACTATGAGGAGGGAAAATACGTGGCAGAGAGTTAAGGAATAGAACATATATACAAATGTAAGTTGTTTTATTAATTGTTTTAGAACCACAACAAATTAGTACAGAGAATGCCTTGTATAAAACAACACAAAAAATGTTCAAAGATCGAGGTGTTGCCTTAGGCAAGGCTGAAGATTTAAGTCCGGTGTTTGGAATTTAGGCTGTAGTCCTTGTTTTTGGATGTATCACTGGGTGTGTGGGACAGTCTGTGCTTTTAACCAGATTTGAACAGAAGAATGACCACTTGGCCCAGGTATAAGTAGATGAGGTATTTGGTTTAATGTGTCATGTAATTACTGAAGTTCTTCCCCACGATTCAGTGCCAGGTGGGATTGTGCTTCTTTTCAAACTCCTTCTTAATATAGGCTGCTATATCCGTCTCTATATTTCTCCAATGCCTGAGTAGCACAGTCCACCAAGTCCTGTTGCATTTTCTCTGACATAACAGCATTTTTAATCACAGCATTTTGGTCACAGTGAAGTAGGGGCAGGCTGACTGCATCCAGTCTGCTGGGGTAGGGGCTGGCCAGACATACAATTTTAAAGGGAGATCTTTGGGTAAAAGGAAATGATACCACATAAAAATCTGCATCTGTACAAAAGACCAAATAACACCAGAATTCGGGAATATGTGAGTAAATACAAAATGGTGTTTTCTTATGTTCTAAATTACACTAAAAGATAATTGAATGCTTAAATAAAAAATAATAACAATGTATTGTGGTATTTACAACAGATGTAAAAATAAACTGTATGACAATAACACAGGGACCAGGAGAAAGTAAATAAATTGTACTATTTAAAGGTTCTTCTACTACAGGTGAAGTGATATATTACTTGAGAGTAGAGTGTTATAAGTTATCTATACTAGAAACACCAAAGCAAAATTTCACCAAAGAGAGTATATGGATTGCGAATATGCACATGAATAGATACTAACATCATTAATCATTAGGGAAGCTTAAAGCGACAACAAAATACCACCATATACTTATTTGAGTGGCTTAAATTTTAAAATAATAATAAACTGACAATATTAAATACTGGCAAACGTGGAGAAACTGGAATTCTCATGTATCACTGTGGAAATGCAAAATGGTACAGCCATGTTGGAAAACAGTTTGGCAGTTTCTTATAAAGTTAAACATACACTTGCCACATGACGTAGAAAACTTCACTCTTAGATATTTACCTAAGTGAAATTATTATATTTCCAGAAGCTTTACTCATAACGCCAAAATTTGGAAATGATGAAAATGTCCTTCAGCTGATGAATGGATAGACAGTGTGGTGTGTGCATACAATGGGATACTACTCAGCAATACAAATGAATGAAATACTGATATCTGTAAGAACATGGAAAAATGTCAAATGCATGTTGGCAAGTGAAAGAAACCAGACCCCAAAATCTACACACTATATTCATCCATTTGTGTAACATTCTGGGAAAGGCAAAACTCTAGGGACAGAAACTGATGGGTGATTGCCAGTGGTTGGGGGTATGGGAGGTAATGAATCCAAAAGCACAAAAAACAATCAAGCAAAAAAATCAAAGCCCAAGAATTCCTATCTTGAACCCAGGCTTGCTCAGTTCCAAAGCTCCTGTGCTCTTGATAATAATCCAGTGATGGATAACATGTTCCAGGTTAATTAAAGGGAGAGAAGTATGAGAGTGCCTACTCATTACGCATATGAGTATTTCTCATACTCATTAACTCATATTCTAAAACACCACTCTTCTTGTATTACTTGCTTGGTTCTCCAAGTGTGCTGCCCAGAGCAACAATGTCAGCAGCATCTGGGAACTTGTTAGAAATACAAATTCTCAGGCTCTATTCCCAGACCTACTGATTCAGAAACTCTGTGGGTGGGGGTAGATTCAGTAATCTGTGTTTTAACCAGCCCTCCAGATGATTCTGATGTGCACTAAAGCTTGAGAACTACAGATCTACATTAACTCATTAGTTCTCATTACTTCAAACAATAAATGCATATTAGTTGAGTTACTTTCAGTTAATCTGCTTTGGAACACTACTCATCTGTGAAGTCCCTTATGAAATACCAGCTTTGTGAAACCTCCCATTCCTCCCTGCCCCTCCACAATACATTGTTTATACCTTTATTAAACATGCATTTCCTTTCACCTTGTATTATATTTCATTGCTGACATGTCTATAACCTTCACTAGAATGCCAGTTCCATGGGGCATGGATTCTCATATTTCAGGACTTATAAAACTCATTGCCAGTATAATTTGAGTAAGGGCAAATCCAGCTGGTCATAAAGGTTAAAATAATTGGGAAGTATCAGTTTCCAAGGTACATAAAGTTTCAGACTTGGTTCAAGTAAATCATTTACATTTAGTGGTCATCACCTTTTCAAACTCATAGAAATGAGGGTGGGGGTATGGCAGCCATGAAAATGTTGCTCACAAATCTCCTACTGTGGGACATAATTGATCAATAGCCTCGGCTGTTGAGCTCCGAATCCATCACAGCACTTCCCACAGGTTGCTTCTAGCCAATGATTCCTGCAAGGTATAGGACTTCTCTAAGGAGCAACTTTGGCTCAAGGACTCCCCATCAACCATACTGAAACTTTCTTAAAACTGTACTGCAGTCTAAGACTTTTCCTACCCAACCTTCCTTCCATCTGTCTTCCACAGGTGTCCAAATTGCATAGTGGTCTGCTAAACTTCTTTCAGTACCCTCCCCCCTTTCCATAGCCATTTCTCCCAATAAATCTCTGCCTTATTTAATCCTGTCTTAGTGTCTGCTTCTCCCAGAATCTGAACCAACATTGGGGATATCATGTCTAGTTTGAATTCCATGAGTAGTTTTGTTTCACATAAGCAATTGTTTTGTTTTTAATGCGTGGACAATGTTACCTGGGTAAATGGCCACTTCCCCCTTGCAGATTGGCTACTAGAAAGCTGAGAACAATAGGATGCCTCTATTTTTTGAGCTAATCATTTTTTCTTTAAAATTTGGGTACACTTGTAAATAAAAGTTTAAATTTTTTAAAATTTTGAATTTAATTGTATAGATTATTTAAGCTACATGAAATAATTTCTGAAAAAAAGCCAGGGTAAAAATAACCCAAGTAATGGTCAAATAATAAGGCGTGTGGTCGGGATTGCCATGTTCAACCAGTCCCATATGCTATGTACTTCATGGCTTGAACTGGATGCTTATTGTGAATGGTGCCACCTGTAGTTGTGTGTTGGTCCAGGGTGGTATGCTCAAAGATGGAAAGAACATGCTAATGGAAAACCCAGATAGTGACATGGAGAGGTCCAGTCAAGCAGATAATTTGGGTAACAATATATAGCTGGGTAATAATAACCTTACTAGAATATAAGAAGTAGGGTTTCACTCCTCAAAGTTAAGCTATAGAGCTCTTTATATTCCTGGAATAGGGACCCCACAATGGAGAAAATTTAGAAGCCCTAAGTACTAATAAGAACTCTTCAGGGCAAAAGCAACAGATTAATTTGAAACAAACTGGCTTAAATTAAAAGGTTAATCTAATAAACCATGTAATCACACTGTACAAAAAACAACAACGACCAAAAAAAACACAGCCACAGCTTTAGGTAAGACTCTAACTTTGTCCTGTTAGGGAGGAAAAACTTTTCCTCTCCTCTTTCAGGTTCTGAACCTGTGGCCCTTCGAATTAAACTAATAAATGACAGATTAACAGGAGAAAAGGCACACAATTTTTATGAATACTTACATGCACAGGAGTTTAGAGAAAAGAAGTGAAACTCAAGCAGTTGGACTTGGGGGCTTATGTACCTTTTAACAAAGGAATGAGGGTTAGGCTTCAAGGGGTGATAAATTACGGGAAAGTAATTAAGAAATATATGCGGGAAATAACGGAAGATAAAGGCTACTTTTGTAATGTCTGTTTATGCAAACTCATCTTGGTGTCAACCCCAGTCTTTGACGTTAAGAGTTCCTCTTGTCTCCCTGGTACTGGGGCTGGAAGAGGGAGCACTATCCTCAAAGGGAAATTCATACCCAACTTTTAGGAAGATAAGGAGAGGGGAGAGAACTCTTCCTGTGTTTGTTGACTCTCAATTGCCTTCAGCTCAGAATAATCCTTATGCCAAAGTGGCATATTTGGGGTTGAATATTCTGATTGCCTTCAGTTTCAAACATTGTGAAAGGGACCTTGTAGAATGTACATTTGTCATTTGTCAATTTTGGCTGCTCAGAAAATGAAGAGCCTCTGTTTAATTTTACAGAAGTGGTTTTAGGTGCATTCGACCCACCCAGTATAGCTGGTTTCTCTGTTTTGGTCAGTTCCTCATCCTTAATCTTTGGACCAATAAAGCTGCCAGCACCTCCTGGGGCTACACGCTTCCTCCTTCAGGTTCAGCAGGATACATGTCTGATTTTCCAGAGTCACATGAATGAATGAATGAATAAACACACTGTTTTTCTATTCTTATATTTTTGGATCAATTTGAGATAATTTACTAATAGCTAAATGTGAGTTATTAATTTAAAATATAATAGTAGTAGATTTTAGGTTATAATTAAAATGGGGTTAATAATGAATTATCATTATAAAATAAAATCTTTAAGGGTCAGAGGAACATGTTTGTTTCTAAACATGGAAAATGGACCATGAGCACAGATGAGTTATAAGGCCCCAGCTATCTAAAGTAATTCATTTCAGCGTTAGGGTTTTCATGCAACACAGTTCATTAGGAAAATAAAATATCTCAAACACCCTGTGTTTCTATTGCCATTAGTAGAAGTTGCTTGCATACATCAGGTGTTGACTATTGTCCAGAAGTACTGAAATAATACTTTAAAAGTGTCGCTTTCAATATGAAACATTGATGATTGAAGCATTTTATTTTTCCTGTGAGGGTTAAACATGGATGTAGAACGGCCAGTGAATGAATGTTGAATTGGCAGGAAACAAAGTGTTATATTCTTGAATTCCTTTATGCTAAGGAAAAAATTAGTTGAGTCTTCTGTGTCTCAGCTTTCTCATGTCTTAATAGAATCTATTTCATAGGGTTGGTTTAGAAGGAAACATTATATTCAGTACAGTGACTGGCATAGCTCCTGACGCTGATGAAAGATGACTATCAACACAGCTTTTTAAGCGTGATACTTTAAAATTATCATGCATTCCTTGGTCAGGTATTAGGAACTAATCATTAGATGTTGATGGTTTCATTAAAAAGATAATTCAGGGCTTCCCTGGTGGCGCAGTGGTTGGGAGTCTGCCTGCCAATGCAGGGGACGCGGGTTCGTGCCCTGGTCTGGGAGGATCCCACATGCTGCGGAGCGACTGGGCCCGTGAGCCACAATTACTGAGCCTGCGCGTCTGGAGCCTGTGCTCCGCAACAATAGAGGCCACGATAGTGAAAGGCCTGTGCACCGTGATGAAGAGTGGCCCCCCCTTGCCACAACTGGAGAAAGCCCTCGCGCAGAAACGAGGACCCAACACAGCCATAAATAAATAAATAAATAATAATATCACCCCTGATTTAAAAGAAAAAAAAAGATAATTCAGATTGCTTGTTAAGTCATTCCAAAAATATGTATTGTGCTCTTTTGAATATTAAGCACTGTGCTAGATCCAGCAGATGACTGAGTAAAAATATCTGTCCTCAGTCAGCTCATGGTTTGGTCAGGAGGTAAAAATAATTTAAAATTAATGTTAAAAAAACAAACAAAAAACCCCTGAACTCCTAGATAGAGAGAACAGATTGGTGGCTGCCAGAATGGGGGTGGGAGTCTGGCAAAATGGGTAAAAGTGGTCAAAAACTACAAACTTCCAGTTATAAAATAAATATGTCTGGGTATGTAATGTACAGCATGGTGACTATAGTTAACAACACAGTGTTGCATATTTGAAAGTTGCCAAGAAGGTAGATCTTAAAAGTTCTTATCACAAGAAAAATAAATAAATTTGTAACCTTGTGGTGATGGATATTAAGTAGACTTACTGTGGTGATCATTTCACAATATATACATATATCAAATCATTATGTTGTACTCTTGAAACTAATATGTTATATGTCAGTTACATGTCCACTTAAAAATCAGTGTTAAACAAAGATAATAAAATTATATACTGAACTCTGCTTAAGGGACCAGAGTGGTAACAAACTAGCAATGTCAATATATCTACTGTACTAATAATAAGAGCTAACATTCATTTACTGCTTATTATGAGACAGGTACTGTTCCAAGCTCTTTTTATATATTAACTTATTTAATCCTTACAACAACCTGATGAAATTGATGCCATTATTTTCCTTTCCAGTTAAGGAAACTGAGGTACAGAAAGGCTAAATAACTTTCCTAAGGTTATTCAACTAGTACGAGGCAAGATAAACCAACCCCAGCCATCTGATTTCAGAGTCTGAGCCCTTAAGCTCAAGGTTGTAGTGCCACTCTGAGGCATCCAAGGTGCCTTTGCAGAGGAAGTAATATAATAATTGAAGCTGGAAGGATGTGCAGGATTGAGCCAGGCAGATTTGGGTGAAAAACACTTCGGTGAGAGGGAGTAGCATGTGTATTGGCAGATAGAACAGGTTATATTCAGACTACTTACATGTAATTTACTATGTCTGTAGCCCAGGTCAGTTATGAAGAAACCAGAGGTGGGGAGACTAGTTAGGAAGTTACAGTCCAGGTGAGAGATAATGAGGGACCAGGCTATGTTGGTGCTAGGTGGAATGGAGTACCTGTTACGTGCTAAATTCTGTAGGGAATACAAAAATGAATGGGACATAACCTTGTCCTCAAAGGGTTTATACTCATGTGGGGAGAGAGATGGTTCATATTAGACTGTAAATTTTACTGGAAACACAAGTTTTGACAACAAGATGAGAGGGAAAATTGACCTTCACAAGTAGAAAGAGAGAAAAAATGCTAATTTTAACATTGATAAGTATAGAATAATTTTAAGGATAAAACGTGATTTCCATGACTACACAATCAGAAATAACCAGCTTTGAAGTAGTTGCCAGAAAAATATTCCAAGGATTATTTATGGGTTTAAAGTTAAATTTGTCAGTAATATAATTCATTTAAGAAAGGAGGGATGAAAATGGGATGTGTACACTGAAGCAGAGGCTCTAAAAACAGCAAGCTTTCCTCCCACAGCTGTCAGCAGTGGTCAAGTGTTATGAGAATACTATGTCTGCTATGGGGCTTTGAAATCAATATCAGTAACTTGGAGAGGGTACAGAATGTGATAAAGGGTTTAGGAAATAGGAGAACCAAGCAAAGGATAAAGGTATTCTGACTATTCTGAACACACTGACCTGTGCAAGCATGCCAAGAGCAGCCCCACATCTAGAAAAGACACAGGCTCTATTTAAAAAGACATGGACTTACATTTTAAAAGTTTCAGCTAGTTTAACTGGAAATCGCTTTGAATGTATGTACTTCTTTTATGCTCTGAAATTTCCTGGAAAATTAAATACAACATGCATTTTAATGAAGCGCCGTAAGTGTTAAAGACGGAAGGGGTTGAGCATCAAGGAAATTAGAATTTTCTTTAATATCATTATCTTAGCCCACTTGAACACATCTAGGATTTTATATCACCGTTAAAACTCTTTGAAACAAATTAACATTTACTAAAGAAACTTTATGATTTCGTTTACAAAATTCTGACATGGCAAATTTCATGTTACACTAGCAGTCAGATATATTTACTCATAAAAGTTTAATTCATTAAAATTATTCCATACATATACATTCATATATATAAATCATAGACATATGATCTTGATTAATAAACGTTCGGTACTATATTTAGTATACTTTTGTAAAGTGCTTATTGTGTGTTAGGCAGTTTTCAAGGTGTTTGGGATTCATCAGTGAACAAAACAGGCAAAATGTGCTGCCTTCCTAGAGTTTACATTCTACTGGAGTAAGGAAGATGGTGAAAAATAAACATAATAAATGAATAAATGTTCTAGTATGTTAAAGCTGATGAGTACTGTAGGAAAAGGAAACCGAAGCAGAAGAAGGTTAGGGAAATCAGGAGGGCTGGAGGTGCTGAGAACAAGGTGCAGAATTAAATAGAGTGGTCAGAGTAGCATCCTTGGGGAAGTGAGAATTGAGCAAAAGCTCGAGAGGAAGAAGACAGCCATGGGAAAGATAAACAATACTCTGGTGTAAGAATGTTCTAGGCAAAGGAAACGGCTAGTACAAAGGCCCTAAGAGAAGAGGGTGCCTTATGTGTTTGTGACAGCAAAGAAGCCAATGTGGCTGGGGCAGAGTGAACGGGGGAGAAAAATGAAGAGAAGATCAGAGAAATGGGGGATGCAGACCATGTAGGGCATCCTAGGCCATTGTAAACTTTGACTTTTGACTCTGAATAAAATGGAGTTACTAGAGGGTTTTGACTAGAGGAGTGACATGGTCTAACTTCTATTTTAAAATATCACTGGTGGACTTCCCTGGTGGTGCAGTGGTTAAGAATGCGCCTGCCAATGCAGGGGACACAGGTTCTAGCCCTGGTCCGGAAGACTGCACATGCCGCAGAGCAACTAAGCCCATGCGCCACAGCTACTGAGCCTGCGCTCTAAAACCCACGAGCCACAACTACTGAGCCCGTGTGCCACAACTACTGAAGCCCACGCACCTAGAGCCAGTGCTCTGCAACAAGAGAAGCCACTGCAATGAGAAGCCGGCACACCTCAACAGAGTAGCCCTCGCTCACTGCAACTAGAGGAAGCCCGTGCAGCAACAAAGACCCAATTCAGCCAAAAATAAGTAAATAAATTTAAAAATTTATTTAAAAAGAGACTGGAAAATAAAAAGGCATAAAACATCACTGGCCACAGTGTTGAGAAGAGACTGTAAGGAGGAAAGGATAAAAACAGAAGACCAGTTAGGAGATTGTACTGCAATAATCCAGGCAAGAGAGGATGGTTCCAAAGTTGTAGCAGTGGAGGTGGTGAAAAGTGGCTGAAATTGAATAAATGGAAAAAGCAATTTCTATAATTTAGTTTCATTTTGTTTTCAGTTTTCCACTATAGACCTTAATGGAGTTTTCTGAGGTCTTCAAAATGCTGTCAGAAAATATTTATTTAGTCCCCACTTTTTATCATAGTTTCATAGCAGACACTGAAAGATATGAAATAGGTAACAAATGCCTATCCTAGCCTTAGAAGTGTCTGCACTATAATTCTAAATAGTTTACTATCAATTTAGAGGATAGAAGAATATGTGGGAAATTTGACTGTGACCCTACCAGGGATAATTTAGCTGTTCTGATTGGTAGAAAGGAATCACCTTTTTAGCTCAATGCTCCAAAACTGTCCTTGAAGTTATTCACTGTGGAAGGAAGACATCTTTCTATCAAGTTTGAAAAATAGCATTGGTCTGTGCTGCCTCAAAAATGTAATTGCTGGTTGCATGTGCTATTTAAATTTAAGTGAAAATTGTTTAAAATTAAATCAAAACTGAAATTTAGTTCCTCAGTCATAATAGCCACATTTCAGGTGCTTCATAGCCACATGTGGTCAATGGTTACTGTATTGGAGAGAACAGATTTATAACTATTCCATCATCCCATAAAGTTCTATTGGGTAGCACTGCCTAGGTGATTGTAAGGAAAATTATATACCAGATGTTCCTGGTATCCCTCTTTCTAGATTCAATCAGTTTGGATAACTACAAAAAAAGGAATAGGAAAGAAAACACAAACGTTGTATCCCTTATGTATTCTAATGAAATACCACCCCTGTGTTTTTCCCGTTTCTTTTGCATTTGTCTTTCATGGCTTTTTTCCTTTTCCTTTTTCTTTTTTGTCTTGAATTTCTTGGTGCTATCTATATTTTCCACCACCTAGAATTAGAAATCAACTCTTTTGTTTCAAATGTGAATTCCCCACCCCCAATTTATAAGCTGCTACTTTATATAACAAAAGAATTGATTTCTGAAAGCACTATTCAGACATTAGCAAAACCAGCAATTGGAATTATCATTCAAATCAATGTCCCTTATGAGCATTAACAGGCAATGTTAAGACTTAGTCTTATTTTTAGACTCTTCCACATTCCTCTACTATATGATTTTTAATCAGTCCTATATGATAGCAGGCATCTTTCTTTGCTTCTTACGTTTCAGCTTGCTTTCTTATCATTTTTGTGCAGTGCTACTTATTTAGACTTCTTTCTAACTGAAGCGGCAAGTGTGGATTTATTCAACTTACACGATGATTTATTTTCTTGGGGAACAAAGAATAAATATTATATATTAAATTAATGATTCTAACATGAGCCTGCTTAGGTAATTCAGGTAATTTCTACTTACCATCTCCTCTTGGGGCCAGGTTAATTTGAAGTAGGCTACAAAGCTAGACTTGGGATTTGATAATTTTCCTCTTCACTTAGGTCCACCTCCTCCCCCACTTTCCCGTGCTCTGCTCTGCTCTATGTCACAGACCAAAGAGGGATGATTCCCCAGATCCCTGCCAAATTGGTTCTTTTGGGGCTTCACCAATGGCTGGGGCTGGAGGTAAGAAGCCAAGGTATGTCTTCCTCTCTCTCTTTCCTTCCTGAGGTATCTTTATCACTGTCCATAGTAACTCTGGTTGCAGCTCCCACAAGGCAGCGCTTTCCTCTGCAGTACCAGCTCCAACCTTGCAGCTCATTTTATGAGTTCAGCTCCTGCTAGGCGGGCACTCCTCCACGTTTCTAGGTTCTCCTTGGCAGCTCTAGCTGTGCTGCCCCTCAAACAGGCCCTCCTCCAAGTTTCTAGCACCTGTAAAAGAACTCAGACCCTGGGCTCTGGTAACATCAGCTCCTGCTATAGTCCTTCCAGCGTAGTAATTGCAGCAGTTTTTTGTATTTGATAAGCTCTGGGCTATCTACCCTCTCCCTGTTGTTTTTTCAGCTCTTCTAACAATTTGAGACTAGCTTCTCATATAAAACTCCCTTTGTTGAACTACCTGACATGCCATCTCTTTTCCTAATTGTACTATGACTGATAAACCCCAATAGCATGGTATCTAAAAGTAGCAGGTAGGCACAAAAACAAATGATCTCAGGGTCAGAACTGTGCTTGAAATCCAGACATTCCAATTTCTGAGTGTGTCACTAAAGAAGATACACACTTGGAGTTTCAATATCCTTACCTGTAAAGTTTGGAAAATAATTCCAATTCCATTTGTTGATCACAAATACTGAATGAGATTATTTAAATGAGTGCTCTTAGAAAATATCTAGCAGGAGATACACAATGAATATTCAAATGATTGTAAAATGTTTTCATCCTTCATTTAGGAAACAACTTCACTGTTGTAACTTTAGCTTTTAGATCTTTATCTAATTAGCAGACCTCAAACAAGATTGATCTGAAAGGAAATTTAACCCTTTCAGATTCATATGTGTTTAAATCTGCATTACTATTTTGCTCAGAGGTTGAGTGAGGGGTATATTCTTGCTATTTAAAAAGACTAATTCATCGAAAAATAAATCATACTCAGGCTGTTGTGCAATCTTTTACACTAAAATATATATTCTAGCGTTCTGAGTTTTTCTGTCCTTGAAGAGCAATGGGAGAAATCTGTCCACAATTTTATTAAACCCTCCTTTCCTATTGTCACCAAGACATCCATCTCTGGTAGCCCAAAACTAAGTGGTATGAAATGTAAACAATATTATGAGCAAAATCTTCCAGCAATGAGCACAATTTGCAGACACCAGTCACTGAGGCTTACCTCTTGTCATTGGCAAATACATTTCTAACTTCCTTGTTTCAGGCAAAAGTGTTGCCCTATAATTAGAGCAATTCCAAATATTACAGGATTATGTTTTAACCAACTACTTTACATTTTAATCACATTTTATTGTGAACTATGATATATATTGAGGAAATTGTACAAAGCAGGCATTTACAACTCAATCCTTTCTCATATAATGAACTTCTGTTCAATGATCCTCAAGATCAAGGAATAAATAAAGCCATCAACCTAAAAACCTCATTCAGACTCTGTCATAATCACTACAACTCTCTTCCAAAGAGAATCTGAATTTTATGGTAGTTATTTCCTGCTTTTCTTTATAGCTTTACCTCCTTAGAATGTGTCCTTAAACAGTATGATTTATGTGTACCTGATCTTTTACGCTACTTGGAGTAATGTAGAAGAAGTGTTCTGCATTTCTCTTCTCAGCATTATGTTTATGGGAAACATACATGTAGTTCTAATTCATCCATGTTTATCTTTCATAATATTTCATTGTTTGACTTATCATAATTGATCCATTTTACTTTTCAGTGAGTTTGAGATTATTTTCAGTTTGAGATATTACAAATAATGATGCTAAGCATATTTTTGTATATGTTGCTTGCTATATATGTGCCTACACTTCTTTTAGGTAGAGATGTGAGAGTAGAATTGCTGAGTCATAGGGCAAGAATATCTTCAATTTTGGTAGATAATATCGAACTGTATTTCAGAGTACTTTAAACAATTTATATTTTTATCAGTACCTTAATAGAATTCCCATTGCCTACATCCTTGACAATATCGGGTATTTGTGTGTGTGTGTGTGTGTGTGTGTATGTGTGTGTGTGCGCGCTCATGTGCATGTTTCTTAAATTTTAGTGGCATCTCATAATTTTAATTCGCACTCTGTTGATTACTAATGAACTGAGCATATTTTATATGTTTATAGACTACTTGGACATCCTTTTCTGGGAAGGGAAGCTTAAAGATTTGGCTCAATTTTATTCCCTATTTTCTATTGGGTTGTCAGGCTTTTTCTTGTTGATTTTTAGTTCTTTATTTTTTCAAAGGAAGCCAGTTCTGTATCAGCTGTATGTTTTATAAGGTCTTATACTGCTACATCTCCTTTGCCATTCTTATGATGGCATATTTTGATAAACAACAGTGAAGTAAAAGGTTGACTAAATGAACTACATTAAAATTAGGAACTTTTATTGTCTCAAGAAAATTAATCAGTCAAAAATTCTCACAAAATATTAGCAAATCAGGGGCTTCACTGGTGGCACAGTGGTTGAGAGTCCGCCTGCCGATGCAGGGGACACGGGTTCGTGCCCCGGTCCGGGAAGATCTCACATGCCGTGGAGTGGATGGACCCGTGAGCCATGGCTGCTGGGCCTACGTGTCCGGAGCCTGTGCTCTGCAACGGGAGAGGCCGCGGCGGTGAGAGGCCCACGTACCGCAAAAAAAAAAAAAAAAAAAAAAAAAAAGAAATTAGCAAATCAAATCCAACAGCATATTAAAAGCATTATTCACCATGACCAAGTAGGATTCATCCCAGGAATGCAAGGGTGTTTCAACATAAGAAAATTAATCAGTGTAATTCATCACATTAATAGAACCAGGGGAAAAACACATGATCATCTCAACTGATGTAGAAAAGTCACTTGATAAAAATCTAACAGGCTTTCATGATAAAAACTCTGAGAAAAGTAGGATAAAGTTAATGTGATAAAGTTTATTTATGAAAAACCCATAGCTAACATCCATCATACTCAATGGTGAATAACTAAAAGCTTTCCCTCTAAGACCAGGAATGAGACATGGATTCCTGCTTTCACTGCTGCTAGTTAACATTTTTCTGGAAATTCTAGTCAGAGCTATTAGACAAGAAAAAATAAGTAAAAGGCTTCCAAACTGGAAAGAGAGAGGTAAAACTAACTCTATTTGCAGATTACATGATCCTATACTTAGAAAGTCCCAAAGAATCCACAAGAAAGCTACTAGAGCTAATAAATGAATTCAGCAAAGGTGTGGGGTACAGGAACAACACATGAAAATCAGATTTGTTTCTATACACCAGCAGTGAGCAATCTGAAAAGGAAATTATGGAAGCAGTTCTATTTACAGTAGCATCTAAGAGAATTAAATACTTAGGAATAAATAATATACTAAGGAGGTGAAAGACCTGTACACTGAAAACTACAAAACATTGCTGAAACAAAATAAAGATCTCAATAAATGGAAAGATATCCCGTGGTTACAGCTAGGAGGACCAGCATTATAAGATAATAATACTACCTAAAACCATCTACAGATTACATGCTTTTCTATCAAATTTCTAACAGCCTTTTTCACAGAAATGGAAAAGCTGAACCTCAAATTCATATGGAATTGCAAAGGGCACTGAATACCCAAAACAATCGTGAAAAAGAATGAATTTGGCGCACTCACACTTCTCGACTTTGAAACTTACTACAAACCTACAGTAATTAAAACAATATGGTACTGGCCTAAGGGAAGATATATAGACCAATGGAAAAGAATAGATAGCCCAGAAGTAAGCCCTCATATGGTCAATTGATTTTTGACAAGGGTGCCAAAACCATACAACAGAGAAAGGACAGTCATTACAAGAAATGGTGCTGGGAAAACTAGATATTCACATTCAAAAGAATGAAGTTGCACCTTTACCTTACACCATATACAAAAATTAACTGAAAATGAATCAAAAACATAAACAAGAGCTAAAACTACAGAAGGTCCCTGACTTAGAATTTTTTGACTTCACGATGTTATAAAAATGATTCTCATTCAGTAGAAACTATACTTCCGATTTTGAATTTTCATCTTTTTCTGGGCTAGTAATATGTGGTGCCATACATGTTGCTGGGTAGAAGCAACAAGCTGCAGCTACCAGTCAGCCACAGCATCCTGAGGGTAAACAACCAGTATACTTACAACCATTCTGTACCCATACAACCATTCTATTTTTTACTTTCAGTACAATATTCAATAAATTACATGAGATATTCAGTACTTTATTATAAAATAGCTTTTGTGTTAGATGATTTTGCCCAGGGTAGGCTAATGTAAGTGTTCTGGGCACGTTTAAGTTAGGCCAGGCTAAGCTATGATGTTCAGTAGGTTTAGGTGTATTAAATGCATTTTCAACTTACAGTATTTTAAATTTACAATGGTTTTATTGGGATATAACCCCATCATAAGTCGAAAAAGATCTGTATAAGATTCTTGTAAGAATACATCAAGGAAAATCATGACATAGGGTCTGTCTGTGATTCCATGAATTTGACACCAAAAGCACAGGCAACAAAATAAAAAAAAAAATATATATATATATATATATATATATAGGGCTTCATCAAAATTAAGAACTTTGTGCATCAAAGGACACTATCAAGAAAGTAAAAAGACATCTACAGAATGGAAGAAATTGTAAGTCATTCATTTCATAAGGGACTAATATCCAGAATATATAAAGAATTCCTACAACTCAAGAACAACAAAAATAAATAACCCAATTAAAAAATGGGGAAAAGACTTGAATAGACAGTTCGCTAAAGAAGATATACACATGCCCAATAAGTACACAAAAATATGCTCAACATCCTTAGTCATTAGTGAAATATAAATCAAAACCCCAATGAGATAACATGTCATGCATACTAGAATGGCTATAATTTTTTTAATGGAAAATAACATCTGTTGGTGAGGATCTTGAGAAATTGAAACCCTAGTGCATTGCTGGTGAGAAAGTAAAATGGTGAAGCTGCTGTGGAAAAAGGTTTGGCACTTCCTCAAAATATTAATCATAGAACTACCATATAACCCAGCAATTCCACTCCTAGGTATGCATCCAAATACTTTAAAGCACAGACACAAACAGACATTTGTACACCAATGTTCATAGCAGCATTTTTCACAATAGTCAAAAGGAGCAAACAACCCAAGTGTCCATCAACAGATGAGTGCATAAACAAAATGTTGTATATAAAATGGAATATTATTCAGCCATTAAAAAGAATGAAATTTCTCTACAAATAAAAAATGCTGGAGAGGGTATGGAGAAAAGGAAACCCTCCTACACTGTTGGTGGGAATGTAAATTGGTGCAGCCACTGTGGAAAACAGTATGGAGGTTCCTCAAACAACTAAAAATAGAGTTGCCATATGATCCAGCAATCCCACTTTTGGACATATATCTGGACAAAACTATAAATCAAAGGTACATGCACTCTTATGTTCATAGCAGCACTATTTACAATAGCCAAGACATGGTCGCAACCTAAATGTCCATTGACAGATGAATGGATAAAGAAGATGTGGTATATATATACAATGGAATATTACTCAGCCATAAAAAGAATGAAATAATGTCATTTACAGCAACATGGATGGACCTAGAGATTGTCATACTAAGTGAAGTAAGAAAGAGAAAGACAAATACCATATGACATCACTTATATGTGGAATCTAAAATATGACACAAATGGACGTATATACGAAACAGAAACAGACTCACAGACATAGAGAACAGAGTTGTGGTTGCCAAGGGGGAGGGGTGGGGGGGAGAAATGCATTGGGAGTTTGGGATTAGCAGAGGCAAGCTATTATATATAGGATGGATACACAACAAGGTGTTACTGTATAGCACAGGGAAGTATATTCAGTATCCTGTGATAAACTATAATGGAAAAGAATATGAAAAAGTATATATATATAATTGAATCACTTTGCTGTACACCAGAAAGTAACACATTTTAAATCAACTATACTTCAATGAAAAATAAATTTTAAAAAATTAATGAAATTTTGATATATGCTAAAACATGGATGTACCTTGGAAACATTATGGTGAGTGCAAGACTA
The DNA here is from genome assembly GCF_949987515.2 of Delphinus delphis. NCBI lineage: Eukaryota > Metazoa > Chordata > Mammalia > Artiodactyla > Delphinidae > Delphinus > Delphinus delphis. The sequence continues at coordinate 102,681,294 of NC_082704.1, forward strand.
TTCACTTAGACCTATGTGTAGAGGTCCGCACCTCTGGCACTATGGTTATTCTTATTATGGCACCATTGTACAAAGAATGAGGAGGCTTAGGGCAGAGGCTGGCTGAACTTAACCACCTGGGTCAACTTAACCACCTGGTTTTTCACTGTCTTTCTAGTGCTGGATGCTCCCTTATGGGCATGAAAATGAGAAAAAGATCTGCCTACTTCATGACCACCCCAATAGATCCATTCATATGCTTATTTCTCAGACCTCCTTGACCATGATCTTCCATTTGTGCTCCTTCCAGGCAGCTGTCCAACCAGCCAACATATTCAACACTGCACAGGATTCTACGCATATTCTAACCTCAGGCTGCTTATTCCTTCACATCAAGTTGACCAGATACACTGTTTAAAGCTATGTCCATTGGGAGGGTTTCCCCTCACCAATGTCTTTAAGGCCCACCCTGGAGTGAGGCTATAATGTAATCTAGTAGTAGTAGCTATCTTTCAGCTTGCATCAACATATTGAGCCAACTCATCTGTGAACCAGGCCTATAGGGAATCCCCCATAATGCCATTGGAGAAGTCCTCAGAGCAGCAGCAGTAGGTATAAAATAGGTCTGTGCTACCTCTTTGAGTTCCTTTCTTGACTGTCCCAGGCCCATTTTGAATATACAACTTTTATCATTTGATGAATTCCTGCTATGCCTTCTTCCGCAATTTTATGACTTGGTGGATCAGAAAGTACCCAGTTTATGATAAGCAATTCTGGTCACATGGTCCCTTGATGCCCCATGGTTAGATATTCCCCTTCTACCAGGGCCCAGCAACATGCCAAGCATTGCTTTTTGAATGGTGAATAGTTCTCTGCTGCAAATGGCATGTCCTTATTCCAGAATCCTAGGGGCCTGAACTGTGAATATATGTGGCATCTTTATATACGGGTGCCTCTAGCACCTTGGTATCTGCCATGTATGCCATGTATCATAGCCTGAACCTGTTCCAGAGCAGTCTCTTGCTTTGGGCCCTACTCAAAGCTCGCAGTCTTCTAAGTCAGTAGATTAATGGATCAGAGTAGCATTCTCACATGTGTTATATTCCCCCTGTAGAGTCTGCAAAGACTTTTTTCTTAATGGTAAGATGTTCAAGGTGCAATAACATGTCTTAACCTTTAAGAGAATGTACTGGAATATACCAGATCCCTGGACTCCTAAAAAATTAATAAAGTGGCAGTCTCCTGAATCTTTGTAGAGTTTATTTTCTGTCCTGTTGTACATGTGTCTTACCATAATATCCAGATTATTTGCCATTTCTTGCATCAACTTCTATTAACTTGATGTTATCTCCCACAATTTTATGACTTGGTGGATCAGACAGTACCTGGTAATGAAGAATCACCGTTGCCTCTATGATGAAAGGGGTTTGTAGTATTATCACCTTGGACCTGCATTATGTTCTGCAGAATAGCCACATGATTGGAGTCTCTTGGAATTATGTCGTGACAGAGAGCAGATGAATATATACTGCTCCATGTGAAAGCGAATCAATTCTCCTCCTTCTTGATGGAGTTAAAATGAATGTATCTGCCGTATCAGTAGCCACATGCAAAGTCCAGGGGCCATGTTGATCTGTACTGGTAAATATAGCATATTAGACAATATAACCAATAAAACTTTGATTAGGATTACTATTTCTTGAAGTTTACAGTAGTCCGATATCTGTCATATTATTGATACATCCATTTTTTTGCATGGAACAGGCTGATGAACCTGCTTCCTTTAATTATCTGAGCACGACTCTAATCTCTTCTTGTCCACTTGGGATGTGGTATTACTTTTGAATTGCAATTTTTTCTGGATGAGACCATTTCAGGCACTTAGACTTGACCTTTACTACCATCATGACTCTTAAAGTGAGTGTTCTGATAAGTACTGTGTTCACCTAATTTATTCACTCAGGGACTGGTGAAATAACCACAAAGCTGTTACATAGACCCACTGGACCCGCTGTGAAATGGTCTTGGGCCAGAATGCCATCTATGATCTGGCCTCTGTAGCCTCCACTCTAACAAGGGGGTCATAATGTTGTTTTTGAACTGTGTTATTGGTATAAGCTCATACCCTGTATCCAACAGCCTTTGTTAGTTCTGAGCATTCTCCTTTCCTCAGTGTACGTAAGGGTAAATGGCCATAGATGTCTCCTTATGCAGTGCCTAGGAAAATAGCTACTGTATATACTTACTGTGATACGTCCTCCCCTTCAAACATTGGGCTCTGGGTCTAAAATATGTCTCAGTTTTGGTAACTGGGCAATGGATTAGGATTTTGCATTGCAGCAGCTGACCGGCCTTTTGCTCTCCTGATTTTGCCTTTTTGGGGGCAATCGTTTAAGTGTTACTTTAGACGTTATACATTTTTTTAACCTTAAATGCTTCACAGTGTTTTTCCTAAGAACAGGTGTCTTATTTTACCCAACTGTAGTACATTTATCAAACCACAAAATTTAATATTGATTCATTACTATTACCTAATCCAGAGTTCATATTCAAATTTCATCAACCTCCCTAATAATGTCCTTTATAGCTCATTTTTTTTCTTTCCTAGTTCAAGATTCAAGATTTAAATCAGGGATCACATATTACATTTCATTTTCATGTCTCAGTTCCTCAGTGTTTTGTTTTTGTTTCTTTCATGGCCTTGAAATTTTTGAAGAGTACAGGCCAGTTATTTTGTAGCACGATCCTCATTTTAGATTTGCCAAACTTTTCTTTTGATTAGATTGATATTATTCATCAATGTGACGGCAGAAACATCACAGAAGTGCTTTTGTGTCCTTCTCAGTACTTCATATCAAGAAGTACATGATTTCTGCTCATCCCGTCATTGGTGGTGATGTGAACATGGCTCATTTGGTTAAAGTGGTATCTGCAAGGTTTCCCGCTGCTAAGATAACATTTTCCCCTTTGCAATTAGTAAATAATGTACGCAAATTCTTTGAGACTACGTGAATATACTTTTCCTCATCAAACTTTTACCCACTATTATTAATATCTGTGTTTGATTCTTGCTTGAATCAATTATTACTAAAATAATGATTTTCTAATTTGGTCATTCCTTCTACATTTACTAGTTGGCATTCTACTGTGAGGAAGAGCTTTCCCTCTCCTGTATTTTTTTCAATTATTATTCATATCATTAAGGACTCAGATTATTGTTTCATTCAGTGGTTTATATTCAGCTATTATTATTATTTTATTATTAATTTTGCTGCTTTAAAATTGTCCCAGATTTGGCCACAGCAAGCCCTTTTGAACTCATTTATGTGTTCTTCAGACATATCTTTATCATTCATTGTGGACTTCCTCCTTTCTATTACAACAAAGTGTTCCTGGCTCATCTTGAACATTCCCTGACCCAGAGCTAGACTTGCCATTTTCCCAAGAAGTCCAAATTCTTCTAGTAGATAATGCTATTTAAAAACCAATATTTGGTCTCTAAATGTGCTCATTGTTACTTTGAGTGTCATTGCTTTTAGTTCCTCTCAGCTATCTATGTCTATATATATATATCTATACATATATATTTATATATATAGGTATATCTACATTTGTATCCACATCTATATTCACATCAGTTTTCACATACCTATACCAACATCTATATCATTATCTATATCTTTATCCATGTATTTAAACCATCAGTTCAAACTGTAATTCCATTTTCAGTTCAGTACTACATGGTTCACCCTCGTCCTCTCCTTTACATATTTGTAACTCCCTTTTCCAGCAGTGATAAACATGGCTCTTATTATCTACAATATATTTACTGATTTACTCGATTCTGGAACGTGCAGGATATAGTTTCAGAATTATACCATTGCAAAAATCAAGCCTACTAACTAGAATTCAATTATTGTTTGAAATTTAATAGTCAAAATACTATACTAAAAAGTTATGTAATTAATCTGAAACATGGGTTCATTTACTTCTATTTTGATTCTGTTTTAGAGATTTCTCCACATCCTTGTTTATTTTGATTAATTCATTTCTTTTCATTTTATATTTCCAGTACCTAAAATCTTGACATGATTCTGAGAGTTAAAACTATACAAAAGGCATACTCAGATAAATTTTACTCACCTTCCACGTCTCCAACTCTTCCATCACTTTCTCATCCCCTGCAGGTAATCAAATCTCAGTAGTTTCTGCTTTACTTTTTTCTTTTTCTTTTTCCAAAAATAAGGAGATACCTGTATACATGTCTATATTCCTATTTTCTCTTCCTAGTGCACAAAAGGGAGCATGCAGTACATATTCTTTTGTATTTGTTTTTTCCCCCGACAATGTATCCTGGAAATCACTATATCAGTTTAAACATACCTTCCAATAAAGAACTCCACTGTGTGTATGTACCATAAATTATTTACTTAATCTTCTCTATATAGACACATCATTTCCAATGTTGTTGAATAAGAAACAAATGCGATAATGAAAAGACTTGTGCTTTTTTTCTTTTTCCTTTGATTTTCTCTATCTCCTCCTTCTCCTCCTCCTGGCATTTTTGCAGTGTACCCTCTGGATAAATTTAGGAAAGTGGTACTTCTGAGTCAAAGGGTAAATACATAAGTACATTTGTTAAATTTCACCACATTCCCTCCCATAAAGATTGTACTATTCTGCATTCCTACTAGCAGTATATGAGAGTGCCTGTTTTCCACAGTCTTGCCAACAGAGGGTGCGGTCGAGCTCTCAAATTTTTGACAATATGATATGCAAGAAATTGCCAGTGTGTGGTTTTAAATTACATTTTCCTCATTATATGCAAAATTTAGCATATTTTTAGAAGTTTAAGAACTTTTATGTCTCTTTAAAGTTGTTTTGAAATATAAAATTGTTCATGTTTTCTTTCCTGTTTTGTCTATAATTTTTGCTTTGGTGGTTGTTGTTAGACTTCATCATTTAGATTTCTTTATTATAATATTAATAATTTATCTCTAACATATGCTGCAAATATTTTCTTTCAAATAGTAATTTTCCATTAACTTTGCCCATATTTCTTTCTTTCTTGCTATGAAATTTTTATTTAATTTTAAGCAATAGAATTTATCCTATCTTTTATTTAGTCTGGACTTTAAGTCATAGCTGAGAAAGTTGGTTTTTCAGGAGTTTGGACAGGCTACTAGTGAATCCTTTTCTCAAAGAGTCTTTGTTGGAGAATGGAAGGGAAACAACCATTTTGTAGATGACATATGTTGTTGCTGATCTGCTGACTCACTTCATTGGCAGGAAGCAGCATATAGAGCTGCAATCGCTCTACCTTCCTTGAATTTTCCACATTTCCCCTAGAGGGGTGGGATAGGGAGGGTGGGAGGGAGAAGCAAGAGGGAGGGGATTTGGAGATATATGTGTACATATAGCTGATTCACTTTGTTATACAGCAGACACTAGCACAACAATGTAAAGCAATTATACTCCAATAAAGATGTTAAAAAAAAAAGAATGCATTTTGCATATTTTATTGAGTTTTCTCCAAGATACTGTGTTTTTCTAGCAGCTTTATAACTATCTGCAACCAATCATGGAATAGAACAATGTACCTAAGCATCCTCTACGAAGTTTCTAAGCCATATGATATTACAATGTAGAATACTGCAATATGTTAGAACTGTAAGTAACAGAAGTTGCACATAAAAATTGTTTTATTTTTGAAATAGTGTCTATATATTTTCACATTATTTAGTTAGCATTATACTTTTTAATAAACATCTCGATGTAATTATTTAGTTCTCTTGTGCCATAAAAAGTGACGATCCTTTTTTCTTCTAAGTCATGAAAAGGCAATGCTTTTAAAAAAGACTCTAAGTATAAAATATTTAATAAATGAGCAGTTAATAACTGTGTGGACTAGTCACTAGATGGCAGACAACTGGATATTTGGGGGATATGAAAATATCAGTAGATGGTTTGCAATAGAAACAAATAGAAACTTGTAAAAAGGCATAATACTAATAAGAGGGGTAAAATAATGAAAGGTTCTTTTCCAACATGCTTTTATTTTCCCAAGTGTATCATGATCCTGAGTAAGCAAATTAGTGAATCATGTCAATTGCTATATAAAAATGTTAAATCATGTGACTCAATTCACAGCTTTCAGAACTCCATGAAAGAAACTGTTTAACCTATGTTAGGCAAAGCATCATGTGGTGCAGATATAAAACAGGATTTATTGGGAGAAAACTGAAAAGCAGAGAAATGTAGAACACACACGTTTCCCTGAACTCTCCCTATCCCACAGTGTAGGCTGGGCATAGGTCTGCACACATCATGTTGTACTAGACAGGAGGAACCTTCCTCCCAAATCTCTAAATAGTTATGTATTTATAATGCAGAGCAGGAAATCTATGTAACTAAGACACAGAGGAGCTCTCTGGTCAGGGAAGTGGTCTTGTTAGAAATGGGAATTTTCTGAAGCCCTGTAACTGGTATTAGCCTGTCATTCTGATGAGCTAACTCAGACTACTGAGCCACTCTTCTAAGCTATTAAAGGAAGGAAAGAGATTAGCCACCAGAACCCTCCATATTTGTTGCTCCTTATGTATTTAATCAGTGTAGCTTGAAATTTCCATAAGATAGTTCCATGGATTACAAATAAAATGGTGTACCCATAATTGTAGTGTATAACTTTTTTTTTTTTTTTTTGCTTTTTTTCCCCACATCTGTCAAGGATTTTTGTCTTCCTTCTAGAAGGAGAATGTATTTTTCCCCTTTGGGAAATACATTTTATGTAGTTTCCATAAGACTAATTCTGCCCCGACTTTTTCCTTCCGGGCAACAATGACTGGGCCAGTGCCGCAACATCAGGCATGTCCAATCAGTCTCCCCCTAGACAATTTCTCCCACAGCTATCATGGATAAAGATCCTCTTTTTGATGGCGATGTTAAGCTGTAGATTATGAATCCGGGGCTTCCAGCAGCAATTCCTTCCTTCTAACAGAAAGAATCAACATAACAAGATAGCAGTGGCAAGAGTGGAGGGAAAGAGGAGAAATAAGTGATGACGTTGTTTAAGCTTTGTATTCAGTTATGACCAAACCCAAGTCCATTTTCCTTTTGTATAGATAAATAAATTTCCATATTGAATTTAATTAATTTCAGTTGAATTACCCTCATACCTGAATGAGCCATAACTGGAATAATAGTGAAAAAATATCTGCTACTTCCATTTTTGCCAGCAGAATTAATTATTCCAGTTCTCATAGAGAGTATGAGACCTATGTTTCCAACTTAGAGGTAATTGATGTACCTTTAGTATACTAATATTATGACTGAAAATTGATATTGTGGAAGACAAAAAATGTACTTTCTAAGAGAGGATGATTCACTACATTGCAACAGTTGAGGAGAATATTTTTTAAAAAACGGAAGAATTCTAATGCAATAATACCAAAAATAGAAGCAATAGTATCAACCACAGTATCTTCTACAGAAATTTCATATATCTTTTCATTTAAAAAATACTGTATAAAGTAAGAATTCAATCTTTTATGTCCCTAGAAAGGGAAAAGAATACTAGTAATGTATTCTGTTTACTTTTACAATATAGTCTAGCTGAAAATTCAAAACAATTTTCTTAGACAATTATGTTGCTCCTCTTTACTCCATAAATCTAAGATATATGTTGAGATATATATTGTCCATCTGTATTATAATTCCTCTAGTTTTTTTTAACATTTTTATTGGAGTATAATTGCTTTACAATGGTGTGTTAGTTTCTGCTTTATAACAAAGTGAATCAGTTATACATATGCATTTGTTCCCATATCTCTTCCCTCTTACATCTCCCTCCCTCCCACCCTCCCTATCCCACCCCTCTAGGTGGTCACAAAGCACCGAGCTGATCTTCCTGTGCTATGCGGCTGCTTCCCACTAGCTGTCTATTTTACGTTTGGTAGTGTATATATGTCCATGCCTCTCTCTCACTTTGTCACAGCTTACGCTTCCCCCTCCCCATATCCTCAAGTCCATTCTCTAGTACGTCTGTGTCTTTATTCCCATCGTACCCCTAGGTTCTTCATGACTTTTTTTTTCTTAGATTACATATATATGTGTTAGCATACGGTATTTGTCTTTTTCTTTCTGACTTACTTCACTCTGTATGACAGACTCTAGGTCCATCCACCTCATTACAAATATCTCAATTTCATTTCTTTTTATGGCTGAGTAATATTCCATTGTATATATGTGCCACATCTTCTTTATCCATTCATCCGATGATGGACACTTAGGTTGTTTCCATCTCCGGGCTATTGTAAATAGAGCTGCAATGAACATTTTGGTACATGACTCTTTTTGAATTATAGTTTTCTCAGGGTATATGCCCAGGAGTGGGATTGCTCGGTTATATGGTAGTTCAATTTGTAGTTTTTTAAGGAACTTCCATACTGTTCTCCATAGTGGCTGTACCAATTCATATTCCCACCAGCAGTGCAAGAGTGTTCCCTTTTTCCACACCCTCTTCAGCATTTATTGTTTCTAGATTTTTTGATGATGGCCATTCTGACGGGTGTGAGATGATATCTCATTCTAGTTTTGATTTGCATTTCTCTAATGATTAATGATGTTGAGCATTCTTTCATGGGTTTGTTGGCAATCTATATATCTTCTTTGGAGAAATGTCTATTTAGGTCTTCTGCCCGTTTTTGGATTAGGTTGTTTGTTTTTTTGTTATTGAGCTGCATGAGCTGCTTGTAAATTTTGGAGATTAATCCTTTGTCAGTTGCTTCATTTGCAAATATTTTCTCCCATTCTGAGGGTTGTCTTTTGGTCTTGTTTATGGTTTCCTTTGCTGTGCAAAAGCTTTTAAGTTTCATTAGGTCCCATTTGTTTATTTTTGTATTTAATATGTCCCATTTTTCCATTTCTCTAGGAGGTGGGTCAAAAAGGATCTTGCTGTGATTTATGTCATAGAGTGTTCTGCGTATGTTTTCCTCTAAGAATTTGATAAGAGTTTGATAGTTTCTGGCCTTACATTTAGGTCTTTAATCCATTTTGAGATTATTTTTGTGTATGGTGTTAGGGAGTTATCTAATCTCATACTTTTACATGTACCTCTCACGTTTTCCCAGCACCACTTACTGAAGAGGCTGTCCTTTCTCCACTGTACATTCCTGCCTCCTTTATCAAAGATAAGGTGACCATATGTGCGTGGGTTTAAAAATATAAAAAGAATACTGTTAGACATGTGGGATATGAAGAAAAATGAAAGTTTCTAGTGCCATTTATTTTATTATTTATTTCTAAGTTCGTAAACTCTAAGAGGTTTTAATGACATTGTAGATCTTTGAATATTGCAGACTTATGCGAATTAGGATCTTAGATTTTAATATTCTATTCTGATCTATTTTTTTCAGTGATTCTATTCAGAGTTAATTAGAAAAAGCTTAAAAGTGGTAATGAACAAAAGTTTTATTTTTATTAGAATTACACTGAAGAGTTAGCATTTAGTGCAGATTTCTTTCATTGCAAAGTCGGGGATTAGTGAATCTATTTCTTAGTCACTTTTTCAAATTAAAATTATATATTAATTGGATTGTGATCTACTATGAAATATTTTATTTCTGGGTTTAATCACAAGGAAGAGAAAAATTTCAAAAATAGGTATCTTTTTGATAAATATTTCGATTTTGATTATATCTTTGATAAAATATATTGGCACATCAAAAGTTCGAAAATGTTCACATGGCACAGCCATTTTTTAACATTTAATATCATGTGATAAACAGTGTTTTTAAAATTATGTTGATTCATTATCTTGATTCATTATTCATTGATTCATTATTCATTATGTTGATTCATTATCTTGATTCATTATTCATTCAACTGTGTTCTAGAGTTTTAAAAGTGTTCATTGGGGAAAAAAAATTGGCCTTTTAGAGGTAAACCAACTGAGAATAATAAATCTTCAAAAAAAAAAAACTGCAATGACTACAATAGAGATAAGTTGGATATCTGTTTGTTCTTTCATGTCCAGCATCTTTTCCCTTTTTAGGATAACAGTACTTCAGTTTCCTTTTTGGGGACACTGTCTTTCTTCTCTCACACAGCAACTTTCCCCACCACTGATACCTCCAACATCATGGGGTCCAGCAAACCACATAGCCGAAAAATCACAGATGCTTGCACTATAGCTTAGACTTGCTGCAGAAAACTTCTTTTGCTCTGGGCCCCACTCAAAGCTGGCAGATTTTTGTGTCACCTAGTATATGGGCTGAAGCAGTGCTAGGTATGGAATATGTTTCCTACAGAGTCTGAAGAAGGGAAGCACTGCACTTCTCTTTTGCTTTGGGGGATATGTCTTGGCACTGGATCTATAAAAATCATTTAGCTATTATGGTCCTCTGAATCTTCCTCAGATTTATATCCCATCCCCTGGATTGTACATATCTTACCAAGGTGCCCACTGTGATAGTCACTTCTTTGTTATCCTGCCTGATCAACATATCATTGATGTAATGAATCAATGTGATATTCTGTGGGATATCCAGACAGTGTAGAGCTCTTTAGACTTTATTATAATAGAGAGAGCACTAGAGTTAACATAGCCCTAAGGCAAAACTGCTAATGAATTCATTTGTCTGTTCCACATGAGTTCAAACAGTTACTGATCTTCTTTTCTGATTAAAATAGAAATAACACATTTTCCAAATCAACGGTCACATACCATGTACCTGAAGCCATATTAATCTACTCTAACAATAATACCATGTCCAACACAGACGTTGCAATCAAGGCTTCTACTTGTCGAAATCTGCAATAGTCTACAGTCGTCCTCTTGGATCCGTTCAGTTTCTGCAGGGTCCAGACTGGTGAATTAAACAGAAATAAAATAGGGGCCACCATCCTTGTAGCCTTTAGATCTTTAAAGGTAGCACTACTTTTCAGCATCCCCTCCAGATATACTGGTGTTTTTGATGTACTCTCTTGGCCAGAAAGGAGAGGCATTTTCAGAAGCTTCTATCTGGTTTTTCCTACTATAATAGCACTTTCCTCAAAAATGTGCTAAACTCAAACCATCAAAGGATGGAAAAATCCCATAAAAAGAAAGATATCATTACAAATAAATAATTGCAGCGCTGTACACTGATTTTCCCATTAACTCTAAGCATCAAGGTGTATACCTTATTAAAATAAACATTATATATAATGTTTATGTGTATACATATACATATATACGTGTGTTTATATATAATTTCGTTTGCAGAACCTGAACTGGAGACTAAACCCATTATAACATTTGCTATGACACCAACTTTACACAAACAATATTGAGCACTCATTCAAGTAATTTCACATCCCACATTCAGGCATATAAGTGTAGGTTCTTATGTATATTTTTCAAATATTTCATCTTAAGAGTGAATATTTATTGTGCATGTGTTTTTTCTCTTATCTGATAATTACAGAACACTTGGAGTAGTCTCATGAAACCTAGAGTCATTCAATGGAGAGTTTTGGATGGTGTGGTATGTGTGACTTGAGACAGTTTTGGAATGCCTGGTCTATGTTGTCCACCCAAACACTTTAATATATATGGCTTAACAATATTGCAAGCCTGATTTCATTTTAATGCTGCATTAGCTGGGTGAGCATGATTTATTGTGGCAGAGTGTAAATGCAACTATTGAATCTTTAACAGTAAATAATGAACAGGGTTTGTAATCAAGAACAATAAAGCACTGTGTTGATAGAGGCAGAATTGAAATGATGACAAAATATAGCAATCTACTATCAGACAACATAATTAAAGTTTAGCTGTGGGGTGCCTGAATTCTATTATTTTAAGGTGATTTGGGTGTGTGAGTGTGTAAGCTAGAAATGATTATTCTCTACTGGGAAGCAGTGATTTGGCTTCTTATTATAAAAGAGTAGCTATATAAATTTTGTTTAAAAGCATTAGACATATGTATTAAGCTTTAGCACTAAAACCAAGAGTCATTTGGCAAGGAATCCAGTGACCTGAGAATGGAAATGTTGATGATGGACCATAAGCATTTGAGGGGCTTGCCAGGAGACATGCGGGGAAGACTGTGTTTTGCTTCACCTAAGCTTGCCCTGGACACATAGGAATTCATTTGGGTTATTTTATACCAGCTGTTTTCTAGCTGGCAAATGGGTTGTCATATAGCTAGAATCTGCAGAATAGTCCATTGTCACCAGGGGACCTGAAGGATATAAAACTGCTATGAGAATGACAATGCTAATTCCAGTGGTATTTCCCACAGCTATGCCTGCCTATCAGGAACATTGGGAGATCTGTAAAATCCTCCCTGGGGTCAGGTACTATCCTGTTTTTCGTAAGCATTTGTCTCTTCTCCATTAAATAAATTTACATTCTATAATTTGTGGCATTTTTTCACACCATTCTGAGAGTTTCAGCACAATATTTAGCCACTATTAATCTTTAGTTTCTTCATGGATAAAATAGAGATAAGAACCATGTGAAGAAAACAGGAAGTAATGGATGAGAGGCTTGACCATAGTTCTTCTGGCACATGGTAGAAGCACAATACCTGTTGAATATTCAGTGTCATTACTTCTTCTGATTAACAACTGTAACAATATAGGTATAGTAGTAACTTTTGGGATGTCAGCTCAGTTTAAGAGAATCCCCTTCCTCAACAGAGCATTGCCCCAACCCCTATATCTAGTTGTATGGGCAGCTGAAACATTGGTAACAGTGCATGATATCTTTCTGTGTACTATTGATTAGACCAGTATTGGACACGGGGCCTGACCTGAGTTAATCAGATTCTCCTAGGAATGTGAAATTCCCATGCAGTTAGGTTCTGTAAACGCCGGAACTGAGAGACTCATAAATCTTAGAGGAGGAGACTTCTTCAGTCTTATTTGCAAAAAGTCACAAAGAAAATGATGTTCAGGATAATATGAATGAATCAGATGGAGAAGCAGAAAGAATGGAATGGAGGAGGGTCACCCATATGCCTATAACTTTTTAAATTCCCTGTTCTGATTTTCCCTTAGGGGCAGTCTCCCTCTGATTTGGGGATAAACCCCAGTATCCATCCTGTAAAGATACATTGTTGCATTTTTTTTTTAATTTATTTTTGGCTGCGTTGGGTCTTCCTTGCTGTGCATGGGCTTTCTTTTTAGTTGCAGTGAGCAGAGGCTACTCTTCATTGCCGTGCGTGGGCCTCTCATTGTGGTGGCCTCTCTCGTCTTGGAACACCGGCTCTAGGTGCGCGGGCTCTAGAGCACAGGCTCAGTAGTTGTGGCGCACGGGCCTAGCTGCTCTGCAGCATATGGGATCTTCCTGAACCAGGGCTCGAACCCATGTCCCCTGCATTGGGGGGCAGATTCCTAACCACTGCGCCACCAGGGAAGCCACTGTTGCATAATTTAACTGGAGTTATTCCCCATTATGTGCGTTCAAAGGAAATTTAAAGACAGAGAAAGACAAATACTGTATCTTTTCACTTATATGTGGAATCTAAAAAACAAAGCAAACAAATATAACAAAACAGAAACAGACTCATGGATTCAGAGAACAAACTAGTGGTTGCCAGAGGAGATGGGGATTGGGGGATGGGAAAAATAGGGGAAGGTGATTAAGAGGTACAAATTTCCAGTTATAAAACAAATGTCACAAGGATGTAAAGTACAGCACAGGGAATATAGTCAATAATATTAAAATAACTTTGTATAGTGCGTAATCTATAAACGTATCAAATCACTATGTTGTACACCTGAAACTCAGTCAATTATACTTCAATAAAAAATAAATTAATGAATAATTTAAAATTTTAAAAATAAAGCAAAAAGTGAAACAATGTCTACCAGATTGTATCATTTACAGCATTAATATTTTAAATTACTTCTATTTTACTTTATTACAATATGATATTAAGATCTACATGATCAGTATGTAAAAGGCTTAAAACATTTTAGTAACATTACCTGTTTAATTGGTTATATTTTATATCTAAGAAATTAGCAACTGCAGAAAAAATTGATTGTTTAACTCTGAGACCAAAATAAAGTCTTTCACTTGAAATATAAGTACAAAGTAAAATAGAATTGCTTCAAAATTATGTTAGCACTCTTGTTAAGAGACATATAGTTTTTCATATATTTATTAATGGTAAAATATATAAGGTTTAAATTAAATCATTTTCTGTAACGTACAACATATAAGCTATTTTTTCCTTAAAACAAAGAACTTCTTAGCCATATTAATTTGAGATAAATTATTTCTTCAATTCTAACACATTTGTCTGAATTGTTTCCATATTCTATCCATTATCTTGGTAAAGTTACTGAAGTATTTAAATGGTGATTAACACAAGTCAAAGAGGAAACAAAAACTAAAAATAATTCGGTTAAAGCAATAAAGAAATAGGGCTCGAAAAAAAATACCAAAAATAATACAGTGAAAGAAATACCGGAATGGCTCCTCAAAAGAAAATTAAATTCAGTATAGCAAAGAAAATCATGATTATTTGTGAAAATACCTGCAGAAGACGACTTCCACTGAGTTAACACCATGGTTCACATGCAGCAAGAGTGCTGGATCTTGCCTTGCCTCTGTCATGGTAGGTTAGTATTCAAAGTGAAAGTACTGTGAAGCCCAGTTGGAGATTAAATAATTCTCTGTTAAGTAATCATAGATCTTGTTGAAGAGACTCAGCCTATCTTAGAAGACTCTATGAGAAATAATGACAACCACTGAGACCACTGAAGCTCTTTTCTAGAAAATAACAGAACAAATCTCAGAGGAAATTGTGTATTCCATATAGGAAAGGATTCATGAAAAAAATTACTTCGCAGTAAGTCATTCTTCATTAATTCTTGTATCACTCAGGTCTCACAACACTGTATTTTCAGAATTATTGAAGTTTACTTTTATCCAATACATAAAAACCAAATCCACATTATTTGTTTGCTATTCTGATGTAAGCTGTTCTGAACTGTTTAATTCTTCCTTTTTGCCTTTATAAACAGCATAGTAAGCAGGAGTATTTTGTCATAATTTAAAATACTTTCAGTTGTATTGATTTTACATTGCTCTGTATTTCAAGTTCCTAATGTCTTTTTTCCAGTTTTATTGAGGTATAATTGACCTATAACATTGTATAAGTTTAAGGTGTACCACATAATGATTTGATATATGTATATATTGCAAATTTATTACCACAGTAACTTTAGTTAACATTTGTCATCTTCCATAATTACAAATTTTCTTTCTTGTAATGATAGCTTTTAAGATCTACTCTCTCGAAACTTTCCAATATACAATACATATTGTTAACTATAGTCATCATGCTGCACATATCATGTCCCCAGAACTTATTTAGCTTATAACTGGAAGTTTGTACCTTTTGACCACCTTCACCCAATTCCCCCACCCTTCACTCTCCCATCTGGCAATCACTAGTTGTTCTCTAGTTATATGAATTTCTTTTTTTTTTTTTAGATTCCATATATAGCTGATATCATACAGTATTTCTCTTTCTCTATCTGACTTATTTCACTAAGCATAATGCCCTCAAGGCCCATCCATGTTGTCGCAAGCGGCAGGATTTCCTTCTTTTTCTGTGGCTGAATAACATTCCATTTTGTATTTACCACATTTTCTTTATGCATTTATCAGTGGACACTTAGGTTGTTTCCATGTTTTGGTTACTGTAAGTAATGCTGCAATGAACAACTTAATAGCAAAAAACAAACAAACAAAAAAACCAAATAATCCAATTAAAAATTGGTAAAGGACCTGAATAGACATTTTGCCAAAGAATATATTCAGATGGCCAATAGGGACATGAGAAGGTACTCAATATCACTAATCATCAGAGAAATGCAAATCAAAACTACAATAAGGTATCACACCTCCCACCTGTTAGAATGGCTATTATTATAAAGATAAGGGATAACAAGTGCTGGTGAGGATGTGGAGAAAAGGGAACTCTTGTGCACTGTTGGTGGGAATGTAAATAGATACAGCCACTATGGAAAACAGTATGGAGGTTCCTCAAAAAATTAAAAATAGAATTACCAAATGATCCAGCCACTCTACTTCTGGGTATACATCCTAATCTCTTTTGTAATATATTTCTGGTCTCCATCCTAGATTTAATATTGCCAAATGACATCATTTTTTATACCTGTGTTCTTGCTGCTCAAAGTCCCTTCATTTTCTAATTTGATGTTTCTAATATACTATAGTTTGGGGAATCAGAAAACCAAATTACTGTAATTAGAATGTTGGGTATGATATGAGTAAGTGGACCCTCTTTCAGCATCCAAGAGGTTTTCTAGGGTTAAAGTGCATGAAAGCAGGTAAAAGGGCTATATCTTGACTTCTCAGAAAATTTTTAAATTTAATATTCTTATTGTTGCTTAATTAGGAGTAGTTTTCAAAGGAAAAAATCACTAGAGAAATGATGTGCTAGTGGAGAAAATAATTTACCAAAATCTAGAGAAAAAATTCACACAACAACATTTGAACTTGGAAAAATATGTTACTGGGAATTGGAAATAGTGTATAGTTATTTGTCAACATTTTAAAGAGTATCTTCTATACCATAATAATGCATGTAATAAATATGACCTCATTAAAGTTTTAGCACAACTAATGCTTTTGTATCTCTTCAAAAATAAGAGCATACTATCTCTTTGTCACTTTGTTTATATCAAGCGCATGCCTGCTTTTCTTCATCTGTTGCACAGAGAATTTTCCTCAAGGAGCTCAGAAGGTAGTGCCAAATTAAGTCAGTGTCCTTCAATCTTTTTTTTTTTTTTTTTTTTGAACAGGCAGAAACTCTTTAATTGTTGTTTTCTTTAAAAAACAAACCCCAGTTTTTCCTTAAACTCCATTCTTAGTTTTTCAGGGACAAAAAGAAGTTTGCAGTCATGACATCAACTCAACATCATTTGGCTACTCCTGATTCTGCAGGACTAAGACATTTCCCAGGAGTTGTCCCGCCAGCCAGCGAGGACAATTGCAAAGAGTTTAACTAGCACCCACCAGGCCCGTGCCATTTCAGGGACCCTAACCGAGCAAGCACTCATCTTCCCTGATATTCTCTGCTATCCACTAGCCTCTCCACAATCCTCTTATCCCCTACTTCCATGAACCTGTAAACATCAAAAGGCACAGAGGCCTGGGCTATGGAGGAAGTTGTGGTTGGGCAGCCTTTGAAAGCTCACCTTTTAACAATATTGAGAAAAGAGAAACAGGGGCTAGGGGAGTGGGGATCCCCAGAGACAATGAGATGACCCCACCCTCCCCCTAGTTCAACTCCTAGCACCTACCTCAGGCAGTGTCCTCCTGTGAGAGGACGCTAAGGAAGCTGAAAGTTAAAACTGTTATCAACCCTGGCCCCTTTCTGGCACGTGAGAAAAGCTTCCTAGAACTTTACGAAATGCTAATGTCACCAGGACCATTCAACCCCTAAGTTCTTCTTCTAGAGCTAAGTAGACGCTGTACACTTTGTTTTGTAAAAAACAGGTATGAGTGATAAGAGGGGGGGCCTCCTGCCATGGGCCCCTTCCTGCCCTCTGCAGTTATCCGTCCATATGCCCTGAGCCTCAGGTTCTGGGGGGTCTGGAGACACCTTCCCTCCCCAAGCGGCCACTGCTCCATCAACCTGCATTTAACCGAACATCTCAGCAACAGCACACAGAACTATAAAACACAGCTTCTGTGCAGCAGACATTTATAGTCTGAGACCCAACCAAGGCTTCCCTCCCTCCTTCAAAACTTAAGACTATAGGCTGAATATTCTGCTTCTTCCTCACAGACAGAATTGTCTCCAATCCATGGCGACAGTCCTCCCGGACCATCTACAGAATCTAAGAGGAAACCCAAGCCTCGTTACCTAGATGCACTCATGGCTGGGAACCAAGCCTCAGCAGAGGCAACTCAGTAGAGAAAGCCCGAGGCTGGCTGTGGCCCTCGGCATCCAGCTCTGGTGGGGCTGCTGCAGAGCAGCCACATTTCCCCACAAGAGCAGAGGTGCTCTCTCTCACCCCCAGCCCCCAGCCCTTTAACCTCTTCTGGCTGGGCCAGTGATTCCTACTCCCTAGTCTGAGGCCCGACTGGAAACAGGCTGGGATACTCTGGGACGTAGTGGGGAAAGGATGGTAGGTGACTGACTACAGGCAGGACACCAGTGCGGGGCTGGGCCAGGCGGGCCCTGTTTCCTCAAGCTGAAACGGCCGCTGCCGCTGTGCCAGCCCTCAGAGGACAGGCCTCATGTGCAGCAACAGTGCGTGCACAGGTAACGAGACCAGGGGAGGGGACCCCAAGTGTCTTCTCCACAGGGAGAGGGGACTACGTACAGGGGGAAGAGGGGAGTCTGGCCAGGGACAGCCCCACTTCATCTCATTCAACCAGGAGATCAAACTGCTCAGCAGCTTCAAACTCAGCATTCATGGCCGCGGCCCACTCATCCAGCTCCGATTTCAAGATCTCCGGCACCTTCCTCTTCTTTCGTTTCTCTTTCACGGCCGGGGGAGAGATTCCAGGGAGAGTTGTGTCTGGGGCCCAGGGCTTCACAGGGACCCTGGGGACCTCAGTTAGCTTTGAACCCACCACAGGCGAGACTCCAGCCAAGTCTTCTGTGGCCAGCAGCCCCTCAAAGCCAGAGCAGGACCAGCGACCTGGGGTGGAGGTGGAGGCCGAGCCAGGAGTCTCCAGGCGGCTGTAGGATCGCCTGACTTTCTTGGACATTTCCAAGTCTCTGGCGTCCAGGTCTCCTTCCCTGGAGTCGGACTCAACATTCAGGGAGCACAGCGCAGGAGTGGAGGCGGAGGTGACAGGGAGTGTCCTTCAATCTTAATTCTACCAAATCTAAAGAGATTAGTAAAAGGTTTGGAAAGTGCACCTTTGGAAAAGGTTTGGAGGCCCCTGGGACTTCATCCAGTTTCAAGAGTTTGAGATAGATGTGTAACATTCTCTGAACTTAAGTCTCCCCTATCATCTCACTGCTTGTTTTCCTCAGAGCACTACTCTAGTCTCTCATTCTTCAGTCTTGTTTGCCTCCATCAATGGTGAGAATTCAGGTTATGTCTCTCTTATTTAAAATGAGGTACAAGATTATTCAGTAAATATTCATTGTGAAACGTGCCTGCAAGAACCTAGTCCATTAGAACCCCTTGCTAATGCCCCATAGCAAGTGTCTTACTGTCCTAGTTATCTTGATCCGAATATACAAGGGCAGTGCTTTTGCCATTTTGGTAGATGTACAAGGGTGAATTTAACCCGCATATTCCAGCTCCAGTGAAGATCTTCCCATAAAGAAGGATATGCTTCAGTGTTTCCAAAATCTACAGGACTCCAAATCCCCAAATTTCAAAATACTAGTATAATATATAACATAACAAAATACTAGTACCTTATATAAAATTATATATATATGACTTTAAGAAGAAAAATAAATAATTTTCTATCTCACGAAGCATTCACAAAGACTTCTTTAATTTAGTGGCCCCCATACAGCTAAAATTTTTCATCTAGGGCCAAGTGGTCTCCTCTTTCAGTTACAAAGTATCTTTTACATATTGGATGTATCCTATGAAACATAATATTCCAAGTCTGATGAACTCCAGTCATAATAATTTCCTTGCAAGAGGGGATGGTAAGAGTGAATAATGTGGTTTTAGCTCATTTCAATGATTATGATACACTTATGTGCAATGAGATTTTGCAAAGTATGTACAAAATCCCAGACGAGAGCACTCCCAGATAGAACTCAAATAGAATCAGGTCCAGCTTCACAGCCATCTGACTCTAGACACCTTGACCCAATATGTATGTCTAATCTAAATTTTCTTAATGGAAGCTGTGTATGAGTTTCCCATAATGCTTCACAAAAAAATTCTCCTAAAACTACTGGTTAAGCATTCTTTCTTCTTCCTAAATTTCCACACTCATCGAAGTTGCTAAGACAAACAACACAACCTCTTTACCTTAGAATCTACTCTTCAGTGCTCTCCACTGAATTTGTTCACCATCAGACTGCTTTTTATTTATTCCTCCATTATCCGCTATCTCGCAGAGGCGTGTCCAGAATTTATGCCTCTGCTCATCAAGCATGTAATACCATGTGGAATGAATATTTGTGGAGGGACGCAAGGGAAGGTTCCTACACTCACTTTATCAGTTTCTCTTATAATTAATACCATGAAAAAATTGGTGAATAGAATTCTCCACTTTGTTGTACAAGTTAGAGACAAAGATTTTTGTTAAACGATTTTTCTTGTGTTTCTCAAATTATATCACATAGCATTTTTATTTCATTCATTCACAGTATTTTTACAGAGCTTCTGCAATGTGCATACCTTAATGCTAGTCACTGAAGAAGATAGATAAAGTGAAAGATGTGATTGTGGTCTGCATCTTTCAGGCACATATTGCTGAGGTGAAGAAATAATGCTGTCTTGAGTAAGGGCAACTTGAAACTGGTAGTTCAGAGTATGAATGTGACATAAAATCAAGAAACAGTTTGCTATTATAGTGTACACTTAGGAAGTTTTCTATTTGGCTGGCACCTTAATGCCCTAAACTGTGCAAATTATTATTATGCATTGAATTTCATTTCCAAATATAGAATGGAGGAACAGTCTACTATGCATGGAAGTTAAAGACACAAGGTTATGTTTTTTCTACCTTAAGAAAGAGCAGCCCCCCAAACCAGTATCTTCATAGTTGATGTTATTGTGAGAGTGTGAAAAGTTGAGGGTAGAAAAAACTTCTTGGCTCTATGTGAATGTGAAGAGCAGTATGTTGTTTGACTCTCTGCTGGAAGGGTTCAGTGAAAGTGCTGTCAAATAGAAGATATCAGAGAATATCATAAAATATCACTGTGTATAGTTATTAAAAATTTAGCCAATTAATGAGAAATTGGAAAATATCAACTTTCCGTAGCTTTGTGGAAAGGTGTAAATGCCAATCAACACCTGCTTAGTTTTTTTTGTGTTATTGTGTGAAAAAAATTCGAGATAAATCTCCCAACATGCAAGAAATATAACAAATAAATTCCAAATGGTCACAGAGTGCCTTTAAACTCTTACAGCCTTTAAAGCTATCTAACCCTCTAAGCCCTCAGCTAATAACAGCACACATTCATATCCACTCATGACAAAATAAAAATGTGTACCTATGGCTATCAATGTTGATTGATATATAGTTGAAATGGTTGTTTTCCAGTGCACTGTACTTCAGAAATACACTTTATACATGTTGTAAATCTGTGATATCACTTCTTGTTTTATGATTTCTGCTTCTGGCTCTATGAAAACTTCTTGGTTAAATCTCCACTAAATGATGTACGACTGGTGTCTTTTTGCTTGAATTAAAGCCTCCAAATATATTTTGTGTGATTTTATATCATGTTGAACTTCATAATGCAGACTGTGAATAATTCACTTTGATTGCATAAAAAGCATCTAAAGGTGAGTAAGTGAATAACTAGAATGGTGCATTTTAAATATGGTCCCTGGGCACTTTAAATTCCTAGGCTGTCTTTTAGGCCAAAAATAAAGTGTAAAATCGTACACTAAGGTTTGAAAGGTTATCATCCAGATCTCAAAAATAAGGACAAAAGTGTGAAAGCAAAGCAGTTAAACAGGAGGTAACCACTCGAAAAAAAATGTACAGAATAATAAATGTAAGGTAATAAAAAATGCTAAAATTCACTAATGAGAACATAAAAATTAAAACAAAAAGGCTGTATTTCCCTTAAACCAAGAAGAAGGACTGCTGCCCTGGGCCCTACAGAGTCTCAAGTATCACAAGACAAAACATTTCTTAGAGGACACCTAAGTGTCACTGTCACTTGTAATTTGGTTAGTACAAAAAAATACATTAAAGTGTAATTACATTTTCAAAAGTATATCTAAAAGTTTACCTGTTTTAAATAATTTTGAGTTTCATTAAATATAAAGTGTGGGTTGTCTTTTACCTTGATAGATAATTTTGAATATATTAGGAGAAAAAATATTTTAAATCATAAGAAAATAATTTTAATTGTTTTATTCTTACATTTCCTAGCATTCATATTTTCAGTGTAAATATTTCAAATTATTTACACTTTGAATGCAATTACATCTTTTCATTTGGTCATTTAATATAACACAGATTATGTAAAAATTCAGTTATAACACAACTAGTAATTTTGTGATATAAAGGCAAGACTATCTATTTTATAGAATAGATGTAAAAATAACTGATGAATTATTATGTTTTTATTACTCATCTAAACATCGCTAAACTTTCTACATGTAGCAGTAATAATAACATTTTTATTATCTTTGTTATTTTGTGATTCTTAGTCATACGAAGCCCAGAGCTTAACACAAATTTTTTTGTATTTATATTTTTTAGATTTATTGAGGTAACACTGGTTTATAACATTATATAAGTTTCATGTGTACACCATATATTTCTACTTCTGTGTATACTACAGCGTGCTCACCACCGAAAATTTAGTTTCCATCCATCACCATACGGTTGATATTGTGCCATGTGTGACAACGTGGGTGGACCTTGAGGATGTTATGCTAAGTGAAATAAGTCAGACACATACTGTATGATTTCCCTCATATGTTTTGTATCTTTTTGAAGTTAAGAGAACAGCATAGGTTAGCAGTTCTTTTAGCTTGAATATTTAAAGATATTAGGACATATGGCATTGGTCCTCTATTTATACTC
This sequence comes from Delphinus delphis, assembly GCF_949987515.2. Taxonomy (NCBI): domain Eukaryota; kingdom Metazoa; phylum Chordata; class Mammalia; order Artiodactyla; family Delphinidae; genus Delphinus; species Delphinus delphis. The sequence continues at coordinate 102,704,005 of NC_082704.1, forward strand.
TTGCTCAGGGCTTCACAAATGATAGGGGTGGGGCTGCAAAATGACAATATTTGTTTCCAGGAAAATGGCAAGATTATGGCATGCTTTACAAAGAAACTGACAATATCTTCCTGTTTGGCACTTTGGAAATACATAATTTGTATTTAAATATAATTAATCTGCAGAAAACTTTTCAAAACAGTTAAAGAACCTGAAAGGACATATGACAAATATTCACAATTATACTGTCAATTTTTACTTATGAAATTACTATCATCTTTTATTTTCTGTATATTCCTTTATTATTTTCTGTATTTTCTGGATATTCTACAATAATCATTAAGGGTTTTATTAATATAATTAGAACATGATTCAAATATGCTTCTGTTGTATTACCAATATTTACATAAATCCAAGTATTTCAGTTTCTGTGACCCTAATGGTCTTTATTTATTTGAATAGTGCATTTCCTTAAGCAAGAGAGTTAAAACAAAAACAATACTTTAAACAGTGGTTATATAAAATGTTTTGTTCTCCTTCCATTCATATTAACTGATCTTAAAGAGTATTTGAGCAAATTGAATGGAAAAACAACCTTAACTTTATGTTTTCCTTTTCTTCTTTCCACCCCTCTCCTCTCTCTCCTTCTTCAATGTGTACTAGGATGTCTTCAACAAATTGGTCACAAACCCTTTCTTGACTTTCTTAGAATAAAGTAAATACATATATATATATATATATATATATATATATATATATATATACGTACATATATGTGTGTGTAGATATATATATGTATATATATATATCACATCTTTTTGTGTTAATAGGAGTCTGATAAAGTAAAAGTACATGGAGAAATAAGGTGATTGATTTTATAAATTTCTATGACACTTGGAATCATGTTAGATGCTACAGATATATTTTCAAAGATGTTTCTTTAGCTTTAAGATTAGAAAATGTAAAGTTCACATTTCTTAGAAGCTTTCATTCTTAACCAAAAAGCTTTCAACATCACTCAAAACAAAATATCAACATATGTAACCAACACTGCAGAATTTAACTGAACATTTGTCATGCCTATGTAACCACAGGGCTTTTGTGATCAAATGTTTTGGTATTTTTATCCATGCCTTTCTTGGGTTATTTCTGCACATGATTAAAAATAAATTGTTAAAACTAAGAAATAATAAAACTGGTTTTCTAATGATGGTGGTGATGATGATGCTTTTACTGATATTTAGCATGGTAGTATGGAGGAGGAAATTGGAGGTGGTGTGATAAAAGTAGTGTACGTTTTTGGGTGGAATGATCGACTGTTAGTAACCAGAAGCCCAGTCAAGGCAGATAAGCACAGAATATATGAGTAAGGAGTTGGTGTTTATTTGGCATAGCTTCATGGATTATTAGAACTGGAAAGAAAAGTAGTCACCCATCCTAACCATTTCATTTTATTTATACTGCTGTTTTTTGTTTTACCATAACATAAAAGAAATGTATCCGTAATACAGAAAATAAAGAAAATGATGGGGCTCTAAAAAGGAAAGGAAAATTACACATAATTATATAATCTAAACTTATTATTGTTAATATTTCAATCTAGATTTTTTTTCTCTGTATGTTATGAGTGTTTTTTTAAAAGTAGGGCCAAAATGTATATATTTATATCTACATCTATCTATCTATATGTATATAATTGTGTATGTGTTTTTTGGAAACCTGAGCTTTAATTAAATTCTTGTTGTGGACATTCTTATAATGGAGATTTTTACTATTCAACATTTCAGTTGTATGGGTGCACTTGGCCTAATATAAATGCTTGCAGCCAAAGGTGATGATTACTGAATAAAGAGCTCTACACAGTTTATTATATGAAGTTAATAGGTCCTTGATACTGAAACCAGAAAAGAACAACATAAAAAATAATAAAAAATTATTGGTGAAACTCCCTTTTATGATATGTATGCATACAAAAACATTAGTAACTAAAATTGATAACACTGTAAAAATCATGACCTAATAGGATTTATCTCAGAAAGGCAAAGAGAGTTCCATATTTAAAAACCTATCACTGTGATTCACTATATTAATGCATGAAGCAGAAAGACCAAATAATCGTTTTTATTCTTTTTCTTTTTTTTTTTTAGAGGTACCAAAGCCTTGGGTCAAGACCAAATAATCTTTTAATAGAAGAAAAGGAAACCTTTGATAACATTTCACATGTATGTTAATGCACTTAGTAAACTAGAAACAAAGAAATTTCCTTAGACTGACAAAAAGGCATTCAAAAGATTAGAAAGGCAGTTAAGAGATTAGAGGCATTCTCACTAAACACATGGATAAGTTCAGATTGGTTCCATTACTGCTGGAATCCATCATTATTCTGGATGTCATATGTTAGATAATAACAGGACAAATAAAAATCATTGTCTCCGTATGTCAGATATTTGCCTATAAAAATTGAAGAAAACCAATGGAGACATTATTAGAACGAACCAATTGCTTCAGCAGGTATGCTGTATTCAAGATCAACTTTAAAAAATCAATACCATTACTTTATATCAAAAGTAACCAAGTAGCATTTGTGGTAGGAAAATAAAACCCTTTACAAAAGTAATACATTTAAAAAATCCCCAGGAATTTTAACCTAAAATCTGTAACACTTTTTATATAGAAAATATGTAACATGTTTGAAGTGCATAAAAGAAGGTCTCAATAAATGGAAAACTAGGTTTCCTGGATACAAAGGCACACTCTTTTTAAAATGTCAATTCTCTCTTAATTTCTTCAAAATTCTATATATGCCCAATGATAAACCCAGCAGAGTACTTGACGAACAGAGTAAGTTTATATGGGGGAGTAAAATTATGTGTTTAGCTATTTTTTTAGTAAAATAAGAACAAATAGAGGAATTCAACCTACAGATAGAAAGTATTTATAAAGTGATACAAATTAAAATAATGTTTTGTTTCATAGGCCATTTAAGGAGAATTATGGGTCAGGAAACATACCTATGCATATGTGGACACTTGGTATATGAGAGAGGTGGCATCATAAACATTGTAGAAAGCAAACACTATTCGATAAAGATGTTGGAAAATCTGGCTTTCCATTTGGGAATAAAAAGACATACATTCCAGGTGGATTAAAAAGATGTACATTCTAGGTAGAAAAAAGTTTTAAATAAGTATTTAAAACAGATGAAAAAAATTAAAAATAAAACATGAAAAAATACAAGAACTCTTTTATAACCTCATATTAGGAAGGACTTTTCTTTATAGACCAACACATACAACCAAATATATTTGAAAAATTAGACAAAATGTAGGTTATTATTGTAAAGATAAAAACTCGGACCTCTCTTCCAAACAGCAAATTCATATATGAGTTCCCCTATCACACCTCTGCTCAAAACTCTCCAGTATTTCCTGTCTCTCACACAATAAAAGCTAGAGTAAAATGACCTTCTGGCCCCTTTATTATATGGGTTCCCCTATCACACCTCTGCTCGAAACTCTCCGGTATTTCCTGTCTCTCACACAATAAAAGCTAGAGTAAAATGACCTTCTGGCCCTTTATTATATGGCTCCCTGGTACCTCTCTCACTTCATCTCCTACTGTCATTCCCTTCACAGTATCCATTCCAGCCACACTGGCATTAGATACATTCTCATCAGTGTCATTGCATTTCATGTCCTCTCTCTCCTCCTCTCACTGCCCTCTGCCCAGATACAATTCATTATATATATAATTATATATATAATTATATATATAATTCATATAATTCATTTTTCCTCATTCTTTCAGATATTTAACTTTTGTTACATTTGTCCTTCATTAGTTGCCTTTCTTGGCAACTCTATTTAAAATCCCTCTAGGTTATTGTGGATAATGCTGCAATGAACATGGGTATGCCGGTGTCTCTTCAAGATACTGATTCCTTTGGATAGATACCCAAGATTGAGATTGCTGGATCATATGGTAATTCCATTTTAGATTTTTTGAGGAACCACTAAACTGTTCTCTATAATGACTGTATCATTTTACATTCCCACCACCAGTGTTTAAGGGATCCTTTTTCTCCACATCCTTGCCAACATTTGTTAGCGCTTGTCTTTTTGATTATAGCTATACTAACACATTTTTGACTGGAGACGTATTATGGCCACAGGTGTTAGTTTCTGCAAAAATCCCCCAGTCAATAATGTGCTAACAGGGCTGGGAGGAGGGGGAAATGGGGTGATGTAGATCAAACGGTACAAATTATCAGTTATAGGAAGTACAAGCTCTGAAGATTAATGCACAGGATGGTGACTATAGTTTAAAATACCGTATTAGACACTTAGAAGTCACTCACAGTAGATCTTAAGCATTCCCATGGCACAGAAATAGCTAACTGTGTTAATTATGCGAGGTGATGGATGTGTTAATTATCTTGATCTTTGTAATCATTCTACAGTGTATATGCATTTCGAATCATCACATTTTATACCTTAAATATATACAATTATATTTGTCAGTTATTCTTCAATAAAGTTACAAAGTAAATAATTAAATCCCTCCAAATCTCCTTATCACTTGCTGTATCCTTTCTATAGCAATTATCGCAATGACTTTTTATATCTTTTATTTTTTTGTATTTTTATTTTCTCTATCCAAACCTCCCCCAGACTGCTGCTAGAGTGTAAGCTTCATGAGAGCAGATGTTTTATGATGTTTATTTCCATGTCTCTAGCACCAAAGACAGAGCCTGACAGTGACTCAGTAAATTTTAAAAAATGAATGAATAAACAAGTATCACTGGGGATATCAGGAGAGAAGTGGGCAGGACATGATGGATAGAACGATTTCTATAAATTGATTGTCTTATTACATTCAAAAATAGACAAAGTGAATATAAGAAATTGTAATTAGTGGTTAATTTTGTATGGTAAGAAAACGGACTTTTTGTACTTTCTTATACTTTTACAATTTATAAAAATGAAAAATGACTCAAAAAATGAGATAAAAATCATTAGTGGATACCAAGGATATGCACACACTTGAGATTCTTAATCCATATTGACACTCAGCAAATGCAGCAACCTTTACTTCCATCTGGTGCCAGCATTTCTTGCAGACCTATCTTTAAACCAGACCTACATATTTTTCCTCTTCTGTTGTCTAGTCATAAGGAATTTTCCATGACACCATTCTCCATATTGGTTAAGAGAGTAAGGTAGCAGGATGCTAACGCACATATATGGAATCTAAAAAGACGGTACTATGCGACTGCTTCCCACTAGCTGTCTACCTTACGTTTGATAGTGTATATATGTCCATAGCACAGGGATATCAGCTCAGTGCTTTGTGACCGCCTGGAGGGGTGGGATAGGGAGGGTGGGAGGGAGGGAGACGCAAGAGGGAAGAGATATGGGAACACATGTATATGTATAACTGATTCACTTTGTTATAAAGCAGAAACTAACACACCATTGTAAAGCAATTATACCCCAATAAAGATGTTAAAAAAATAAAAATAAAAAGACAGTACTGATGAACTTAGTGGCAGGGCAGGAATAAAGACTCAGACGTAGGGAACGGACTTGAGGACATGGAGGGCGGGGAGGGGAAGCTGGGACGAAGTGAGAGAGTAGCATTGACATATATACACTACCAAATGTAAAATGGTTGGCTAGTGGGAAGCTGCTGCATAGCACAGGGAGATCAGCTAGGTGCTTTGTGACAACCTAGAGGGGTGGGATAGGGAGGGTGGGAGGGAGGCTCAAGAAGGAGGGGATAGGGGGATTATGTATACATATAGCTGATTCACTTTGTTGTACAGCAGAAACTAACACAGCATTGTAAAGCAATTATACTCCAATAAAGATATTTTTTTTAAAAAAAAAGAGTAAGGTAGCAAAAAGGCAGGAGTGAGCAGTAGAAAAAAAATAAACCTCTCTCCTCTTGCACTGCAATTTCTTCCTGGTGGCTTCTATTAGCCAAACTCCACCAGGGTGCAGGTAGCCCAGGTGATGAAGTCTGCAGACATCAGCTTGACAGAGAGGGATGGAAATTTGTTGTGGCCGGCGGGGAGGGGGAGGGATGAGTATGAATAACCATCACAAATTGAATCTGTTGAAATTTGGTGTTATATTGACTCAACTCTTAAAACTCTATCAATACAAAGTTAGAGAGTACATATCTTAAATAGATAATATTATAATAATATATACATAATAATATATATTATATTATATATAATATATATTATTATAATATTATATATAATATTATATTATATATATAATATATACATAATATATAATAATGTCATTACTATATCTGTAGTTTGCATAAATTTTCCTTTATTCAAAAATGACTGGCATGTGTGAGGAAAGGTGTGAATTTGAGAGTAAGGGGAGTGGAGAAAGAAAGGTTGTTTCACTGATTTCAATCAACTGCTGTCAAAGATACTTAGAAAATAATAAACAAATACCATGTTAAGTTTCCAGAGCACTCTAACCTGGATAGTTATCAGGTTAGAATCAGTGACTCATTAGGTTTCCCAAAGAGCAATGAACTTTCCATGATTGATGTTTCTCCCATGAGACAACATACTCCTTCATCATTTAGTTAAGTACCTGGTCGAAAATACTTAGAGCTTTTGGATTTCCATACACTCTAGAAGTGATTTTTAGAGCCCTGTAGTTTTTTCTGATGACAAATTATTTCCTGTAATTCTCACAATGCTAAATAAAATTAAATTAATTTTCCTGCAGGATAGTCTGAACAAATAAAACTCTGCACTCTTTCCTTTTGTGAACGTTTATCTTGATTTATACTTTCTAGAAAGATTCTTTATGTTGTAAACTCTTCCTTTTGAAGATAGTGTCAGAACATGTTCCAGAGATACTTGCTTTAAATCTACTCATTGTCTTGATCTGATATCTATAGCGTGACATTTTTGTTTCATGCAAATTAATCTCTCATGCTATAGTTTATGAAATGCTGAGATGATCATATTTATTTTATAAAACTCAAACAAATTTTCAAGCAACTTTCATTTGGTAACTATTGCCTTGACCTAACAGGAAAAGCCAGTTTCTAAAAAGAAGGAACTATAGATTATTTTATCTAATATTGCCCATTAGAAAATAAGTAACTTATTTTTATCAAGCACATTCTTCAGTATTCACACAATGTCTTCTTATCCATTTATTTTACCGTATTTGAAACTTTATTCTGAAATATATGTGTGTGTATATATATATGTATAGAGAGAGAGAGAGAGAGAATGAAGAAGTAGAAATCAGTGATTCATCATAAAGTCGATACTTTGTAAATACTGACATAGATCAAAAATACAACATTGCAGCGGTATAGAAGTCTTTTTTTTTTTTTTTTTTTTTTTTTGCGGTACGCGGGCCTCTCACTGTTGTGGCCTCTCCTGTTGCCGAGTACAGGCTCCAGACGCGCAGGCTCAGCGGCCGTGGCTCACGGGCCCAGCCGCTCCGCGGCATGTGGGATCTTCCCGGACCGGAGCACGAACCCGTGTCCCCTGCATTTGGCAGGCGGACTCTCAACCACTGCGCCACCAGGGAAGCCCTAGAAGTCTCTCTTTTGCCACCTTCTTGTTACAACCATCCTGTGTCACAAAAACAACTATGCTCATGTCATTTATAGCAATCATCTGCTTACTTTCCTGCATAGTTTTACCACATAAGTAACCATTCTTAAATAGTTTAATTTTGTTTTCTTTTTATAAAGATATTATTGTAAGGAATCTTTGGTTTTACATTATATTTTTGAGATGTGTCTATGTTACTGCATGCAACTCTATCCATTTTCATTGCTGTATAGTTTTCTTTATAATAGTATATAAAAACTTTTTTCACGTGACTCGATTTGAAATTTGGGTTAGCTATAGTTTGCGTTTTATAAATAATGTTGTTAAGACTCTTCTTTTGCATGTCTCAGTGCACAGGAGGAACAAATTTAAGCACTGAGCAGTCCAAACCTCTAATTTAACAGATCTAGACACTAATTACTTATGTAGTTAAATAAGAAAGTCAAGGTTATTTTTTGAAATTTGCTATGTTTTAGAAGGAAATATTTTAACATCCAAGGTATACTGTTGTTTTTAGCCATTTTTGCCTTCCCTATTTCCCACATCTGCCAAATTTTCCTACTCCTTTAGTCCTCTGCAGGGAGAATATTTTTTTTTACTTTCCTTTGATTATATTTTGCAGAATTACTACAGTCATTGATAATATAATTGATAATTTGCATTAAATAATGTTTATATTTTGAAGAAAATTAAGTACTTTTAATTTTCTTTACATGCAGGTAGATATCCTTCATTCCCAGCTTTGAGAAAGAGCCACATAAACATCCCATAATGCATGAGCGATATGCAATAATGTCAGAGGAGAGAACATTACTTTCTGACCTTCACACAAATTCTCCTATGCCCCACTGCTAGAGGGCTGAGAGCCCTTTAAACTTTGTGACCTACTAAGCATGGCTCTAAGTGTCATTCTTATTCATAGCAACATTTAATGCTTTCCTGGATTTTGCTAAACTATTTACCACAATGATATATTGCAGAATTGAATTCCACAGCTTGATTGTGTGCTGCATAAAGAATTGTGCTGTTCATCAGTCTAAAGTGGAATGTGATTCCTTCTCATTGAGAGTCAGCTTGTTTCTATGGTATGAGAATGGGAAGAGAAAACACCTTATGTTTTCAGTAAAACATTCATTACTTTTATAGCTGTTTTTCCTTTTCATAGTTTACTTCTGTTAGTAAGTAAATCACACTATAATGCCTTCCAGACATAATTTTTATATTTATTTTGGCCTTTTTACCCAGCATTAACATTTGGCCTGATTTTAATTGGTCACATTTTACATAATCTTTTATATAAATTGACTACTGAGTGAAACTGTTGCTCAAAAGAAATCTAGAAGCACTGCAAGGAAAAGACATCAGCATTATACAGTTAGGAATAAATCAGAATTGAAAATTCAGAATTTTTAAGTTCTGTTTATATGAATGTTTCATATTATCTTTTCTCTTCCTATATCTGATAGAAAATTAGAACATTTTTTCTTCTACCTGTTTAATTACATTAACCATTTTATCTCATTTAAAACAAATATATATTCATCAACATTGAAATACATTCTTAGATAATATTTATCTTTTACATATGTGAAAATCAATGCAAATATGTTTATGTTAACTCTAAATCCAAATGGCCTCACCTTGAGTATTCTTTGCAAAGACATTTAGAGGTAGCACCTCTGCCCATGAAACTGTTTCAGGAGCACTTTTCTAATACCAACAGAAAGGGAATATAATTATTTTAGCTACCCACCAAAATTGTTTGCAACACTGTTATTCTTTGAATACTGAATTTAGGACCAGTGGCTTATGCACATCCTAAAATACTTCTTATCTATAAAGCCAAAAGAAAACAATTTTTTAAAGTATTGAAAATAGGAGACAAAATATAATTGATGAATAGTGTCCACAGTAATATTGATACTCAAAAGAACAAAATGGCTGTAAGAATTTTGTGAAAATAAATAAACTTAAATAATTAATTTTTGCACATAAGTTTAGATGATATTAAGAGCTTATTACTTTGTACATGTGTTTCTTGTGGGATTCTTTTCATATATTAATTTAGACATGCTTGCCTTAATCTTTCTTATCATAGACTATTCTATGACAGTTAAATCTAGAAGGCTGCTAGGTGAACTTTTTATAGCAAACATATTGCTTTTCATCCATTAAACAATGTAATTGCTTAAACAAATCAAATGTGTGTATATTAATAATCATATCAAATCTTTAACCCCTCCAGACTACAATGATATAGTAATTTAACAAGAATTGTTTTGTTCCTCTACAAGCCTGTCAGATCTAGTTTTAATTATCTTCTTACCACCTCTAGGCCTTTTCATATTCACACAGTATGTAAATTAATGTAGTCTCTCATTTTGAAAGAGTTAAGGGATAATACTATCCTAGAATATTTCTGTCTTACCTTTATTAACCAGATATCTGCCTTCCTGTAGAATGTAATTCAAAAAGAAAATATAGAAACTTATTAATACTTCAAGAGTAAGATGAGTAGGAAAAAAATCCTTGCTCTCAACAAAACGAACACTAACAATCCTTAGAGTCATCAAAGTATAACTGAGGGAAAATTAGTTTAAAAAAAGTTTTTTTACAAACTTCCAAAGTGAAAGTAATTCTGCCTTCATTTAAATAGATTTCTTTGTTCAACTAACATTTTTTAAGGACCTACTGTATGTTAGGCACTGAACTAAAAAGACAAAGCTCCTATCTTTGTCTGATTACATCTTACATGCTAAGGGAGAGACAAAGAAAATAAATAATTAAACATATATAATATATCAGGTAGTAGTAAGTGTTGTATAGAAAATGAAATGAGGTAATGGATGTAGTGAATGAGAGAGAAATTCTAGGGAAATAGTAAAAGCCTTCTCTTCCTACATGAAAGTTGAGCAGCAATATGTAGCAAGGGAGTGAAACATGGATATCTGTGGGAAGAACATCAGAGATTGTTAAAGCTGATTCCAAGGTTTAGAGTCTGATCAATTAAAATGATGGAATTACCACTAACTGATTTAAGAAAGACTGAACAAGAAGAGCATTGGCAAAAATCAGGAGTTTGGATTTAGACACATTAACTTTTAAAGTGCCTATTAGACATCCCAAGGGAAATATCACTTAGACAGCTTGATATGAGACTAGAATTCTAGTGAGACATCTATATTAGATTATAAATTTGGTAACTATCAACATATAGATGGTATTTGAAGCCATAAGTCTTGATGTGATCATGAGGGACTGGGTAAAGGAGCAGAGAGGAGGTCCGAAGGCCGAGCCCTGGAGCTTTCCAGTTGGTGGAATCTAGAAGAGGAGGAGGATATAGCAAGAGAAACTGAAAAAGAGCACTTATGTGATCAGAAGAAAACCAAGAAAACGTGTTGTCCTGGAAGCCAAGTGAAGAAAATGTTTGAACTAAGAGAGAGTGAACAGTTGTGTCAGATGCTCTTAACTAGTCAGTACAATAAAGATTGTGAATTGACCATTGGAACTGGCAAAGTAGAAGCCATGACAGAATGTCACTAAAGCTATTTTGTTTTGTTAGTCATTCGGGTAAAAGATTGATTAGAGTGGATTCGAGAAAGGACAAGAGGAAATGAGACAGGGTATAAATAGCTTTTTTTTTGAGTATCTTAATGTAGAGAGGGGCAGAGAAATGGAGAAGAAGCTGTAGAAGGATATGAAGTTGGAGTTTTGTTTGGAGTAGGAGATAGTACAGCCATTCATGTGCTGATGAGAAGTATCCATGAGAGAGGGAAACTCAAGAAAGAGGAAAGAGAGTTATGTCTTTGAGTAGGCAAGAGAGAATGGGATCTGGTTCACAAGTGTAAGGGTTAGCCTTGGATAGCATCAGTAACCATTCTTTGAGAGCAGTAGGAGGGAAGGGAAAGGATATAGATCCAGATGAAAGTAGAGTGGTTAGATCGGTAAATGTGGAATCTTTTATCAGTTATATTTTATTTCATCAGCAAATAAGAAAGGTCATGATCTGAAAGTAAAAAAGAGAAGGAAATATTCATACCTTGTGAAGAGAGAAGAAATAGTTATCTAAGAAAGAAGAACAAATGTATTAGGGAAATAGGGTATAATTCCCTTTGGACTCATGCATTTATAATGAGATCCTGTTAGCACCTTTACATGTTTTTGTATTCAGGTTTAGCTACTTAGGTGCAGATGTGAAATAGGCAGAGAATTATATTTAGCTATGGTTGGGGTTTTGTCAGGCAAGGAAACTGAAAGTGTATGTGAGGGCAGCTAGGCTGGGTAAGGCTGACAGTCATGATTGAAGGGTTAAGAAATAGGGAAAACACGAAGGTCATTTGATTGATGGTCTCATGGAGTTGTATAATTCTGGAGGTCAGGTTATAAGATGGAGGGAATGGGAAAGAAAAGAGGCAGTGATCAAAATGGATGCATGGAAATGAGATTATTCAGTGAGTACAGATATGTTATATCAACTGTGAGAGAGAGAGAGAGCACAAGAGTGCAGATTGACTTCTTTTTTTAAACATCTTTATTGGAGTATAATTGCTTTACAATGGTGTGTTAGTTTCTGCTTTATAACAAAGTGAATCAGCTATACATATACATATATCCCCATATTCTTGACTTAGTATTTGAGCCAGGAGACGGCTGGGTCATGGTGCAGCATTGGATTCACTGGTACAAAGACCTCTGGTTTCAGGTACCACAAAACTCCATAAGACTGTGCAAATTCTTTCTGCTTTTCAGTCAAGCCTTTTTTGTCATTTTCTAAGAAAATGTGTAGGGGAGAATTGTTAGGCTGAGTGAATTATCATTGTATTTGTGAGTCTTTTAGAATTCATTTTGTTTTGTCTGCTAACACCTTGATCAATAGCTTGTTAGCCAAACCCAGCATTTGCCCTCAAGTAGCATCCTTGGCTCATTGTTACCTGAAGAGGGGCTCCTTTCTCTGGAAATGACCTCGTTTAAGTTTTGGTGCCTCTACTCTGATAGGCCTTTAGAAATGTACGGGTTCTATTTTATCTAGATTTATGTTGATGAACTATGGGAGCAAAGATATTCTTCATCATTTTACATCCTATACAGAATGGAATTCACTATCCATGTTTTCAACTTCTTGATGCATGTTCCACTATAATCAGAATATTTTAAGATGAGCTTAATCAATGCCTGGTTGAAGAAAACCAAAGAAATCTTTTCCTTAATCTTCTAAATGACCATGATCACATTTCCCCTGGACCTCCATCCATAGTGTGCAGTATATTTGGAGGTACATACCACATTCTGCCTTACTGTCACCACTCTTGTATTATTCCATGTAGAGAATCCTCACAATTTGATCTTCAATGATCCACTTTTTGTATCTAGAACTGCTCATCACCTCATCTCTTAGTGTACCTGATACAATGTTTTGGCCATGATAATCAGATTTCATCATCATGTTTTTCATCTGAATGTGTTCATGTTTATTGATAGTTCTGCAATCTGGCATCTACAGCTGGAAAAATCCTTCCATATTCAAGAACCATGCAGTCATATTTCATCTCTTTACCTTGTCACTCCACTTTATGATGTCTAACTTTCATAAGTTTAAACTGTAATGAGAGATTTTGGTTTGGTTTCATATTGAGCTTCTAGTCAAATAAAACACTTGGGTCATCTTCATGTGGAAAAGAAAGCAGTTTACTCTAGCCATCCCCCTTTCTGTTCTGGGGTGATAAGCAAGATGAACAAAAAGTCAAGATTTTATCCTCATTGTAATTTACTTTGTTTTACAAATCATAATTACAGTCTATGGTGTCCTATTAATTATTATGAATTTTCATCTAATATATTACATATTTACCCACAGTTTTAAAAATGGAAAAATTTTAAAGCATATTTTATACACTTTATTTTGAGACTTCAATCTTTCTCCCTCACTTGTCTATCCCTTTAGCACAAGTAAACAAAGAAAATGTTTTAAAATACTATCTTTGTTCATCATGTTTGTACATCTCATAAAAGTGTGATTGATTAGAAAGTTTATAGGTCTGCTCTGGTCCTTTTAAAAATTGAAGACTATTAATATCCCTTCATAAAATATTGTATAAGCAAGCACAATCATTAAGCACATGTGTTCTACACTCACAGACCAGGAACTAGGTGGACATAACTGCTTGCCGTGTAATCATTGTCATAGAAGTCAGAAGTCAGTTATACAATAAGAAGTAAACACATAGTCTAGTTTATCATTGTAATCTGGTATGGCATATCATTTTAGTCATAATTGTGAGTGCTTTGCATCTGACTTTGAAATAGGCCTAAATATTTAAATTAAAAATACCTGCTCACTTACAACTTTGGATCAAGTGACCAAATGGAAATACAAATTAAATTTTAGGTTTGGTGAGCAAAGCAAATAAACTTGACTATTTAGAAATTGTTAGCAACTACTAATAGTAACTGGTAATTAGACTTTCTCATTTTCTTTACAGAGAGATTTTGAATATCTCATAAAGTTGCAAGATACATTTCAAAATTTTCCACATATATACGTAACTCAATTGTGTAAATACACCATGATTTATTTATCTTCTCTCATGTTGATGAACTTACAGGTTATTTTGAATTTTTTCGTTATTATAAACAATGCTGAAATAAGACATTCTTGGATATGATGGTTTGTGGTTCATAGCCTTTGAATTACTTCTTCATAACTTCTCCCTCTTTTCTATTGGAAATTTGATCTTTTACTTATTGATTAATAGAAGTCAGCAATTTATAGGTTCTAATTTTTATTCAGTGATATATTTTGAAGAATTTTTTTTCTAGTCTGAGCCTTGTCCTATAATGTTGTTAATGTCATCATCATTTCTTCATATTAAAAATTTTTAATGTGGTTAAATTAATGTCTCTCATTGTATGTTCTTAGAATTTTGTGTCACTTTTTTAAGAAATCATTTTCTACCTTAAGATAAGCCATTCTGCTGAGGTTCAGAAGTTTTAAGATTTTGCTGCTTCTTGTACTTAAGCCTTTAATCTACGTGAAATTAAGTTTTATGTGTAGCATGAAATGCATCTCACATGCTGTAAGACAGTGATATAATTTTCATTGTCCCATGTGAATAACCAATTGCCTTGGCAACACTTATTCAATAATTTTTCCATTTATGATCTGCATGTCCATATATGTGTACCCCTGTGTCAATTATATAGTGTTATAAATGCTTTGGGTTTCTTAATTTTCTTGCTTATATGGGTATTCACATACTCATAGTTTTTAATCCATAAATTTATACTGACTACTCTTGATCTTTGCACTTCCATAAGGATTTTGCAGTTAGCTTGATAATTGAAAAAGGATGTTAGAATTTTTTTTGGAATTGCATTGAATATAACAAATATTTTGAAGAGAAATGTAATCTTTCATATACTCAGTATTCTCATCAATGAACATGGTATATCTCTCCATTTATTTTATGTAACTTTTGTCTTTCAATAGTCCTTTGTAAATTTTTTAAAAGTTCTCATATATCTTTACTTTTGAGATTTACTCCTAGGCACCTTATTTTTTGTTGTTGCCATTTAAATAGTGTTTTCTATTACATTTTCAGCCTGCTTATTTTTGGCCTATATTGAGTTTTAGTATATTGATTTGCATCTAGCAAAATTGCTGAACATTCTTACTAGGTATACTAGTTTGTTTTAAATTGTATATGTAATCAGTAATATCACTTTAAGAACAATTTTGTGTCTTCATTTCTCTTTTTTAATACTTCCCACTTTTTTCTTCTACTATTGAATTCTCTAGGAGGTCCAGCACAATGTGTAAAAGTAATGATATAATCCTGTAACTATAATCCATGTGTATTTGACCAAGTTTAATAGGAATATTTCTTAAATTTTATAATTAATTTTGATCATTATGTAGGCTTTTGGTGCATAATTTTTCTTGATTTATGGATATTTTATTCTATTCCTGGATTATATGAATTTTTATCTTTAATGAATATGGAATCATTTCTTCTGGATTTATTTTGATAATCATATTTTTCTTATTTAATTTGCTAATATAGAGAATTACATTATTAGATTTTCTGATATTACTATTTCTCCCTAACACTATAATGGCAATTTTATGAATTCAGAGGGGCACAAGGAAGAGAAGAAACTCATTAAAGTCTTCATTATCAGGCAGGTCATTGCTGTGGGCAAACTACACCCGACCCCACTGAGGAATTCAGAGAGACCAGCATAGAACAAGCCTCAAAGTTATCCCAACCAAGGAGCAAGGGAGTTATCCCAACCAAGGGGCAAGGGCCTTGTAGTATTTAGCCTCAATTTCCATCTGTCATTGGCTGAGGGTAGCTCCCATTGCGATTAAGTCCCTGGCACATGATCCACATGACCCACACACAGGCCTCAAGTGGATAGTTGTAGGTGTTTTCTCTGAGCAGGATCATTGCTTTTCAGCTGCAGGGAATGATGGTCACTTTAAATCAGGGTTTCTCAACCTTAGAAGTATTGACACTTTGTGCTGGATAATTCTTTGTTGTAGAGTGCTATCCTGTGCCCTGTAGGATGTGTAGCAGCATCCCTAACTTTTCTTACTTCAGTGCATTGAAGGAAGTTAACAGCAATCAACCAATTTCATGAGATGTATGATTACCACTGTCTTCATAGCTTTCAAATGCAAGTACTAGAGCTGCTACATAATCAAATATATACTCTTTGCCCTATACCTTCTCAAATCTCCACATATAAGATTTTTTGCATTATGAGACCAAAGCACTCCAAGGATTATCACTACTCCACTTACTACTAGCAGTATGGTCCTTTTTACTATCTAACCAGTAATTGATCCAATTTCAGAATTCATTCTTAGAATCTGCTTCTTAAAACCACTGTCATGTCCAACTATCTTAGTTTGGGTTTCCCCAGCTTTAGATTCTGAGGTAAGAATTTGAGTGAAAGTAGTTTCTGTGGAAGGTGATCCCAGAACCTGGAAACCCTGGTAGAGGAATGAAAAAGTGAGACAGGGAAGACAATGAACCAGTAAATTATTTATTATGGAGCAGCTAACTCATGAATTACCTTGTGCTCAATCCATCTGGGTAACTAGGCCCCACAGTTAACTGCTCAAGGTTAAAGGAGGCTGTGGTATTTATCCTCTAGCTACCTCTGTCCTAGGCTAATGGGAGACATTAACTCTGGCACTCCAGGCCTGCCCCATTCACAGGCTGAGAGAAAGCCCTCAATGGAGAGCTGCTGATACTTCATTCAGGAATGTACTGAAATGGTGAGTGCAAAATGGACGTGGGCAAGGCACTGACAGCATCGGCTACTCTCCTCCACTGTCATTGGACCTCTCTTTCTAATGCATAAATCTGATCATGTCATAGCTCTGATTAAAAAATGTTAAATGCTTTCCAAAGTCTTATAAGAAAAATAAATCCAAATACTAAAATAAAGTGAAGCATAGGAGACTCTTTAAAATGATTTCCAAAAACGTAATAAGATATATTCTAGATATGTCCTTTTTCTCTTTGCTATTCACTTTATTGTGTGACTTTTTATTTAGCTTTTATTTTCTATTTTTATTATCTAGAAAACTTAAGTTCATTTCAATGGAGAGAGTTAGAGAAGAACTCCATATAACGAGACTAATACAAGATGTGCTATTTTCTGTCAGAGATTTTGTAGGTCCAATAGACGCCCTACCCTCTTATCTAATGATTACAAGTGATCTGTGTGTATAATTCAAAAAGTTAGAATTTTTCAGGAGTATCAAATGTACTATACTCAAATACAGATCTATACTCAAATACAGATCTAATTTTGATGTATCTTATATTATTTCTTTTCTATAAATTATCTCAATAAAACCATTCTCAGTTTGTATAAATGGGAATCATTGCTTTCAGTTCCTCAGAAGCTGGGGGTGGGGTGGGATGGGGAGTATATTCAATGAACTCCTCTCCCCACCCGCACTTACTTCCTCAAATCAGTTTATATGCCTTGGTGTGTGAGTTGCTCTTTTAGGTGGCTCAAAATAGTACTTCTTCTAATGCCTTTTTCTACTGGTAATAGGCACTACTGAAGTTGCTTTGGCGATGAGGTTGTTTCTCAGATTCTCCCATAGCACATAAAGTCCTGCTAGCGAGTTATATGATTAAGGATGCTGAGACCAGGCTTAATGAGTGGGGTAATGAGTAGACCTCATATTGTCAAGATTCATTCACTGCCTTGTTTTGTGGGGCTGAGTTTCAAACTACTTCTTACTTTCATCTGTGGTTTTGACCACTGTGAAAAATCAACACACTTAAGTCCCTTTGGGGAAGTTACTTTGTCAACCGACTAATGAGCTTCTTGTTATATATTCTTTTGCATATTACTTCAATTTTGGATTTCTGAATGGAAGTTTTCCAATAATATTGTACACTCGAATAACGTGAAAATATTCCAAATCATTTATATTTTCTTTCATGTCTACATTTTAAAAACTACAGCATTTCAATTTATATTGGGCAGGGTACAAATGAATTGAATTGAAAGTATAGGAGAGAAATATACCAAAAGTGATACTAAATGTTTAGGATGGAGAATGTATTGGAAACCACCCCATGGGCCTCCTAATTCTTTTCTTCAAAAGCCAACCCAAACATTCACTTTTATGATTTTCTCTTTATTGTTGCTCTATTACAAACCACAGCACCTTGCATTTTACCTCTTATATTTGCTCTAAAATAAAATCAATATACACAGTAAAAAGGAACTTCTTGTATGGTTCTTTTATTGACAATTTTCTAAGGATTTTACAAGTGTATACCATCTATTTCTTTAAATATAACTATATATCTCAGTATAAGAAAGCATGTGGAAGATAAGTTATTATTAAAAATCCTTCATAAATATTTTGGTAATAGTATATCGAAAAATGCTTTTGTTTTTTCTTTTGGAAAGACATTGTTAAAGACTTAATTCAGGGTTTTATGGTGTGGAAATAAATACATGTTTGTGTCTACGTAATCTAATTATGTTTTGGAAAGAAATTTGAAAATAAAAAAATACTTGAGATATAACACTTTAAAATCATGAGGATATAAATGATCTTTTTAAAAGTGCAAAGAATATGTAATGGCATGTTTGAATGTTATGGCCTGGAAAGAGCAATTAAAAGATGGACAGGCCATCATTGTGTTAAGGTTAAATTGTTTGAAAACAAACTCCCCGTGGTCTACAGAAATCTATTTTGTTCCTGATTATTAAAATTCTCTCAGTCAGCAACCAAACATTTAAAACTTGATTTTTTTCAGCCCTCTCTCTTTAGCAGCAAGAGAAGAGCTAGAGTGTGGGAATAAAACTGCAAATAATACTAATACCCCCATCCTCATGGGACAGTGTGGAGGTGAACAGAGTGTTCCAGGCTGAGGGACAGCATATGCAAAGGCCTAAGGAGAAGGGAAGACATGGCTTATTTGAGCAACTGAAGCTATCATGACGATGTATGTTTGTGGATGAGCACTGAAAGAAAATGAGACTAAATAGTAAGCATACATGAGATCATGAGAGGCTTTGCATGCTGTATGAAGAGGTTTAAATTTTATCTTAAAGGTAACAGGAAACCAATAAATATGTACAGCTTTTATATATTAATTAAACTTCAATAAAGTAGTTTAAAAAAGAAGAATGGGGAATGTTGAAAGAACACAGTAGCCAACCTTAAAGAGCTCCTAATAGTTAAAGTTGGAATATTTTGTGCAAAAAAAAGAAAAAGAAGGGCTTCCCTGGTGGCGCAGTGGTTGAGAGTCCGCCTGCCGATGCAGGGGACACGGGTTCGTGCCCCGGTCCGGGAAGATCCCACATGCCGCGGAGCGGCTGGGCCCGTGAGCCATGGCTGCTGAGCCTGGGCGTCCGGAGCCTGTGCTCCCCAACGGGAGAGGCCACAACAGTGAGAGGCCCGCGTACCGCAAAAAAAAAAAAAAAGAAAAAGAAAAAGAAAAAAAGATAGTATTGGATTTAAACCCATAGAATAAAATGAATATCCATAAGTCCATCCATATAGGTATAAATAAATCACCAAATAAATAGAGAAAAAGGAATTGTTCTTTATGAGAGCAGAATTCCAGCTGATACATGTAGAAAGAAAGAGGGAAATAGAAAATTCACTATTAAGCACACACTGTGGTAACAATTAATGTAGATCAGATCCACTGATGGATACTAAAAATAGTGAAAGTTTGACGAGAAACACAATTTGTGTAGTCTCAGATTATCTCCTCAAAAACTATTAATTAACCACACAGAGAGATAGTAACTTTACAGTGGAAATACCTGAAAATAACTACCTTAACCAAATAACCACAAGTAACATAACCAATAATAAGGCATGGTGACATAATGAAGCCCTTGAGATGACACACAAAGAAGGGCACAAGATTATATCTGTGGTATTCTTGCCAAAAATGTATGACCTCATTCAAATCATAAGAAAACATCAGGCAAACCCAAACTGAGGGCCATCTGCAAAGTAACCAGTACATATCAATAGTACCAAGATCATAAAAGACAAAGAAAGACTCAGAAACTATCAGAGATTGGAGGAGACTAAGGACACACAACAACTAAATACAATGTGGAATAGGACATTGGATCCTGGAACAGAAAAATGGGAATTAGTGGAAAAATTGGTGAAATTTGAATAAGATTTATAGTTCAATGAATGGTATTGCACCAATATTAATGTATTGATTTTAATTATTGTTACGTAAAATGTTAACTTTAGGAGAAGCTGGATGAGGGATATGTGGGAATTCTCTTTACTGTTTTTACAAATTTTTTGTAAGTATATAATTAGCTCAACATTAACAATTTAAAAAATATAATTGACTCTTCATGGTAGGAAAGGAAGCAGAGATGACCATTGCCTGAAACATAGTGACCTCAATAAATAATTGTGAAATGTATGAATAAATAAAATAATGAAAGACAATTTCCCTAAATCCCAAAGTTCTACCTCAGGTGAGCAGTGACCCAAAATTCTGTAATAAAAGGGATCTGTTTCCTAATCATTTATTTCAGAACAGAAAATCTTAAGTCAAACATCAAATTTAAAAATGTATTAAATCTGAAGTTGTTAGTTCTCTTAGAACAAGCAAAGTACACAGAACAAATGGAACAGCAGCTTTTATGTTGGAGAAAGACAATACCATTTTATCAAGTAGGCCTCAAACAGAAAAACAACAACAACAAAAACCAGAATGAACAAATGGAGCAGTGATATGTTTAATCCCTGAGATAAGATAAATTAGAAAAAGTAATTTTAATACCTGTACTTAAATAGTTCATGGAAACACAGATATTGAGATCCAAAAATAAGTGCAAGTGCCAACCTAAAACACCCAGTAGAAAGAAAAGAAACTGAGAATTTTGACATCTATTGTGTTTTATTAGCACAGTGAGAAGAAGGAAAATGAGAACAATAAAAAAAAACCCGAAAAGGACATTTAAGACCTCAAGTTAAGGCTGCTTATGGAGGTCTGAAATTATGACTATATAGAACTGAGCTTCCCAGTGTGTCTGCCACAAGCTTTATGTGGTTATTTTGCACTTGAAATCTAGCTAGTCCAAACTCAGTCATGTTGTAAGTGTAAAATGTATACTATATGTTGAAGATCTACTATGAAGGAAAGAATGCGAATTATCTTATGAAATTTTTATATTGATTACATGTGGAATGATAATATTCTAGAGATATTGGGTTAATAAAATTAGTAATTAATTTTACATAATTTTTTACTTTTTGAAATGTGACTAGGAAATTTTAAATTACTTTTGTGGTACACATTTTATTTATGCTTGCATTATATTTCTATTGGATAGCACTTATGCAGAAGATGAAAGAAGCTGAGTAGGGAAGCAGTATTTTCAGCAGCATTGAGCCTTATCAGTAAAACTCTAGCATTTCTTTCTAATATTTATTCTTACATTCATACTTGCTTTTAAATTTCCACTGGTACCACCTTTTCACTTCAAAACTGAAGTATTCATCAGCTATCTGTTAAGCCCTTAATTTCAAGAGATGATGTTCTGGAGGAATATGATGAAGCTATTGCTAAAATGTCTGATTCTGTAGCCTGCCAGTCCTTCAGGCATGAGGAGACTTGACTTCTAGAGACAGATCTCATGTGGCGTATTTAAATTCATCCCTTTCAGTGTCCAGCATAGAATTATGTTTCAGTGTCTCTTAAAAGATTCTGTCACTTTTGCTAGGCTAGCCCAGTTTCTGGGGGGTACAGGACAACAGGAACTCAAGGGAAAAAATAACTTTATTCCTTTTTATCTTTATACCCTATCTACCTTTCTGTTCTCAAATCCTAATGAGACAGAGAACATACCCATCTCAAAGGCTCTCTTTTATTTTTCTCCATTAAAATCCAGACCACAGGCAGTCCTGATTAATCAACTCTCTTTTGTTGCTTTTCACTTGACACTGCCTGGTCCTTCCATGACAAGGGCCTTATAAGCAAAATAAATTTAAACTTAACAGTTCATACTTAACACATCTCATTTGAGTCCTATATTAGTTATTATTAAATTATGTGGGCTCATTACTCTTGTACTCTGATCTAAATCACTGAGGATCCAAAAGAGCTTTTATTAATATGGATTATAACTATCTATAGTTACCATTTAGAAATTAAAATAGAGAAATTTTAAAAACACTTATCAATTGATATGAGATGACAATAATAAACCCCTTAAATTTTTACAACCCTTTCATGAAAAATGATATCTGTATTTTTAAAACAAAAATTAGTGAGAAGAGTGTTTTTCAAAATCTCTAAGTCTGGCTTAATAGAAGACAATGGGCCTATCATATCTGCTTCTGCATTTAAGCTGCTGCAACGTTTAGTTTGGGCTGATGCATATGAATAAAATCTGGCTTCATACAAGTATAAAGTTTGAAAAGGGAGGAGTATTTTAATAGTCTTTTCAAATAATTATATGTATACTTCTTCAACACTACACCCAAATAGGCAAGTGGCAGTTTCTTAAAGGTTAGATGTGATGTGAAATTTGAAACCATTATCAATGCTCTTTTTGTTCTTTGCTACATTATAATCTTGCATGCTAGATCTTTTGACTTCACAGTCTCCCTTTAAAGAGTATCGTGGATTCCACAGACCATACTTAGAGAACTGCTTTCCTGGACATCCTCAGTTCCTTTCTCCCTGAATGACACCCCTTTTATGCCTAGGTTTTCAATGTAAAGGACATTTCCCTAAGTATAGACATAGCATAGAAAGATCTTGGTCAAAAGCAGACATTTTTTTTATCTTATCACTTCTCCCATAAAAATCTTTCTTCTCAAAGCAGTAGGTCTCCTGGTGACCCTTTTGAAAATTTATTTATGTTAGAGAATCATTTCTATGACATAGATCAAGGAGTGGAATGAGTAAGTGGTCAAGATTATAAATATTAGTGTAAGTGGTCAATGAATAATTACTAAATATGTAAATTTGATTTCACACATTTGTAGTTTTCACTAATTCCCTATCTCTCTTTTTTTTTTTTTTTTTTTGCGATACGCGCGCGGGCCTCTCACTGTTGTGGCCTCTCCCGCTGGGGAGCACAGGCCCCGGACGCGCAGGCTCAGCGGCCATGGCTCACGGGCCCAGCCGCTCCGCAGCATGTGGGATCTTCCCGGACCG
This sequence comes from Delphinus delphis, assembly GCF_949987515.2. Taxonomy (NCBI): domain Eukaryota; kingdom Metazoa; phylum Chordata; class Mammalia; order Artiodactyla; family Delphinidae; genus Delphinus; species Delphinus delphis. Next base: position 102,727,291 of record NC_082704.1, read on the forward strand.
GGGCACAAACCCGTGTCCCCTACATCGGCAGGCGGACTCTCAACCACTGCGCCACTAGGGAAGCCCCCCTAATTCCCTATCTCTTGATTATAGATGTTAGCAAGTGAAAATATTGACTTAATTAGGTTTCCTGGTATGAAAATTAATGAGTTAAAAATTCAGGCATTCACAAGAAATTCAAGTACAAGAGGATTTTACTTACTGATGAATTTTAATAAAGTTAGATGACCATAACTTATTTATACATAAGTTCCTTCCCATACCTAGAATTGATTTATAGGTAGTCTTCTATCAAAATGAGTTCATTCATAAATGAACTCCTTTAATGACATCATGAATCTCTAATTTATGAATTTACTCTTATCTATTGTGTATCTTTAATATTGACATACAAATCTTGCTTTTAATTATTTTACTGTTTTTTTAATTATGCAGTAATCCTAACATTTACAAGTTAACGTTCTTTAGCCACATTTTCTAGGGGATGGAGGAGTACAGATCCAACACTTTCTTCTATCTGGCCGTGGTGCCAGGCATGACTCTTGTGAATTTTTTCTTTGATTTGGAAAAGATTTATGCATGGTCCACTCTGACCCTGCTATGGGCTGGCCATACCAAGAGATACATCTCCTTTGGGCTATCATATTTGAGCCATTCTGTTAACTCCCTCACCAGGCTTTTCTAATTGTAGTTGGCTTCCTTTGGCTTTTTTCCACAGGGAGAGAATGTGCTGGTCTGGCTGACCTGACTCTCCAATCAAGTTGACAGTTGTGTTTCTTATTGTAAATTAATAGATTAGCATTCAGGTTTACTCTGAAATATCCTGGGAGTTGCTAAGCGTGGGCCAACATTCCTAAGTCTGATCAACACTAAAGCACTGAAAACACTGAGTTTCTAGACCTGAATCACAATAAATGCATTAAGGAATCTCCACTGGGTGAGAGCCCTTAGCAGCCAGTTCTCTCTGTTAATACACTTATATGTCAGAATGTCGTTTATTGCTTTTCACATATGTTTGAGATGATCTCCATAAGTGAGATATAATAGATGGCTTGAGTTCACTCTTATGTAGAAAAAAATCACTATTTCCTTATAATGGATAGTGTTTTTCTTTAGATAAAGCTGCTTTGAATAGGCTTAATGTATCTTCAATATAACAAGGAAGCAGACTTAATTGCTATTCCCCAGGAAGGATTTCAAAAAAACTCATACTCAATGCATTATGATTTTTTAAAAGTTTTTTTCTTTCTGTATTATTGCACTGGCTGACTTGAGATAAATTTTAAAATTTTGTCTTGAGAAACCTGCAGTAATTATTTGTGCTGAGACAAAATATAATCAGGTTTTCTAGAAGTGGGGATAATCCAAGAAGTAAATAGGAGATATTTCCTTTTTCAAACCATCACCACTAAAGACTTAGTATTACTACTAGATAGCATTTTGCAGTGCACAAATGCTTGTAACAAATATAGCGCCAGATTTCTCTTAATACAGCCTGACAGACGAAGAGAGCAGATATTATTTCCATTCTAGAGGTAAGGAAACAGAGGCCCAGAGTAGTTCCGTGACTTTTCCAAGTTCACATAGCTAGTAAGATCCAGGTGGAACTGTGTCTATGTTTATGAAGAAGCCACAGAACAACAATTCAAATACGTTATAAACTGCTGCTACGTAGTAATGAGTTAAAATAATGTATAATCAAATTATTCTTACCGTACATACTTTGATTTATTAATGGAGAAGTATTAGGTGAATTGTCACTAGAATCTTGTTTTGCTGAATGTGTGGCAATTTTGTGTACTGTTTCATCTAGATCTCCCAGAATTCTTTCCAACAAAGTGGGGATGCTTTGTTGCTTCATCAGAATGGATACATTAAGGCACAATCAAATGCTTTGGATGCATAGAGCATGCAACTTTCTGAACATTACTAGGAGATGGTAATAATACTACATAATATTACAGGTTCTTCCCCTCTCCCCCTACACACACCAATAGGAATTCAGATTAATTCCTTTTCACATGACCCCTATCAAACAGGGGAGAAAGTATGATACATTTATAATGGCTTACACTGTGTTATCAAATAAGTTTCTGACTGGAAAGAATTTCTGCTTTGACAAGCATCAGTGGAAACCAGATCCTTCCCTTACAACATTGTGTGACTGATGAGTGGAAGAATTTCCCACAGCCCAGCTCCTGGTTTAAGACATTTCAAACCTTCTTTCTCCTCCCGTATCCACAAACTTTCAATCCTAAGCTCCTTAGAGCATGTTAATGTCAAAGTACTACTTCTGGTCCTGCATATCCCTGTCACAGCTGCACTGGGTCAGACAGAATGGGGAACTAGAGGAGTTTTCCTGGAAGCCATTGCTATATGCATGGCTAGAAATAACTTTTCTTGAACATGGCTAAAAATCACATAAATATATCCCAAAGTAAATCTTTCCCAACTCACCTTCACCCTAGTCATATCCCCAAAGTTTTTTGGCCATACTGTTGGAATTGACAGAAGGAAAACGTGACAGAAGACATGTCACAATGGAAACAAACAGTGACTACAAAAAATAATCTTAATTTGCAAATTTTACAAAGCACATGATTGTATGGACACATTGTTCAAGGCCCTTGAAAACGTCACCAACAAGTGCAGGGCCTTGAAGTTAGAGACTCCTCAGCCTTATGGAAAATCTGCTTCTGCCAGGTGCTCATATCTGTCCTTCCTGCACTGTCAATGTGTAATATGAATATGACTATATTTTTCAGTCTATCTTATATTTCCCCTTGACCTAAAAGTTTCTTTATACCAATGTATTGGCTCTTTAAGTCCACAGAATCCAATGATTAATTAATCATAAGGTTTAATATACATGCATTCTGAAACATACATGTTTCAGAAATCAGGTATGGCTGGATATCCTTAGGCTGGGAGGGCTCTCTCTAAGCTTCAGAGCCCTCCCAGCCTAAGGATATCCAGCCATACCAGATTTCTGAAACACAGTGATTAGTGTCTGTTCCAAATGTGTTTCCCTCAGTCCAATGTATCGCCTGCATGTTGCATTTTAAAAGTTCAGGAGTGAGTGAAAAGCTATTCCACTACTTCAGAAAAGCCCAAAGGTTGCCTAACTTTCAACCAGCCTCCAGTCTCTGTCACCAACATTCAACTGAACTGTCCTTGCTGAATTTTCTGGTTTCCAGATGAGCAGGCCCTGAGCATACTTCTGCACAATCTCAGTCATCTGTTTATTCACCACGGGTCTAAGTGTAACACACTGTAAATGTCTTTGGCTTGACTTTCTGGACTAGCTTACTTTGGTGCCTCTGACTATGAAAGATTGGCTTCAAGCATGTTCCTCAGGCAGGGCATCATTGCTCCCGTTATACCAGAAATACCTCTGAATAGCCAGAGGCCATCATAAGAGGATGGATTAAAATACTGAGAAATTTATGTCAGTTGCCCCAGCCACACTAACTGTTGGTGTGTGTGTAGATTTGTTTTTGTGTATATATGTGATTTCTTAAATATCTCTTATTTTCACACCTTAAGTTAGAGATGGGGAAAGAGTGCAGATGTCAACCATGCTTTTGGCAGAAAAGTGAAAATCTTGTACTGGTGACTGCTGATAGTGAAAGTGTGTTGGTAGCTATATTGACATACCCTGAAATATTTTTTAAAAATAGTTGGATCCATAGGAACTAAATCTTTTGATTTCCTGACCTTAGACAAGTGAACCAATAGGAAATAAGCCCCTACTTCTGATGTAGTAGCAGTGAGAGGAGACAGGTCAGTGAAGAGCAATCCCAGTGGAGGAAGATTATTTTAGGAGGATTGAGTCCTGTTCACTGACTAGAAATACTGCAGTGATATTGCAGATCAAGCTTTGAGACTTCCAAAAGTTTTCAGAGAATGTAACCCAAGTGGGAGCTCTAAGTTGACAAGCCATGGGAAAAGAGAATAACATGTACACAACACCCTCAATAAATAGATCTGTTGCAAGACCCTGACATTTAGGACTCAGTATTCATGGTCCTTATGGATAGACCAAGGAATACTGGGATATACTGCAGTTTTGCCCCTCTCCTTCCAGTACACATGTAACCACATTCTCCATCACATTACTTTAACTTTATTCCTGTAACAAAACTAAATTAGCAATCATTCTTCCATGTAAAAGTAGAAGACACAACACTTACCTTTTGACTTAGAACAGGTTGGAGTTGAGCTTATATTAATCCCATCATGATAGATAGGTTACATTTTATCTCCATGTGGTCTCTTGCAGCAGGGTGGTCGTACTTCTCACATGGAAGCTCAGGGCTCCAAGCTGAAAATAGCAGAAACAGCCATAAAGCGATAAAATTGCCTTTTTAGCATTTTGGTCTTTCCCAGTGTCCCAGGAGAAGCTAACTGTGGTGGCCAAGAAACGTAGAAATCTAAGTCCTTGGAGAAATACTTGTCTATATGATAACTATCGAACCCTCTACATTAACCTCAGAGGTCACAGCCACAACCACATCCTCTTAGCTGGAGTACTTAAAGATACTTACATGATAAGGGGATATTGAGAGACATACAGAAAAGGTGGCAATATGGAGAAAGGGAATTGTGTTTCTTTCCTGATCTGCTTATCTATTGTTACATAACAAATCATTACAAAACTAGTGACTTGCTAGAACAATTTATTATTATCTCTTAAAATATTATAGGTCAAAAACTGAGGCAGGTCTTGGCTTCTCGGGGCTTCAAGAGGATAGAAGTGGTAGCTGCTAGTCCTCCGACAGGTTAGGACTGAATGTTTGTGTCCCCCCAAAATTGATATGTTGAAGCCACAATCCCCAAACTAATGATATTTGTAAGTGGGACTTTGAGGAAGTAATTAGGGTTAGATTAGGTCATAAAGGTGGAGTCCTTATGATGAAATTAATACCCTTAAAAAGAGGAAGAGACACAAGAATTTTCTCTGTCCCTGCCATGTGAGAATACAGTGAAAAAGTGGCTGTCTACAAGCCAGGAGGAGGGTCCTACCCAAGAACTGAATCTGCCGACACCTTGATTTTAGACTTCCCAGACTTTAGAACTGGGAAACAAATTGAGAAACAAAATGTTTGTTGTTTAAGCCACCCTGGGCATAATATTACTTCTTCCATATTCTGTTGGTCAAAGTAGTCACAGGCCAGCCCAGATTTAAGGGGAAGAAATATAGACTCAACTTCTTGGAAGTACAACCAAAAAATTTGTGTTCATCTTTAATTTACCACACCTCTCTTTGGTAGAGATTGCTGAAGCCCTAAAGTTAGCCCTAGCACTTGGAGTCATGATGTCAGAATCCTTCACAAAGTCAGAATTCTTAAGGATTGCACTCTCACCAAAGACTTCAGAGCTCTAGCACTGATTATAAAAACCTTAGGTATACCCTGATTAAACATGAACTGCACCAAACCCAAGCAGCTATACACAAAGGCATTGTTCTATTCGTCCTGAGGGGAGTTGAACTTTGGTAGAGGAAAGTGTTTAATTATGCAGCTTTTTCCTGGGAACATTTGGAGGCAAAGTTTAAATCTTCCCATTTATAAAAATATGTGGGAGAAACTCTAAAGGATCCAGGGAAGATCAACTGAAAAGATTAAAGGATAGGAAATTACTTTTCTGAACAAAAATGAAGGCGTTCAGGCTATTGAGCCATAACAAAGGAAACTATCCAAGCTTAATAGATGTCTTGAAGTGTAGAAGAGGATATGCTCAGAAGGAAATTAAGCAGTTGCTCTGCTTAGAAAATGCTACAGCAAGAGGAAATGACCCAACAAAATAGATGAAACAGGAGTAGGATCTTTCTTTCTATGAGAGAATCAAAGAGCTTGAAGGCAGATGTTTTAAAAAGTAAAAGAGGCTTTACTGGTTTTTGGAGTTAATGTATTATTATTGAACTCTACTGCTTTAAATTAATGGGAAAAATAAACTAAGTAGCAAGATGAAAGATGAGGGAGGAAAATCATACAAATGTGAAGTGGCCCCTCACATTAGGTTGCTGACAGTCTATTTGGGAAGACAACAAGTGTGTGTTAAATGAATAATTAAAGGTAAGAGAGAAAATTTATAGACATAGATGAGCCCCCACCTGGGAAGAGTGGCCCTGATTGGCCTGCCCCAGGCCCATATTTATTTTACCCCTATGGAATATTCATTCTGTCTTCCTTTTGGTTGCTTCAGAGGCTTCCCTTGCCTTTCACTGTAGGAAGAGTTATGGAAAGGGGAAAAGGGGAGAGACTTTCTCTTGAATTCTTTACAAATGCTCTCCATTAATTCACTGCACTGCAAAACACCCATGGGCGAAACAGGAACTGCAGGGGGGAGGGGTTGTCAGTCATTCTAGCAGTTACGGAAAGAATTGATGAAATAGAATTCATATTTTATGGCAAGAAGAGAAAAACTGAAACAAAATTTTTCTTTGCCTGCTTGGGCCTCCTCCCTCCCCTTTAGTATTATTTAGTTTGTATTGTGCATCTGCATTAACCAGACCTCCTTAGTAGATAACCTTCCTTCTTAATCTTGTAAGGGGCCACAATGACCCACAGCCCAGTACTCACTTTGTACATGTAGATCTGGATTGTGTAAACCATCAATAATACGTCATTTAGCATATAACCCTTTCTCTCAAAAACTTACATAACTGTGCTTTGACCTGTAATGGGCTGAACAGTCCTCAGAGCTTACTGAAAGATGATCTCCCAGGTTATAATCCTTAGGTTGGCTGGAATAAAATTTTCCATTTCTTTCTTAGATTGACTATTGATTAATTTTTTCATCAATAGAATCAATAGAAAGAAATAGGGATAGAAAAAGCCAACACGTATCCCTCCTCCCAACCTAAATTGGTTGCATCTTCACAAACCAAGGAGCTTCAAACCTCTCCTCAATCAATAGCAATCTTTTCTCACTCTTAGCACACGCTAGCACACATCCTGTTTCTCACTTTTTAGATCACAGAAGTGTCAACCTACTTTTCCGTTACTTCTATCTTAGCCCCTCCCCTATGGGATACCCTTGAACCACCACCCAAAAACTTGTGGTAGGGAAATCATAACATTTTTAGAGGTAGGGAAGAGAACAAAGCAGATTCTGTGTTTCTACTACCAAGCTTCTGGAGGTGTAGTAGGAGGTATTATGGAAGGGGAAGTTCTTTACCAGGTTTCCCACAGAAATAACAAAAGCTACACGTTATTTAGTGGTTTCTGTGTACAAAGAGCTTTATATATAATTAAGATTGTGAACCACAAGAAAACTGCCAATTTTGTAGGTTTCCAAAAGTTGAATCTTGACAATTTTCATTTGGTTCAACCTACAAATATTATATAATACTTTAATCCTTATACTAACTCTCAGAAGAGGATATTATTAACTTTTTGTACTTAACACATTTAAGAAAACTGAGGCCATGAGAGTTTAAATAACCTGATGAATATCACACAGATAGTAAGAAAAGGACCCACCATATTATCAGAATTTTATTCCATTCCCAAACCCCATCTACTATCTCCATTATACCGTGTTCCGTTGATACCCACTGCTATTTTAAGTCAAGTATGTTTTATTTTGCATAGTTTTGTAAAAGCTTCCTCCTATCTTAAGCATAATTTCTATACTATTTTTAAATTAGAAAATCTTACTAGAGTTAAACATTTATTTTATTTTATTTATTTTTAACATCTTTATTGGAGTATAATTGCTTTACAATTGTGTGTTAGCTTCTGCTTTATAACAAAGTGAATCAGCTATACATATACATATGTCCCCATATCTCTTCCCTCTTGCATCTCCCTCCCTCCCACCCTCTCTGTCCCACCTCTGGGGATCACAAAGTACCGAGGTGATGTCCCTGTGCTATGTGGCTGCTTCCCACTAGCTATCGATTTTACATTTGGTAGTGTATATATGTCCATGCCTCTCTCTCACTTCGTGCCAGCTTACCCTTCCCCCTCCCCATGTCCTCAAGTCCAATCTCTAGTAAGTCCACGTATTTATTCCCGTCCTGCCCCTAGGTTCTTCATAACCATTTTTTCTCTTTATTTTTAGATTCCATATATATGTGTTAGCATACGGTATTTGTTTTTCTCTTTCCGACTTACTTCACTCTGTATGACAGACTCTAGGTCCATCCACCTCACTACAAATAACTCAATTTCGTTTCTTTTTATGGCTGAGTAATATTCCATTGTATATATGTGCCACATCTTCTTTATCCATTCATCTGTTGAGGGACACTTAGGTTGCTTCCATGTCCTGGCTATTGTAAATAGAGCTGCAATGAACATATTGGTACATGACTCTTTTTGAATTATGGTTTTCTCAGGGTATATGCCTAGTAGTGGGATTGCTGGGTCGTATGGTAGTTCAATTTTTAGTATTTTAAGGAACCTCCATACTGTTCTCCATAGTGGCTGTACCAATTTACATTCCCACCAACAGTGCAAGAGGGTTCCCTTTCTCCACACCCTCTCCAGCATTTATAATTTGTAGATTTTTTGACGATGGCCATTCTGACTGGTGTGAGGTGATACCTCATTGTAGTTTTGATTTGCATTTCTCTAATGATTAATGACGTTGAGCATTCTTTCATGTGTTTGTTGGCAATCTATATATCTTTAGAGAAATGTCTATCTAGGTCTTCTGCCCATTTTTGGACTGGGTTGTTTGTTTTTTTGATATTGAGCTGCATGAGCTGCTTGTAAATTTTGGAGATTAATTCTTTGTTACTTGCTTGATTTGCAAGTATTTTCTCCCATTCTGAGGGTTGTCTTTTCATCTTGTTTATGGTTTCCTTTGCTGTGCAAAAGCTTTTCAGTTTCATTAGGTCCCATTTTTTTATTTTTGTTTTTATTTCCATTTCTCTAGGAGGTGGGTCAAAAAGGATCTTGCTGTGATTTACATCATAGAGTGTTCTGCCTATGTTTTCCTCTAAGAGTTTTACAGTGTGTGGCCTTATATTTAGGTCTTTAATCCATTTTGAGTTTATTTTTGTGTATGGTGTTAGGGAGTGTTCTAATTTCATTCTTTTACATGTAGCTGTCCAGTTTTCCCACCACCATTTATTGAAGAGGCTGTCTTTTCTCCATTATATATTCTTGCCTCCTTTATCAAAAATAAGGTGACCATATGTGCATGGGTTTATCTCTGGACTTTCTATCCTGTTCCATTGATCTATATTTCTGTTTTTGTGCCAGTACCAGACCGTCTTGATTACTGTAGCATTGTAGTATAGTCTGAAGTCAGGGAGCCTTATTCCTCCAGCTCCGTTTTTCTTTCTCAAGATTGCTCTGGCTATTCGGGGTCTTTTGTGTTTCCATACAAATTGTGAAATTTTTTGTTCTAGTTCTGTGAAAAATGCCATTGGTAGTCTGATAGGGATTGCATTGAATCTGTAGATTGCTTTGGCTAGTATAGTCATTTTCACAATGTTGATTCTTCCAATCCAAGAACATGGTATATCTCTCTGTTTGCATCTGTTTGTATCATCTTTAATTTCTTTCATCAGTGTCTTATAGTTTTCTGCATACATGTATTTTGTCTCCTTAGGTAGGTTTATTGCTAGGTATTTTATTCTTTTGTTACAATGGTAAATGGGAGTGTTTCCTTAATTTTTCTTTCAGATTTTTCATCATTAGTGTATAGGAATGCAAGAGATTTCTGTGCATTAATTTGGTATCCTGCTACTTTACCAAATTCATTGATTAGCTCTAGTAGTTTTCTGATGGCATCTTTAGGATTCTCTATGTATAGTATCATGTCATCTGCAAACAGTGACAGCTTTACTTCTTCTTTTCTGATTTGGATTCCTTTTATTTCTTTTTCCTCTCTGAATGCTGTTGCTAAAACTTCAAAAACTATGTTGAATAACAGTGGTGAGAATGGGTAACCTTGTCTTGTCCCGGATCTTAGTGGAAATGGTTTCAGTTTATCACCATTGAGAACAATGTTGGCTGTGGGTTTGTCATATATGGCCTTTATTATGTTGAGGTTTGTTCCCTCTATGCCTACTTTCTGGAGGGTTTTTATCATAAATGGGTGTTGAATTTTGTCAAAAGCTTTTTCTGCATCTGTTGAGATGATCATATGGTTTTTCTCCTTCAGTTTGTTAATATGGTGTATCACATTGATTGATTTGCATATATTAAAGAATCCTTGCATTCTTGGGATAAACCACACTTGATCATGGTGTATGATCCTTTTAATGTGCTGTTGGAGTCGGTTTGCTAGTATTTTGTTGAGAATTTTTGCATCTGTATTCATCAGTGATACTGGCCTGTAGTTTTCTTTCTTTCGGACATCTTTGTCTGGTTTCGGTGTCAGGGTGATGGTGGTCTCGTAGAATGAGTTTGGGAGTGTTCCTCACTCTGCTATATTTTGGAAGAGTTTGAGGAGGGTAGGTGTTAGCTCTTCTCTAAATGTTTGATAGAATTCGCCTGTGAAGCCATCTGGTCCTGGGCTTTTGTTTGTTGGAAGATTTTTAATCACAGTCTCAATTTCAGTGTTTGTGATTGGTCTGTTCATATTTTCTGTTTCTTCCTGGTTCAGTCTCAGAAGTTTGTGCTTTTCTAAGAATTTGTCCATTTCTTCCAGGTTGTCCATTTTATTGGCATAGAGTTGCTTGTAGTAGTCTCTCAATATCCTTAGTATTTCTGCAGTGTCAGTTGTTACTTCTCCTTTTTCATTTCTAATTCTATTGATTTGAGTCTTTTCCCTTTTTTTCTTGATGAGTCTGGCTGATGGTTTATCAATTTTGTTTATCTTCTCAAAGAAATAGCTTTTAGATTTATTGATCTTTACTATTGTTTCCTTCATTTCTTTTTCATTTATTTCTGATCTGATCTTTATGATTTCTTTCCTTCTGCTAACTTTGGGGGTTTTTTGTTGTTCTTTCTCTAATTGCTTTAAGTGTAAGGTTAGGTTATTTATTTGAGATGTTACTTGTTTCGTAAGATAGGATTGTATTGCTATAAACTTCCCTCTTAGAATTGCTTTTGCTGCATCCCATAGGTTTTGGGTCGTCGTGTTTTCATTGTCATTTGTTTCTAAGTATTTTTTGATTTCCTCTTTGATTTCTTCAGTGATCTCTTGGTTATTTAGTAGTGTATTGTTCAGCCTCCATGTGTTTGTATTTCTTACAGATTTTTTCCTGTAATGGATATCTAGTCTCATAGTGTTGTGTTTGGAAAAGATACTTGATACGATTTCAATTTTCTTAAATTTACGAAGCTTGATTTGTGACCAAAGATATGATTTATCCTGGAGAATTTTCCATGAGCACTTGAGAAGAAAGTGTATTCTGTTTTTTTTAGGATGGAATGTCCTATAAATATCAGTTAAATCCATCTTGTTTAATGGGTCCTTTAAAGCTTGTGTTTCCTTATTTATTTTCATTTTGGATGATCTGTCCATTGGTGAACGTGGGGTGTTAAAGTCCCCTACTATGATTGTGTTACTGTCGATTTCCCCTTTTATGGCTGTTAGCATTTGCCTTATGTATTGAGGTGCTCCTATGTTGGGTGCTTTAATATTTATAATTGTTATATCTTCTTCTTGGATTAATCCTTTTATCATTACATAGTGTCCTTCTTTGTCTCTTGTAATAGTCTTTGTTTTAAAGTCTATTTTGTCTGATATGATAATTGCTACTCCAGCTTTCTTTTGATTTCCATTTGCATGGAATATCTTTTTACATCCCCCCATTTTCAGTCTGTATGTGTCCCTAGGTCTGAAGTGGGTCTCTTGTAGACAGCGTATGTATGGGTCTTGTTTTTGTATCCATTCAGCCAGTCTATGTCTTTATGTCTTTTGGTGGGAGCATTTAATCCTTTCATATTTAAGGTAATTATCAATATGTATGTTCCTATTACCATTTTCTTAATTGTTTTGGGTTTGGTATTGTAGGTCTTTTACTTCTCTTGTGTCTCCTGCCTAGAGAAGTTCCTTTAGCATTTGTTGTAAAGCTGGTTTGGTGATGCTTCATTCTCTTAGCTTTTGCTTGTCTGTAAACGTTTTAATTTCTCCATCGAATCTGAATGAGATCCTTGCTGGGTAGAGTAATCTTGGTTGCAGGTTTTTCCCTTTCATCACTTTCAATATGTCCTGCCAGTCCCTTCTGGCTTATAGAGTTTCTGCTGAAAGATCAGCAGTTAGCCTTATGGGGATTTCCTTGTGTGTTATTTGTTGTTTTTCCCTTGCTGCTTTTAATATTTTTCTTTGTATTTAATTTTTGATAGTTTGATTAATAGGTGTCTTGTGTTTCTCCTTGGATTTATCCTGTATGGACTCTCTGTGCTTCCTGGACTTGATTAATTATTTCCTTTCCCATATTAAGGAAGTTTTCAACTATAATCTCTTCAAATATTTTCTCAGTCCCTCTCTTTTTCTCTTCTTCTTCTGGGACCCCTATAATTTAAATGTTGGTGCATTTAATGTTGTCCCAGAGGTCTCTGAGACTGTTCTCAGTTCTTTTCATTCTTTTTTCTTTATTCTGCTGTGCAGTAGCTATTTCCACTATTTTATCTTCCAGGTCACTTATCCATTCTTCTGCCTCAGTTATTCTGCTATTGACTCCTTCTAGAGAATTTTTAATTTCATGTATTGTGTTGTTCATCACTGTTTTCTCTTTAGTTCTTCTAGGTCCTTGTTAAACGTTTCTTGTATTTTCTCCATTCTATTTCCAAGAGTTTGGATCATCTTTACTATCATTACTCTGAATCTTTTTCAGGCAGACTGCCTATTTGCCCTTCATTTACTTCGTCTGGTGGGTTTTTACTTTGCTCCTTCATCTGCTGTGTGTTTCTGTGTCTTCTCATTTTGCTTAACTTACTGTGTTTGGGGTCTCCTTTCTGCAGGCTGCAGGTTCGTAGTTCCCATTGTTTTTGGTGTCTGCCCCCAGTGGCTAAGGTTGGTTCAGTGGGTTGTGTAGGCTTCCTGGTGGAGGGGACTATTGCCTGTGTTCTCGTGGAGGAGGCTGGATCTTGTCTTTCTGGTGGGCAGGTCCGTGTCTTGTGGTGTGTTTTGGGGTGTCTGTGACCTTATGATTTTAGGCAGCCTTTCTGCTAGTGGGTGGGGTTGTGTTCCTGTCTTGCTAGTTGTTTGGCATGGATTGTCCAGCACTATAGCTTGCTGGTCGTTAAATGGAGCTGGGTCTTGGCGTTGAGATGGAGATCTCTGAGAGATTTTTGCTGTTTGATATTACATGGAGTTGGGAGGTCTCTGGTGGATTAATGTCCTGAACTCGGCTCTCCCACCTCAGAGGCTCAGGCCTGACACCCAGCCACAGCACCAATACCCTGTCATCCAGGTGGCTGAGAGTAAAAGGGAGAAGAAAAGAAAGAAAGGAAGAACAAAGAAACAAACAAATAAATAAATAAAATAAGGTTATTAAAATAAAAAATAATTATTAAAAATTTAAAAAATTAAAGAAAAGAAAGAAAGAAGAGAGCAACCAAAACAAAAAACAAATCCACAAATGATAACAAGTTCTCAAAACTATACTAAAAAAAAAAAATACAAAAAAAAAGGGACTGACAGAACCCTATGAGAAATGGTAAAAGCAAAGCTATAGAGACAAAATCACACAGAGAAGCATACACATCATACACATACACACTCACAAAAAGAGAAAAAGGAAAAAAATATATATAACGTTGCTCCCAAAGTCCACTGCCTCAATTTGGGATGATTCGTTGTGTATTCAGGTATTCCATAGATGCAGGGTACATGAAGTTGATTGTGGAGATTTAATCCCTTGCTCCTGAGGCTGCTGAGAGAGATTTCCCTCTCTCTTCTTTGTTCTCACAGCTCCCGGGGTTCAGCTTTGGATTTAGCCCCACCTCTGCGTGTAGGTCGCCTGAGGACGTCTGTTCCCGCCCAGACAGGGCGGGGTTAAAGGAGCAGCTGATTCCGGGGCTCTGCCTCACTCGGGCCACGTGGAGGGAGCGGTACGGATTGCGAAACGAGCCTTTGGCAGCAGAGGTCGGCGTGACGTTGCACCAGCCTGAGGCGCGCCGTGCGTTCTCCCGGGTAAGTTGTCTTTGGATTCCGGGACCCTGGCAGTGGTGGGCTGCACAGGCTCCCAGGAGGGGAGGTGTGGAAAGTGAGCTGTGCTTGCACACAGGCTTCTTGGTGGCGGCAGCAGCGGCCTTAACGTCTCATGCCCGTCTCTGGGGTCCGTGCTGATAGCCGCGGCTCGCGCCCGTCTCTGGAGCTCCTTTAAGGGGTGCTTTTAATCCCCGCTCCTCGTGCACCAGGAAACAAAGAGGCAAGAAAAAGTCTCTTGTCTCTTCAGCAGGTCCAGACTCTTTCCCGGACTCCCTCCCGGCTAGCTGTGGCGCACTAGACCCGTTCAGGCTGTGTGCACGCAGCCAACCCCAGTCCTCTCCCTGGGATCCGACGTCCGAAGCCCGAGCCTCAGCTCCCAGCCCCGCCCGCCCCGGCGGGTGAGCAGACAAGCCTCTCGGACTGGTGAGTACCGGTCGGCACCGGATCCTCTGTGCGGGAATCTCTCCGCTTTGCCCTCTGCACCCCGTTGCTGTGCTCTCCTCCGCGGCTCCGAAGCTCCCCACCTCCTCCACCCGCAGTCTCCACCCGAGAAGGGGCTTCCTAGTGTGTGGAAACCTTTCCTCCTTCACAGCTCCCTCCCACTGGTGCAGGCCCTGTCCCTATTCTTTGGTCCCTGTTGTTTCTTTTTTCTTTTGCCGTACCCAGGTACGTGGGGAGTTTCTGGCCTTTTGGGAGTTCTGAGGTCTTCTGCCAGCGTTTAGTAGGTGTTCTGTAGGAGTTGTTCCACGTGTAGATGTATTTCTGGTGTATCTGTGGGGAGGAAGGTCATCTCGTCTTACTGTTCTGCCATCTTGAAGGTCTCCCCAAACATTTAGATTCTAAACAGTCTTTGTGAATATAACCTCCTGACGTTAGACACTCCCTCATGCAAGGAAGTATATAGATCCTGACACATGATCTCAAACAATAACAAAGTCAATGAGAAGGGAGATTTTAACCCTAAGGTTTGTAAGCTAGTGATGCTAGGATTGGGAAATTGGTGTTCATCAGGTACCTTTCAAGTGTGGGAGGATAGAAAAGGCTTGGATCAAAATTTTAAATGTTTTATTTGTATTATTAGTTTGTGACCATTATGAAATCTAAGCCACCTTGGGGAAAATAGGGTTGGTTTTATTTAAAAGTAGCATTGCTAAGTCTAATCAGTGTTATCTTGGGTCAAGCCACTTTATCCATTGCCATAAGGCTACTAAGAAGAGTCATGTAGCTGGTGCCAATACAAGTTCAATTGGTTTCCGAAAAAAAAAAAAAAATTAACTACCCTGTGCATACATTTTAGGTTCCAGAGTCTTGGTAAGTTGTGAGAGAGAAGGGAAAAGAATTAGGAACTGAGTGCCAACTAGTTCCTATACCTGATCCTTGCTCCACATGCCTCTTAATTGAATAAAAGTGTCATGAGGACAAAAAAATAGAAAATCTAGCTTCTAGCTGTTATAACTGAGTTTCAGTTTAAGTTATAGTTCTGACTAAAGAGAATTGTTTGTAGTGCCAGCACTCAGAAAGAATGACTTATTTAGATAATATAGTATCTTAAATTATTTATTTAAAGGCAAGACTTTGATTCATGTCATGCTTTAAGGCCAAGTTATGGTTCTCAAAAATTTTCCCATGGACAGAGGTAAACCAGATCAGCTAAAAGCTTTGAAGCTTGATTTGAAGAAAAGAGATTTATGGAAAGAAAATCTTCTATATCTGAAAAAAAAAATGAGCAAGATTATGAAATTATTTTAGGGAGTTTAATGCTCTTTCTTATGACATAAGCCTTAGTTTCAAAGAACACCTTCTAAGTTATATCTGGTTTCATATATATATGCCTCACATATATGATGGTTGTTCATTAAAATAAACATGTTTTGGTAAATAAAAGCAGGTTTTTTCCCCCGTAACCAAATATATATTCCTGAGTTCTCTAGATGTCCTATTAATAGAAGAGATGTAAATCAGTAGTTTCTGCTGCCAAGGTTGTCATCTAGTGCTAGAACAAACAAACGCAGAGACATGATGACAGGGGAAAAGAATGCAGGACTGATAATTTGACAGTATCTCAATATCTCATATAATACAGATCCAATTTATTCCTATACTTATTTTTCTTAAGAGAGTAATTATTTCAGTTTAAGTTGTAGCCCACGTCTTTTTTTAAAAAATAAATTTATTTATTTATGGCTGCGTTGGGTCTTCGTTGCTGCGCGTGGGCTTTCTTTAGTTGCGGCGAGCGGGGGCTACTCTTCGTTGTGCCGCGCGACCTTCTCATTGCAGTGGCTTCTGTTGTTGCGGAGCACGGGCTCTAGGTGCACGGGCTTCAGCAGTTGTGGCTTACGGGCTTAGTTGCTCCGCGGCATGTGGGATCTTCCCCGACCAGGGCTCGAACCCGTGTTCCCTGCATTGGCAGGCAGATTCTTAACCGCTGTACCACCAGGGAAGCCCCTGTAGCCCACATTTTATCTCAACTCAGAGGCAGAAAAAAGAACAGGAAGTCATAAGATTTCACTTAACAAGAGTCACCTCTCTTCAGGATTTTGCCAGGACTGAAAGGATTTTAAAGAAAGTATGTCACCAAATTACTAGCAGTTGAGTTGTATGGACAACTGTGTTTCCACAGAGGAAAATTACCATTCTGTTCTTTAGCAACTATTTTGTTCGGGCCTTTTAGGATGAGAAGTAATCCTCTTACTCTGGTAGCTGAGATGGGCCCATCAACCCATTTCTAGTCTGTCTCTTATTTACTGTGATAAATTCTGTACAGGAGAAGAAAAATCAAATAAACTCCCAGGTGTCTTGATATAGCATAGAAGCCCATGTTGTGTGTGTGTGTGTATGTGTGTGTGTGTGCATTTCAGTTGGGATAAGAACTTACCCACTCTTTCTCATGCTAAAAATTCACTTTCATTTGCCTTTCATTTCAACTCACTGGAATTCACAATTTTCAGGCAACATACAGACACATCAAAGTTAAAGTGTTGAAAACATAGACCAGTGTAAAATACTTAGAATGAGAGACAGATACTGGACCCTCTTTAGTTAAATAAATACACAAGCTATTAAAATACAGAAGCCATTAGAGCATATCAAATGAAAGGTCTACTTGTTGAGAAAAAAATAAAATACATATTGTACGAGAAAGCCATTGCCTAGAAAGCAATATCTAAATGTGTATTAAAAGTATTTTTCCTTGTTATTCACCTCTACATAAGCATATTTGAAACTACTTTGTATTAAGTATAAATGGGTAGTGTACCTGCCACTTAAGGTAGGAATTCCAATACAATTTGCCTTTTATAAGTATCTCTGTAACAAAATGGCCTAAATTGATTTAGGTTCTTCAGAGTGCATATTGTATTACATTTTATTTCAGTCAATTCTACACCCAAGAGTGAATGTCCAAAACATGAAAGTTCAGTGCATTTGCAATATAACAATTGAATATCGAAAGAGTCATGTTCTAATATCAAAAGGTCAAATTATAGAAAAGCCTAGAAAAGTGTGAGAAATGTGTCTGTGGTTCTCGCTTAAGGCTAGTGGAACTTTGGGTAAAATTTTACCTTTTATTTTGTAATAAACTCCTTTGGCATGAAATTAAGTGCCTGTTGCAGACAAGAGTTTTCAAATGAGAGAAAATCATTTTGACCAATATCTAACTTTAAGAAGAAAGAATGTTAAGCAATGAAAACTACCAGAGTAGTGTGTGTGTGTGTGTGTGTGTGTATACATATATAGAGAGAGTGACTGATTTTTTTCATTCAAGACCAAGTAACTCAGGCTATGCAATTTTATGAGTCATCAGGAGGAAACCAGTTTGTACTTCTATTTCTACAGAATGATAAATAGGCAGCAAAATATAAATATATGCAAATAAGTAAATAACTGAAAAGAGGAAATTAACCCCTGCATATGATATCTATCAACACTTCATATTCATCCCTTAATTATTTGATGTTTGAATATTATTCAACATGAGCAAAAGCTACTTAATAGTATATAACAATTATTAGGAAGGCCTCTAAGTTGTATCCAAGTACAATATATGTGGTAGACATGGTGATGTGATACCCAGATCACTATGGAAGGAAAAGATTTGTTGCCCAGCTTTTGGGAGGGAAGTCAGTAGACAGCCTCCAGCTGTCCACTCCTTCTGGTTTTACCTCATCTGCAGAGATTGGCGTTACTTGAGGTACACCCTTCTGAGGGCAGCCCACGACTGGTGGCTGGGTCAGAGAAGGATATAAAGACCTGACCATTTTGGCCTCAAACAGGACACTATGATGAGCAAGTGTTGTTCCAGAACTCTCCACCAGGTTAGCCAGGTCTGTCGGGCCTGCATTTCACTTTGACTTCATCCTCTGACAATCCTCCTTCCTCTATCTCCCTTTACAAATGTTGATTCCTAATAAAGTAGCTTATACCACAAACTCTTTCTCACATCTGCTTCTGGAAAATTCAATCAGCAAGAGTTGGCACCAGGAGTGATTTGAGAAAGCAGGCAATAAGATGGTGTTTTGGAGCTAGATCACTCACCACCCAAACTTCTATGAAGACTCCTGGTGGCAAGTACAGCATGGTGAGCTCTTGTCACAAGGTGGCTATTACATTGTTAAAACCTTCACTGCTGGTGAGTTAGTAGTATGTACCAATGGAAGGGAATGCCCTAGAAGGTGCAATGTACCTGGTATGTGATAATTATGAAGAAAATATTAGATAAAAGGATAAAGAAGCACAAAAAATGTGCTCAACATCATTATTCATTAGGGAAATAAAAATCAACCCACAATGAAATACCACTTCATATCCAGTTAGGATGGCTATAATGGAAAATGCAGACAATAGTAAGTATTGATAGGGATGTGGAGAAACTGGAACTCTCATATTTTGCTGATGGAATGAAAAATGGCCCAGTCTCATTAGAAAACAGTTCCTCAAAAATTTAGTCATAGAGTTACTATTGATATATGACCCTGAAATCCCATTCCTAGGTATATTCCTAAGGAAAGGAAACAATATGTTTACACAAAAACTTGTACAGAAATGTTCATAGCATCATTACTGATATAGCCAAAAGTGGAACCAACCTAAATGTCCATCAACTGATGAATGAATAAATAAAGTGTGATGTGTTCATACAAGTAAATATTATTCAAGAATAAAAAGAAATGAAGTACTGATACATGGTACCACATGAATGAACCTTGAAAAAATATTATACTAAATGAAAGAGGCCAGTCACTTAAAACCACATACTGTATTATTTCATTTATATCAAATGTCTAGAATAGGCAAATTTATAGGGATACAAAGTTAGTTAATGGTTGTTAGGGCTGGGAGCAGCAGGGAAGGTGGTGGGATGATTGCTAATGGGCGTGGTTTTCTTTCAGGGGTACAAAAATATTATAAAGTTAAATCATGGTGATGGTTGTACAACACTGTGAATATACTAAACAATATTGAATGTAGACTTTATAAATGGATGAATGATATGGTATGTGAATTATATCTCAATGAAGTTGTTAAAAGATTAAACCCACTCTGATCTGGGAATGCAGGGGTTTCTCTCATGGACAGAAAAAAAGATAATGGGATTGGATGGCTATAGCTAAGTGCCACTGTCCCAGTACAAAATGATAACAAGCAGCTGAGGGAGAATAGCAGATAATTGAAAGCCAAGTGTGAAAGTCCACGAACATCTTTGGTAGCATAAAGAAGAGATGCCTAGAATATAGAGGCCTTGGAAAAACACACAAGTTCACAAGAAATAGGGGATAAACCCTGCAAAGATGAACAGCCAATGACGGCCTTAAAATTTTAGAAGTCCTCTAGTTAGGGCATGCTGAGACATTCCCTCCAATGTAAAAGGCAAGCAGGTCTCTTCAGGTTCTAAAAGCAGCATATTCCACACTTAGGAATACTGCTCCCACCCAAATATTGTGTAGCATGAAAGGCTGCCAGCTTTGAACAGGAAACAGAGAATAAGAGGGCTCTGCAGCAGTTCAGTACCGCAGTGCAAGCAGCCTTTCTGCTTAGGCCATAAGATTTGGCAGACGCTATCATGTTGGAAATATCGACAGTTGGAAAAGATGTTGTGTGGAAATTGTGGCAAGCCCTAGTAACAGAATCACAATACAAGATCCTGGCAGTTCTGAAACAAAGCATTGCCATCAGCAACAAATAATTATATTCCTTTGGAAAAACAACTTCTGGTGTAGATGGAATGATTGCCCGTAGGACACCAAGTCACCATATGGCCAGAGCTGTTCAGCATGAGTTAGAACCTGTGAGAGTCACCAAATCATAAGGTTGGATAAATCCAGCAAAAATCCAATGTAAGATGGCAATGGTACATCCAGTATCGAGCATGAAAAGGAGTAGTGGCCAGAAGTAAGCTGCATGACAGGTAACCCAGCTCCCCATCACTGTCAGCATCACTCTCAGCTCACTCCTATGGCTACACGGGAGAAGGCTATATCATCATCTGAAGGAGGAGAAAAAAGCCCAAGAATGGTTTACACATTGTTTGGCTTAGCATGTGGGCACAAGTTGAAAAGTGGGCAGTAGTTGAATTACCACCTCACACAGTAATGACCTTGAGAGACTGGTAAAGAAAATCTTCCCAGTGAACAGAGCTTAAGGCAGTTCACCTAGTCATACCTTTTGTGTAAAAAGAGGAGTATCCCAAGTTCAAAGTATATACAGACTCATGGACAGTAGCAAATAGTCTGGCCAGCTTGTCAGGGGCCTGGAAGGTAAAAGAGTGGAAGGTTAGGAAAAAGAAGTTCTAAGGTAGAGGCGTATGGAGGTACCTACAAGAATGGGCATGAAGTGTAAATAGAAGGGCTTTGTATCACTGTAACACTCAAAAGTAATCATCCGCCGTGGTAGAGGCACTAAACAGCAAAGTAGACAGTGACCTACCCAGCCAGTTATGTTGGCCAGGCCTTGTCATCAGCCATCCTCTAATAAACATCTTGTCTCCAAACTCTGTGGCAGCAGCTGCTTCTGCAGAATTAAACTTGGGACAACAAATTTAATAGCAATAGCAATTTTTATTCAGATTCAGACACATGTGGTAGTAATGCACACCATTATATTCCTTTCAATTGGTGAAATACTCTCCTAGAACATGAAAATGTCACTATTACTTAGTCTAAGTTCACTTTTAAAGGCATTTTTAATAATTACGATATTACCAAAGGTAAAGATTCAGTTTTCACATTTTTACTGTCTTTGAGATACCATGAAGGACATTAAAAATTGTTTGATAACAAGATAATCTAACCAAAAATACCTATAATATTTTGACCATTCAAGCTGAGGGAAGTAGCTTTGGTACAGAAAAAGTTATGTTTGACTTTTTTGACTGCTTCTATTCTTTTTTACACCTTTGAATTGGATACTTAAACATTTCAAAATCACTTGCACAATTCATACAGAAGGATTTACATTTCAATTTCTTGACTCATTTTTTTTCTATACTACTAATTTGAATACTTGATAATATTTCGAAGCCATTTACCAAGTGAAAAATAACATTAAATTAATATATTTATGTGTTATTTAGGTCGGAGTATTTCCAGAGGTAAGACAAAGTTAATATTGGTGTTTAAATCCTCCATATTCCTTTTCTCACCAAAGTTCATCATGCACTCCCTTTAAAGGATGCATTTGGCAGATGAAAAGCACAGATGACCTGTCCCAAAGCACATACCTAATGGTTACATCTGGAGCTGATGTTATTTTCCTGGATGCATTAGCATTCAGCTGTGTGATAAATATCAACTGCCTGGAATTTCTAAGCTTTGTAAACTTGCTTGGGTGATTTTGCACTTCTAGTCTTCAACTGTTTGTCGTGTTCTTATGGCACTTCAGTCAGAATTCTTCCTCTAAGTGAAATTTTATGATAGAGAAGGGGATGTTTCATCATATCACAGCCTGCATTTTCAACTTTTCTGCATGAGTGAGAATGACAATTTGAAAATAAGCCACAAACAACTAGACCATTTTTCAGAATCAGGAATGGTGGTGGCATAATAACCAAACATTTGTATCAATAATCAGATATGAAGTTTGCAAAGTCAGTCATTTACCATTATTTATTAAAATAAAAATAAAATAGCTTGCATTTATATTGCACTTAACAAAATGCTGTACATACATCATATCAATTGATCCTCAGAAACAACATGTGATCTTTGTGGGGTTTTAGTGCCTGTTTTATAGAAGGAAGTACTGGGACCCAGAGAAACTATAATTAAAACAGGGGAATTTAATATAAATAACTATTAAGCTATGATAAAAGAATAATTATAAGATGTAAGAGAACTCTGTATGGTGCCCTGTGGCTGAGGAGATAGTACCCAAGGAGATACCAACTTGGAAGGGGACCTCCTTCCGCAGGGCAAGCATGCAGATTTCATTGGAGAAGGTGGAGTTGCAGCTCACTGGATGCCAGAAATTTTGCTGGTTTCTGTAGGCAGAGCTGGGTTCATAGTCACTGGTCAAGCAAACAAGCAACATAAGGTGGGTGGGTGAATGGGTGTGCAGAAAAGAGTGTGGGCATCGGTGCTAAAGAAAGGCTGGGACCATATGATATTAGTGTTGGGAGGGCCGGGGGAGGTGATCAACAGGCAAAGCCAGAGCCGTCAGGTCGCCAAGGGACTGCATGTTCTTCACACCTGGCTGGGGCAGAATACCACCCGAGGTCCTCAAACTCACACCTCTGACTAGTGGCACAGCCGCAGGAATCAGCAGAAATTCCTTTCTCCTACAATGTCACGACAGCGACCTCTAGTGAGAAAGCTTAACATCATGTTCACCACACAGGAGAAATGCTTAAAGAATTCTGTCCGTTATTGCAGAGTAGGTATTGAAGGGTGAATCTGGAGCTGATAAATAATAAATTAATACAGTCATGACCTTGGGTGAGGCAGCTTTTTTGGCAGAGGGTAGCTCTTGGAGAGGGACTTGAATGTCTCTATGACACTTCCAGCCCCTGGGGAAATGAATGCCTCTGTTTTGAAGGGGAAAGCTTAATGGCTCACCACAGTAACCATTACAACCATTAATCTATAAATCAGTGCTAAGAAGCTGTCTGAACTGTGATATATATATATATCCCCTTTAAGATAAGTTAACAGGCTTTTAATTTTAATTATTTCCCTCAGTGTTGTTTTCTCAAGCCTTCTTTTATTCACCAGAGTCACCTTTGAAATCTTTGTCCTGAATATGGAATGTATTAAAATTTAATAATAATACTGATAATTATCAAATCAAATATTGTTTGCCCTGGCAATCCCTAAATTTCATAATAAGCTTTCACCAACATTTCCTTCCTTAAAGTTGTCCTTCTTACAGAAAGCTTGGTATAGCTACTGTGCTGCTAGAGACCATTATTTTCAACTCACTGGTATGAATGGCAGTTAGCCAAATACCATGAAGATATTTTCAAGACGCTTGTGATCAATAATCTTTTTTTCATGAGCTGAAAAAGGAATCACTGCATATGCCTTGTGTATTATAAGTGCCCTGTTTCATCTATTTTTCAGATTAAGGAGAATTTTTTCCAAAAAAGCATTGTTATTTCACAATTTGAAGGGGATAAAATAGAGGGATATTTCTCTTATATACTAATTAATGCAATTTCCACTAAATGATGCTGCCTCCCACTGGTTCTATAATAAAAATAATTATCTGTGTTCACTCCTGCAACTTCTTCTGCAGTCACCCAGAGGATTAAGGATGCATTCCACACTGCAAACATGGAGTTACAGCCTTGCGTTTTGCTTCTGTTTTGGATCTCTTTTGGTGTAGGCACATATATAGTATATTTATTTCTCTCTTTTATTTGTATAAGTCCTCTTCTTTGGCTAAAACGCTTAATGCTTACACACCACTTTGAAGAAAGAGTCCAGATATCTAGGCATAATAATAAAGACTCTCTTTAGTTATGGTAACTTTTCCAGTTTTAGCTCCTCAGGAAACACTTTTCATTTCAGTGCCTGGTAGAGCTGAATATTCTCTCACTCCTTTAGACCTCTATACAAGTTATTGCTTCTGTTCTGAATGACTTCCTCCACCTGAAATATTCATACACATATTCACTGATCAGCTTCATTACTAGGTCCTTTATGAAGTCTGCCAATCTCCCCTTACCTACTCCTTACTCCCCTCTGTTCCCATGGCATTTAAGAACCATCTCGGTTATAGCATTCCTCATGCCTTTTTGTATACTTGGCTGTCTCCGCTACTAATTTCTAATCTCTTTGAACACAGGGTGCAACATACTCTATTGTTGTCCAGATTGCCTCTACCAAGCTAGGCACACAGCTGTGGTGCTGGTATTAACTTTCATTACTCTTCACTGGAAGACTGCTCTTGGCTAACTGGAGCCGTCACACCTGAAGACACTAGGACGTTATAGTCCCCTTCCAGCAGCTCTAACAAATGGGTTACTGATATTAGGTTGTAATAGCTTACCCCCACTACCCTGTCTGTAGACTGGCAAACCCCTGTGTTGAGATTCATACTCCTCATGGGATCAAGCTGAGGCTAAACTTCTCATGAAACCATGTCTTTGCCTAGGTTCTTCATCTGACATATTCTGCTTTCCTCTCTCCTTAAAATTTTTCTCCTGAGATCACTCCCTCAACAAGTCTTCTTGCTGAAGAATCTCCATTCCTAATATGCTGACACACAGGGATTTTCATCTGCAAATATTTGTAAACCTGGGCCTAACCTAGTGCTGTTAAGGCATAGCACACTCAAGAAGTTGGCTTAGTGGAAGGAACTGAGTAATTAAATTAAGTATATTTGATTACTCCTGTCTTTCCTGCTTCATTGCCATGCTGCCTGGCTTCTCTCTCTAAATTCCTGGTCCTGAGAAGAGGGTGATGCCTCAATGGGCTCCTGGTAAATACTTAGTTTCAGTTGAAGTTACCAATCTTTGAGATCCCAAGCCATATTTTTGCTTTTAGATTTTGAATGAATGATTTTCTTAACTCCTTTTCTATCAGTTAGGCCCAGAGCTATCTGAATTATGTGATCAATGAGTAAATCACACATAAGCAAACATTTTTAGGAAGTGCAGAAGAGTAAAGAAACCATCACATTGTAAATGGCTTACATCAAAAGTCAGCTTTGGTGGTCTTAAGGTTTTATCCAATCCACAGATATGTTTTATTGGATTCATACACTGTTTAAAAATTTTTAGACCTATTGCCAACACAAAATTCCAAATTCAAGATTTTCACTCACACATAAATTGAAAGATCTCTGATTATTTGCCTTCAATCTTTATGAATAATCTTGTTCGCCATAGTCCTGGTTACTCATTATTGTCTTACATCCAACCCACTTCTTCTTTTTTTTAAAAAAATTAATTAATTATTTATTTATTTTGGCTGCGCAGGGTCTTAGATGTGGCACGCAGGATCTTCATTGCGGCCTGTGGACTTTTTAGTTGTGGCATGTAGACTCAGTTGCGGCATGCAGACTCTTAGTTGCGGCATGTGAACTCTCATTTGCGGCGTGCATGCGGGATCTAGTTCCCTGACCAGGGATCAAACCCGGCCCCCTGCATTGGGAGCTCAGGGTCTTACCCACTGGACCACCAGGGAGGTCCCCAACCCACTCCTTTTTTAAGGGATTTCTTTGACTGCTTTAAATACTTTGGTTTGGGACCCCCTAAGAGGTACTTGGGAGCATATATACAAGGACCGTTTTCAATCCATTTCTGAATCCCTAGCATTTAGCACAGTACCTGCCAATATAGGTGCTCTGTGTTTATTAAGTTTACTGTTTAAAAGGGAAGGGAAATATCTTTTGGAAAAAAACTGCTTTTCAACCCAAAGTAAGAGTCTTATAAAATACCCTTACTGCAGCAGAAAGAAGGCAGCAGTAAAAAGGCAGGAGTAATAGAGAGATGTAACAGAGGAGAGGTGCTTGGTTTACAGTGGCAGTGGCAGTTCCAATATCATACAGATGAGCACAACAGCAATTAGGAAGAGAAGTAGTAACAGTGACTGACCTAGTAGTACAGTTGATTAATTCTGTATTCAGGAAGAGAGATTTAAGGACTGAAATGAAAGCAACTGCAAGCAGAAGGACACTGACAAATTACCACAATTAACATTTCTGATAGCCTAAAGCAACTAGCACAGCATGATAAAATGTGGAGCATAGAAGTTACAACAGGTGAGAGATACAGACCTCAATAGAAGATTGAGATGTCAATCTAGATAAAGACTATAATGCCTTCTGGCTAAGACAGCACCAACATCCCATTAAGAAATAGAGAACACCCCCCCCCAAAAATGAATTAGTTCAGGCTTTACACCAGATATATATTGTATAATTTTCTGCACTTATTTATGACTAACTTTACTACTTAACTATATACATGTGTATACACACAGACAGACATATGCACACATACAATAAGGATTCTCTCAGCAAAACTTTTAACAATTTTACTTTCAAATAAATATTGAAAGGATGAGCTTCAGGCATTGTTAGGGAAATATAGTTAAAATACATGAACCCAAATGTATATAGCATTCAATAACCTGGTGTTAAATAGGATAGACTAGAAAGTACATCACTGACAAAAATGCACACTACTGTTACACTGACTGTCTCCCCTTCTAGTTTTTGTTCCTTATATTATGTTCCCTCTGCTTATACTGCACTCTTTTTCTGTTGTCCAGCCATCATTTGCCATAGGTCACTCTTACTGCTTCTAAGTCATAGCCAAGGCAAAGTTGCTTATTTAAGCTATCTATCAAATTCTGCTGCTCTTCTTTCAGAGAGAGAACCATGAGCTTCTTTTTAATCACACAGATACCAAATAAAGTTATAAATTAAATATGCTTGTAATTAAGGAGGAAGTTCATCAGTAGGAAGAATAGGCATGGGTAGTGTAGAAGTCATTAGTGCAGTTTGCTAAGCATTTCTGTACTTTCAGGTACATGTTAGGATTACGTTTCCCTGACACTGATTAAGTGTGGCATAGATTCATGGATTCATCTGGCCAATAAAATATGAAATGGAAATGAAATATGCCTCTTCTGTGGCAGATTTAAGAAGCAAATTCTCTTCTCTCTGTCAAGACTATCATGGAAGAAGTTGTTGAGAAGCTGCTTTAATCAGTCTGGGTTCCTGAGTGTTTACAATGAGCGGGGTCTTTTTTTTTTTTGCGGTACGCCGGCCTCTCACTGTTGTGGCCTCTCCCGTTGCGGAGCACAGGCTCCGGACGCGCAGGCTCAGCGGCCATGGCTCACGGGCCCAGCCGCTCCGCGGCATGTGGAATCTTCCCAGACCAGGGCACGAACCCGTGTCCCCTGCATCGGCAGGCGGACTGTCAACCACTGCGCCACCAGGGAAGCCCATGAGCAGAGTCTTTAGTTCCCTGTGTCATATAGCATGAGTGAAAAATAAATTTTGTTGTCTTAAGTCACTGAGACTTGGGGTTTGTTTGTTATAACAGTATAACTTCACCCATTCTGCCTGACACAGCTAGTTAAGGTGCAAATAGCTGTGGTAGCAAAACTCTGCAGTGATGTACAGGGAATTAGAAAAAATTGTTTGATATCTCAGCTCAGAATTTGACAAACATGTAAGCTACAGGTGACAAACATGTAAACTAGGGAGAAATCTGCGCACAAATAGTATTGGTCCAGACAACCTAGGGCAATGAACTTCAAACTGTGCTGGGGTGATTATCTCTAGGGATTTCTCTGCATCTCATCAGAGATCACCTGAGGGGGTTGAGGGTGGGAGGGAGTTATCTGTAGACTCTAATCAAACAAAGCATCTGTTTCTGAGATTATCTGAGATAATTTGTTTACAAATGGGGTTTCCAAATACTGCATTTGAGGAAGGGATCACATGGTGAAATAATATTGGGAAAACATTCTTTTTAGAATAATAGATAACGTAAAATGTGGTCAGTGATATATATCAAATTTCTCACCAGTTGTTAACTATACCATGCTCATTCATACCTCAGCATCTTTGCATGTGTGAAACACACTTCCTCTCCTTGCGAAGCTCTATCTCACAAACTGCTATGCACTCTTTAACATGCGCATAAAATGTTGCCTTCTCTGTAAAACCATCCCAGATGCACTTTTGGGAATGTGAGTGTGCAAGTGCACACACATACAGACTAATCTATGCCATTCTTTCCAGTCTCTTATCACATTATGGTGTTTGTAAATTGCTCTCCTTTACTAGATTATGAGAGGTTGACAGAGTCTAGAAAATATAAGTAGTTTGGAATGGCTAAAAGAATATTTAAACAATAAAACTTAGTTTAGTTTACTTAATTCATTTTGCTGTACGGTTTTTTGTTGTTTTTTTTTAACATCTTTATTGGGGTATAACTGCTTTACAATGGTGTGTTAGTTTCTGCTTTATAACAAAGTGAATCAGCTATACATATACATATGTTCCCATATCTCTTCCCTCCTGCGTCTCCCTCCCTCCCACCCTCCCTATCCCACCCCTCCAGGCTGTCACAAAGCACCAAGCCGATATCCCTGTGCTATGTGGCTGCTTCCCACTAGCTATCTACCTTACTACGTTTGTTAGTGTGTACATGTCCATGACTCTCTCTCGCCCTGTCACAGCTCACCCTTCCCCCTCCCCATATCCTCAAGTCCGTTCTCCAGTAGGTCTGTGTCTTTATTCCTGCCTTACCCCTAGGTTCTTCATGACATTTTTTTTTTCTTAAATTCCATATATATGTGTTAGCATACGGTATTTGTCTTTCTTGCTGTACGGTTTTAAGCAAATTGTCTAACTTCAACTAAAACTTCCAAGTCTTTGCCATATTCTGTCTTAAGCATTTAACATAAATTCCCATAGGCTGTAAAATTAAATGTTGTCCAAATGATTTACTACCACAATTTCATAGTTGAATAATTTTTTGCTATTTCTGTGCTTGAACTATAATTATAAAAGAGGATAAACAACCCAGAATAATAAAAACTAAAGCCTTTGCTTATATTATTTCAGATACTCCTTACCTTTCCCTACTGACAGAAAGACCTCTAACCAATTCTCTTTGCCTTTCTGTTTTGACTTTTATAAGTTTTTGCTCTTACTGTAAATTCTTTTTTTTGTACATTCAGCAAAAACACACTTAATTTTCAAAATTTACCAACTACACAAACTGTCACACTGGATTCCATTTACAGACACCTCTACAGGTGAATAAAATGTTTAAATTTTGTAAATAACAGTATTTTTAAAAGGACGATTTATTCGGGAAAGGGTGCAACAAATAACAGTAATTTTAATATGCACCTATCAAATGAGAAAGGCAAAAAAAAGTTTGTCTTTTTATTCCCAAGTACTTACAGGAAGGAAAGGCATGAGCAGACCATCAACATTTTGTTTTCATTTCAAAACATAACAAAGGTATTATGGTCTGTATTCCTCCTTCCTCCTTAGAAGTGATTCCATCAGTGGGGTTTTTATATTCTGCTATATAAAGAAAAATTAAAAAGTGTTAAGGTGCTATATTTTAACTCTTAGTTTCAAAAAGTAAATACTTATTCCCAAAGAACACCAGAAACCTACCTCACCTTCAAAATTGTCTTGGCCTAGGGCCAAACTTCAAGTACATTGGTCAAAGCAGAGAGTTTAAAAACACAACTAATTAATATATTGATTTATGCATTTATTGAGTTTGGTTTTTCTGAAAAAATAAATAGAATGTCAAATTAGTAAGAATTACAAAGCTGAATAAAAGTACATTTTTGGAGAAGGCAATGTTCTATTTGGGATGCTGTATTTAAGGGGGAAGTGTTTTTCAGATTTTCAATAACTATGTTTAAATTATGATGACATTGGGACTTCCCTGGTGGTCCAGTGGCTAGGGCTCCGCGCTCTCAATGCAGGGGCCCTGAGTTCGATCCCTGGTCAGGGAACTAGATCCCACATGCCTCAACTAAGAATTAGCATGCCACAGCTAAAGATCCCACATGTGGCAACGAAGATCCCACATGCCACAACTAAGACCCAGCGCAACCAAATAAATAAATCTTTAAAAAAAATTATGATGACATTGGACATCAGTAATTACATTTGTTGCCCTCAAGGCAATGTAATTATTGCTAATAACAACTTGCAGTGATTAAACTCTAAAAATTCAAAATACATTTTGTTTGTTTATTCTATACTTTAAGGGATAATACATATGACTGTGCTTTGATTTAAATATTTCAGTAAATATTTGTGGACATTTACTATACATCAAGTATGGTAAGTACTGGTAAATTAATGATCAATAAGTCCTTTTTAACTTCAGGAGCTCGGTAAAGAAAGAGATAAATACAAATCAGCAACTGGGTGATATTTGCATTGTAGAAGTATGCACCAGGTCCAGTGGTGTCCCAGCAGAGTAGGAAGGAGTATAGTATAGCACTCTGGCAAAGTCAAGTTATTCAAGATGGCTCTAGAAAAAACTTGAGGAAGATTGGGGGAGTGAGAGTAGGACAAAGAAGCGAAAGGAACCTTTGGGTAAGCAAAGGCCAGGGTATGAAGCCTTATCAAGGTGTTTGGAGGGTGTCCAATGGCCACTGGAGGGCTACTGAGGAATGTTAAGCAGAGGAGTGGTAAGTCATGATCACAGATGCTTTTTAAAGTGATCACACTAGTGGCAGTAAATGTCCCAATATATGATGGCAATGGGATAGCGGTGATTTAATTTCTTTTTTTTCAGATTTTCTATACTGAATCTGTATGCTACTTAGTAATACTTGGTAATACAAATTTCCTTAAGTGGTAAAGAGGACTTACATTTAATTGTCTGCTTTTCCCATTAGAAAACAAACTTAACCAAAACTGAGCTACATACATCTTGTTCACTGCTCTAGTCCCAGTGCTGAATACATAGAAAATAAATATTTGTTGAATGAATGAATGTCAGTTTGAATGGAGACAAGAGAGATTAGTGTGTTTTCAGTATATAACTTGGTGAATATGATTTAGGATGCTACCATGTTTTGGGTTGGGGTGACTGATGCAATTAGTAAGTATAGAAACGCAGAAGCAGCATTTGGGTTTCAAGAGAAAAATAACATACAGCTTTGAACATTTTCTGAATGAGTTGCCTATGGGAAATTAAAATGAAGGCATCCAGTAAGAAATTGGTTAAAGAAGTAAAGAATACAAGGAAAAATCTAGGCTTGAGATATAAATTTGGAACTCTAACTTCCAAAGTGGTGGTGTAAACCATAAAACTAGATGCTACTAGTTAGGGAATGTATAGACCAAAAAGTCAAGAAACTCTAGGGAAAAGCAGTGTTTTCATAACAGCCTGAAGACATGCATCTAACATCACAGAATTCAGTATCATTCAATGCAGGGAATAGGAGTTTTCAAGAGGAGTGGTGAGCAATGTCAAATAAAATGGCACTCAAGTAAAATGAGGGCATGAAAGAAAATTTTGACCTTGGCATTTTCTTTTCTTTCCTTTTCTTTTTGTTGTATAATTTCAGGCTTAGAGCAAAAATAGTGTAAAACTCTCCCAAATGTTAAATTTTTACCACATTGGTTTTGTTATTCTCTGTTTATCCGTAAGCCTGTATCTATATATGTGTGTATCTATATATCTACATACAGTTGACCCTTGAACAATGTGGGGGTTAATCTGAATATAATTTATAGTTTCTCCACATCCCCAGATTCAACCAACCACAGACAATTTAGTATTACAGTATTTACTATTGAAAAATATCCACATGTAAGTGGACCCTCACAATTCAAACCCACGTTGTTCAAGGGTCAACTGTACTTTTTCTCAAACTTTGAGACATTTGAGAGTCAGTTGCAGTTATAATGCTTTTAAATACTTACAGTGTGTTTTCCCAAAAATAAAAACATTCTTTTACATAACGGTAGTACATTTATCACAGTCAAGATATTAACATTAATATGAAAACAAACTTTAAAAAAATCATGCCAATTAGCTCTTAGTGTCCATTACAGAAGATCAAATCTGGTGTAGAATCCAATCCAGGATTACAGTATAATTGCTCTATCTCTGTTGTTTCGAAAACTTGGGAGGTTTCTGGGTAAAATCTGAAACTGGCCCCTATACATGGAGGGCAAGGAGAGATAGAAGAAAGAGGCAACCACTCCAGATTGATAGGTGGCAGGTTTAAGCAGCAAGGGCACTTGTCCACAAGGCTTGTCTTAGGCACTGCAAGATGACTAGAACACCACACCTGCCCACCAGAATCTTAAAAGTCTATATAGAGTCCTTAACAGGGTTCAGTCATGTATACTGTCTAGGTGGTCTCAACAGTACATTGCTCTTTTAAGGTTACATCCTTGAAAATGGCTCCCACTGTGGAAACAGTGGGTGGAACATACATATTCCTAGGACAGGGGTGGGGGTGAGGGGCCTCCAATTGCCCGGGTTCAGCTTTCAGGTCAACTGGCGATCACATTCTCTTGATGACCTCCTCCAACGGTCTCAAAAATGTTGACAATTTTGAGGAGTATAAACCATATATTTTCCAGAATGTCCCTCAATTTGGCTAGTGTAAGCACCTTCAAGTTGGTGCCTATGTCCTTTTGACATGTTCCTATCAGTTCTCTAAGCAGTCCCTTACTTTATGGCACAGCAGAATGTTCCAAGCTCATCTTGTACCTTCCCATTCCTAGCTTTGCAATCAGCCATTCAGTCAAGGAACCCTTGTTCCTTTTAGTGAACAATGGTATTTAAGAAGCAAGATGTGGCCCTAAGCAAGATGTGGCCCTAAGGTTGTAGCTCATTGCTACTACCTTAAATATGCTTACTGTTAACCCAGTTCTCGAGAAGCTTATTGCTTCTGGGTTCTCTCAGTAGATATTATTAAGTCA
The DNA here is from genome assembly GCF_949987515.2 of Delphinus delphis. NCBI lineage: Eukaryota > Metazoa > Chordata > Mammalia > Artiodactyla > Delphinidae > Delphinus > Delphinus delphis. The sequence continues at coordinate 102,760,237 of NC_082704.1, forward strand.
TATGTCTATGTATATATTTATGTCTATATTTATCTATTAAATATGTATCTATCTCCCTACCTACCTACCTGTCTATCCATCCATCTATGCAGCTATTCATCCACCTATATATACTTAAAACTATGAGTTTATAATTAAATTTCTAATTCCTTGATCAGGTTAGTGATCTAACATTATATGATAAAGTGAGAGCTAGATTGGAAGCATTTTTAGCTACTAGCTCATCCATTGTGATAAGAATTCCTTTTCCATATATTGTGCATAGAGAAATCTGGGTAGGCAATATCCATTGCCTTTCCCTAGTACCGCTGAATGTACCAACCATAACTTTAAAATAAGCCTTCCGTTATTGGTTCTGCACTTTTTGTGGGCTTCAGGACCAAGGCCTATTCCCAAGCACGTAGATGGAAAATAGATGTGGACCGCTCAAATACTGTATGGCTTGTCTTTGGCCTACACCCCTTGCGTAAGACAATGTGAGTGTGGATATAATGGTTTCTGTTCCTCAGTCCCTCTGCTGTTTTAGGCATTATGAAATCAAGGAAATGCATTTCTTTGGAGATTTGTTTTTCATAAGTCTTTTGAAGTTTCTAGTGTTTTTTCTTTTTTTTTTAACATCTTTATTGGAGTATAATTGCTTTACCATGGTGTGTTACTTTCTGCTTTATAACAAAGTGAATCAGCTATACATATACATATATACCCATATCTCCTCCCTCTTGCATCTCCCTCCCACCCTCCCTATCCCACCCCTCTAGGTGGTCACAAAGCACCGAGCTGATCTCCCTGTGCTATGCAGCTGCTTCCCACTAGCTATCTATTTTACATTTGGTAGTATATATAACTCCATGCCACTCTCTCACTTCATCCCAGCTTACCCTTCCCCCTCCCCATGTCCTCAAGTCCATTCTCTACGTCTGCGTCTTTATTCCTGTCTTGCCCCTATGTTCTTCATAACCATTTTTTTCTTTAGATTCCATATATATATATATATATATATATATATATATATATTAGCATACGTTATTTACTTTTCTCTTTCTGACATACTTCACTCTGTATGACAGTTTCTGTGTCCATCCACCTCACTACAAATAACTCAATTTCATTCCTTTTTATGGCTGAGTAATATCCCATTGTATATATGTGCCATATCTTCTTTATCCATTCATCTGTCGATGGACACTTAGGTTGCTTCCATGTCCTGGCTCTAGTAAATAGTGCTACAATGAACAAAGTGGTACATGACTCCTTTTGAATTATGGTTTTCTCAGGGTATATGCCCAGTAATGGGATTCCTAGGTCATACGGTAGTTCAATTTTTAGTTTTTTAAAGAACCTCCATACTGTTCTCCATAGTGGCTGTACCAATTTACATTCCCACCAACAGTGCAAGAGGGTTCCCTTTTCTCCACACTCTCTCTAGCATTTATAGTTTGTAGATTTTTTGATGATGGCCATTCTGACTAGTATGAAGTGATACCTCACTATAGTTTTTGATTTGTATTTCTCTAATGATTAATGATGTTGAGAATCCTTTCATGTGTTTGTTGGCAGTCTGAATATCTTCTTTGGAGAAATGTTTATTTAGATCTTCTGCCCATTTTTGGATTGGGTTGTTTGTTTTCTTGATATTGAGCTGCATGAGCTGCTTGTAAATTTTGGAGATTAATCCTTTGTCAGTTGCTTCGTTTGCTAATATTTTCTCCCATTCTAGGGTGTCTTTTCGTCTTGTTTATGGTTTCCTTTGCTGTGCAAAAGCTTTTAAGTTTCATTAGGTCCCATATGTTTATTTTTATTTCCATTTCTCTAGGAGGTGGGTCAAAAAGGATCTTGCTGTGGTATATGTCATAGAGTGTTCTGCCTATGTTTTCCTCTAAGAGTTTGATACTGTCTGGCCTTACATTTAGGTCTTTAATCCATTTTGAGTTTATTTTAGTGTATGGTGTTAGGGAGTGTTCTAATTTCATTCCTTTACATGTAGCTGTCAGATTTTCCCAGCACCACTTATTGGAGAGGCTTTCTTTTCTCCATTGTATATTCTTGCCTCCTTTATCAAAAATAAGGTGACCATATGTGCATGGGTTTATCTCTGGGCTTTCTATCCTGTTCCATTGATCTATATTTCTGTTTTTGTGCCAGTACCAGACTGTCTTGATTACTGTAGCTTTGTAGTATAGTCTGAAGTCAGGGAGTCTGATTCCTCCAGCTCCGTGTTTTTCCCTCAAGACTGCTTTGGCTATTCGGGGTTTTTTGTGTCTCCATACAAATTTTAAGATTTTTTGTTCTAGTTCCATAAAAAATGCCATTGGTAATTAGGTAGGGATTTCATTGAATCTGTAGATTGCTTTGGGTAATATAGTCATTTTCACAATATTGATTCTTCCAATCCAAGAACACGATATACCTCTCCATCTATTTGTATCATCTTTAATTTCTTTCATCAGTGTCATATAATTTTCTGCATATAGGTCTTTTGTCTCCTAAGGTAGGTTTATTCAAGGTATTACATTCTTTTTGTTACAATGGTAAATGGGAGTGTTTCCTTAATTTCTCTTTCAGATTTTTCATCATTAGCATATAGGAATGCCAGAGATTTCTGTGCATTAATTTTGTATCCTACTATTTTACCAAATTCATTGATTAGCTCTAGTAGTTTTCTGGTAGCATCTTTAGGATTCTCTGTGTATAGTATCATGTCATCTGCGAACAGTGACAGCTTTACTTCTTCTTTTCTGATTTGGATTCCTTTTATTTCTTTTTCTTTTCTGATTGCTGTGGCTAAAACTTCCAAAACTATGTTGAATGATAGTGGTGAGAGTGGATTACCTTGTCTTGTTCCTGATCTTAGAGGAAATGCTTTCAGTTTTTCACCGTTGAGAACAATGTTGGCTGTGGGTTTGTCATATATGGCCTTTATTATGTTGAGGTGAATTCCCTCTATGCCTGCTTTCTGGAGGGTTTTTTTTTATCATAAATGGGTGTTGAATTTTGTCAAAAGCTTTTTCTGCATCTATTGAGATGATCATATGGTTTTTATTCTTCAATCTGTTAATATGGTTTATCACATTGATTGATTTGCATATATTAAGGAATCCTTGCATTCCTGGGATAAACCCCACTTGATCACGGTGTATGATCCTTTCAATGGGCTGTTAGATTCTGTTTGCTAGTATTTTGTTGAGCATTTTTGCATCTATGTTCATCAGTGATACTGGCCTGTAGTTTTCTTTCTTTCGGACACCTTTGTCTGGTTTTGGTATCAGCGTGATGGTGGCCTCATAGAATGTGTTTGGGAGTGTTCCTCCCTCTGCTATATCTTGGAAGAGTTTGAGAAGGATAGGTGTTAGCTCTTCTCTAAATGTTTGATAGAATTCGCCTGTGAAGCCATCTGTTCCTGGGCTTTTGTTTATTGGAAGACGTTTAATCACAGTCTCAATCTCAGTGCTTGTGATTGGTCTGTTCATATTTTCTATTTCTTCCTGGTTCAGTCTTGGAAGGTTGTGTTTTTCTAAGAATTTGTCCATTTCTTCCAGGTTGTCCATTTTATTGGCATAGAGTTGCTTGTAGTAATCTCTCATGATCCTTGGTATTTCTGCAGTGTCAGTTGTTACTTCTCCTTTTTCAATTATAATTCTACTGATTTGAGTCTTCTCCCTTTTTTTCTTGATGAGTCTGGCTGATGGTTTATCAATTTTGTTTATCTTCTCAAAGAACCAGCTTTTAGTTTTTTTGATCTTTGCTATTGTTTCCTTCATTTCTTTTTCATTTATTTCTGATCTGATCTTTATGATTTCTTTCCTTCTGCTAACTTTGGGGTTTTTTTGTTGTTCTTTCTCTAATTGCTTTCAGTGTAAGGTTAGTTTGTTTATTTGAGATATTTCTTGTTGTCTTGAGGTAAGATTGTATTGCTATAAACTTCTTTCTTAGAACTGCTTTTGCTGCATCCCATAGGTTTTGGGTCGTCATGGTTTCACTGTCCTTTGTTTCTAGGTATTTTTTTGATATCCTCTTTGATTTCTTCAGTTATCTCTTGTTTATTAAGTAGTGTATTGTTTAGCCTCTATGTGTTTATATTTTTTATAGATTTTTTCCTGTAATTGATATCTAGTCTCAAAGCATTATGGTCAGAAAAGATAGTTGATACGATTTCAGTTTTCTTAAACTTACCAAGGCTTGATTTGTGACCCAAGATATGATCTATCCTGGAGAATGTTCCATGAGCACTTGAGAAGAAAGTATATTCTGTTGTTTTTGGATGGAATGTCCGATAAATATCAATTAAGTCAATCTTGTTTAATGTATCATTTAAAGCTTGTGTTTCCGTATTTATTTTCATTTTGGGTGATCTGTCCACTGGTGAACGTGGGGTGTTAAAGTACACTACTCTGATTGTGTTACTGTCGATTTCCCCTTTTATGGCTGTTAGTATTTGCCTTATGTATTGAGGTGCTCCTATGTTGGGTGCATAAATATTTACAACTGTTATGTCTTCTTCTTGGATTAATCCCTTGATCATTATGTAGTGTCCTTTTTGTCTCTTGCAATAGTCTTTATTTGAAAGTCTATTTTGTCTGATATGAGTATTGCTACTCCAGCTTTCTTTTGATTTCCATTTGCATGGAATATCTTTTTCCATCCCCTCACTTTCAGTCTATATGTGTCCCTAGGTCTGAGGTGCTCTCTTGTAGACAGCATATATGTGGGTCTTGTTTTTGTATCCATTCAGCCAGACTGTGTCTTTTGGTGGGAGCATTTAATCCATTTACATTTAAGGTAATTATCAGTATGTATGTTCCTATTACCATTTTCTTAATTGTTTTGGGTTTGGTATTGTAGGTCTTTTCCTTCTTTTGTGTCTCCTGCCTAGAGAAGTTCCTTTAGCATTTGTTGTAAAGCTGGTTTGGTGGTGCTTCATTCCATTAGCTTTGGCTTGTCTGTAAACGTTTTAATTTCTCCATCAAATCTGAATGAGATCCTTGCTGGGTAGAGTAATCTTGGTTGCAGGTTTTTCCCTTTCATCACTTTAAATATGTCCTGCCAGTCCCTTCTGACTTGCAGAGTTTCTGCTAAAACATCAGCAGTTAACCTTATGGGGATTCCCTTGTATATTGTTTGTTGTTTTTCCCTTTTCTTTGTATTTAATTTTTGATAGTTTTATTAATCTCTGTGTTGGCATGATTCTCCTTGGATTTATCCTGTATGGACTCTCTGTGCTTCCTGGACTTGATTAAGTATTTCCTTTCCCATATTAGGGAAGTTTTCAACTATAATCTCTTCAAATATTTTCTCAGTCCCTTTCTTTTTCTCTTCTTCTTCTTGCACCCCTATAATTTGAATGTTGGTGCATTTAATGTTGTCCGAGAGGTCTCTAAGACTCTCCTCAATTCTTTTCCATCTTTTTTCTTTATTCTGCTCTGCAGTAGTTATTTCCACTCTTTTATATTCCAGGTCACTTATCCGTTCTTCTGCCTCAGTTATTCTGCTATTGATTCCTTATAGAGAATTTGTAGTTTCATGTATTATGCTGTTCATCATTGTTTATTTGTTCTTTAGTTCTTCTAGGCCCTTGTTAAAAGTTTCTTGTATTTTCTCCATTCTATTTCCAGGAATTTAGATCATCTTTACTCTCATTACTCTGAATTCTTTTCCAGGTAGACTGCCTATTTGCTCTTCATTTTTTTCGTCTGGTGTGTTTTTACCTTGCTCCTTCATCTGCTGTGTTTCTCTGTGTTCTCATTTTGCTTAACTTGCTGTGTTTGGGATCTCCTTTTCACAGGCTGCAGGTTCGTAGTTCTCGTTTTTGGTGTCTGCCCCCATTGGGTAAGGTTGTTTCAGTGAGTTGTGTAGGCCTCCTCATGGAGGGGACTGTTGCCTGTGTTCTGGTGGATGAGGCTTGATATTGTCTTTCTGGTGGGCAGGACCACATCTGGTGGTGTGTTTTGGGGTGTCTGTGACCTTATTATGATTTTAGGCAGCCTCTCTGCTAATGGATGGGGTTGTGTTCCTGTCTTGCTTGTTGTTTGGCATAGGGTGTCCAGCACTGTAGCTTGCTGGTCATTGAGTGGAGCTGGGTCTTAGCGTTGAGATGGAGATCTCTGGGAGAGCTTTCGCCATTTGATATTTCGTGGAGCTGGGAGATCTCTGGTGGATTAATGTCCTGAACTCGGCTCTCCAACCTCAGAGGCACAGGCCTGACACCCGACCAGAGCACCAAGACCCTGTCAGCCACACGGCTCAAAAGAAAAGGGAGAAAAAAAGAAAGAAAGAAAGAACAAAGCAAAATAAAAAGAAATAAAGTTATTACAATAAATTTTTTTAAAAAATTATTAAAAATTAAAAAGTAATAAAAAAAGAAAGTAAGAAGAGAGCAACCAAACTGAAAAACAAATCCACCATTGATAACAAGCACTAAAAACTATATTAAAAAAAAAAAACAGACGCACAGAACCCTAGCACAATGGTAAAAGCAAAGCTCTATAGACAAAATCACACAAAGAAGCATACACATACACACTCATATTAAGAGAAAAAGGAAAAAAATGTATATATCTCTATATGAAAGAAAAAAGGAAGAAAGAAATCAAATCAATAAACAAATCTACCAATGATAATAAACTCTAAATACTAAACTAAGATAAACATAAAACCAGAAACCAGTCAGTCACAGACAGCAAATCCCAAGTCTACAGTTGCTCCCAAAGTCTACCACCTCAATTTTGGGATGATTCGTTGTGTATTCATGTATTCCACAGATTCAGGGTACATCAAGTTGATTGTGGAGATTTAATCCGCTGCTCCTGAGGCTGCTGGGAGAGATTTCCCTTTCTCTTCTTTGTTCACACAGCTCCTGGGGTTCGGCTTTGGATTTGGCCCCGCCTCTGCGTGTAGCTCACCAGAGGGCATCTGGTCTTCGCTCATACAAGACTGGGTTAAAGGAGTGGCTGATTAGGGGGCTCTGGCTCACTCAGGCTGCGGGGAGGGAGGGGTATGGAATGCGGGGCGAGCCTGCAGTGGCAGAGGCTGGCGTGACGTTGCAGCAGCCTGAGGTGCGCCATGTGTTCTCCCGGGGAAGTTGTCCCTGGATCACGGGACCCTGGCAGTGGCGGGCTGCACAGGCTCCCTGGAGGGGAGGTGTGGAGAGTGACCTGTGCTTGCACACAAGCTTCTTGGTGGCTGCAGCAGCAGCCTTAGCATTTCATGCCCATCTCTGATGTCTGCGCTGATAGCCGTGGCTCACGCCCATCTCTGGAGCTCGTTTAGGCGGTGCTGTAAATTCTCTCTCTTTGCACACCCCGAAACAATTGTCTCTTGCCTCTTAGGCAGTTCCAGACTTTTTCCCAGACTCCCTCCCGCCTGGCTGTGGCTCACTAGCCCCCTTCAGGCTGTGTTCACGCAGCCAACCCCAGTCCTCTCCCTGGGATCTGACCTCCGAAGCCCAAGCCTCAGCTCCCAGCCCCCGCCAACCCCAGCAGGTGAGCAGAGAAGCCTCTCAGGCTGGTGAGTGCCGGTCGGCACCGATCCTCTGTGCGGGAATCTCCCCGCTTTGCCCTCCGCACCCCTGTTGCTGTGGTCTCCTCTGTGGCTCCAAAGCTTTCCCCCTTCGCCACCCGCAGTCTCCGCCCGTGAAGGGGCTTCTAGTGTGTGGAAATTTTTCCTCCTTCACAGCTCCCTCCCAGGTGGGGCGGTCCTGTCCCTATTCTTTTGTCTTTTTTTTTTCCTTTTCTCCTACCCAGGTACGTGGGGTGTTTCTTGCCTTTGGGGAGGTCTGAGGTCTTCTGCCAGCGTTCAGTAGGTATTCCATAGGAGTTGACCCACTTGTAGATGTATTTCTGATGCATTTGTGGGGAGGAAGGTGATGTCCACGTCTTACTCCTCTGCCATCTTGAAGGTCTCCCCAAGTTTCTAGTGTTTTGATGTTCCCTATTTTTATTGTTGATGTGTTAAAAAAAACCTTCTTCTGTATGGCCTTGACTATTTTAATGTGGTTCATTCAACATACTTCTTATGCACTTTCTTAGTCGTTTTATCTAGGTTATGCTGCAGTAGCAACCCACAAATCTTCATGATTTAACGTAACAAATTTTAGTTCTTGCTTATGTTTTGTGGCCAGTGTGGGTCATCTGGGGGTTTTGCTCTTTGTTCGCATTCAGCAAACCAGGTTGAAAGACTCTTCATTTCATCATAGCTCATCATAGCTCACCATAGCTCATCATAGCTCACCATAGCTCACCGTAGCTCATCATCACCTCTAAGAAAATGTGCAGAATCATACACTTATTCTTAAGTATTTTTCCCAGAAGTGGCATATATCACAAAAGATAATATATCTTTTATTTATAGATAATATTATGACTTCCATAAATAGTCAATACATACATTGTGCACATATTCACTTTCTTTGTGCTGTACTGTGTTCCACAAACTCTATTCGTTAATCTTCAAAACTATAATTAAAGCCAAGCCTTAATTATTCCCCTTCACTAACACATTTTGTTGTAAGCAAAAGAATGAAAGAGTTGAGCTTATTATGATGATTAATTTGATTTCATGTCAGTGATAAGTTTACATTTGTCCTCACACAGAATGAAGAAAAGTCAGGGAACATTCACAGAAATGGTGTAAAAGCAAACTTAAATTTTCTAAAATACAGTAATCGTTAGACAACCTGCAATTGCTTTTCTTTTTTAAATTTTCATTTACAAGAATATTTTATGTAGAGTTATAGTCTCTGTTAAGAAGTCAGGAAATGTCAAATTGACTGACAATGTTCTCATATACCAGATTTACAGCAGTATCTATGCTCAGGTTTTTTAACAGGCAGCAGCTTTGTACAAATCCTTACAAATTAATCATGGATACCAAGTCAAGGGCTGAATCTCATTCAGAAATATTCAGCTAAGGGAAGGAAGGTGAATACCATGATGGAGATGGAGGGGAATGACACAGTGTCAGAATATCAGGGCTGGGGGAGATGTTTCAAATCTTAGAGTTTCTGAGTTTCTTATATGCTCTGTATCTTCACACTGACTCTCTAAAAGCCAGTGAAAAGCCACTGTAGCTAATGGCAGAATGCTCTATCTGCCATCTGATACCTAATAGAAAAAAACCCAAAAAACGTAAACTATTATCCTATTGGAACAGCTATTCTTGGCATAACAGTGGGTTTTGTGGCCATCCTCTATCTTAAGAGATGTCTGAGGATCTGAACCTAGCCCAGTCTTCCTTGCAACACTAACTCAAGGAATTTATGGGTGCATGTGAGATCCAAGAAAGTCCTCCTGAACACTATGAATCAGACCAAGCACCTTTACTTCATTGTCAAGGTGGTTTATCAAGTGATGTGTAACTAGTTATTGATGAGACACAGTTGCACTGAGAATAGGAGCTACTTTTTTTACCTTGAAGGAGCTACATGGCTTTCAGGTAACAAAAGTTGCAGAGTGCTCATAGACACTGAATTGCCTGAACTGAAGTAGTCTGTGCCAATCCATTCTCATCTAGTGTGATCACACATGTTCTAAGGGCGAAGTGACTGAGACATTAGAAGTTGTGTTTACAAATCACAAGATCACCACAGTGTTGCAGTGTGTATGCTGTGTTGCTCCCTGCCCAGTATCCCTTCTTAAAAAGAGTAAACTTGATGTTGGGTAAAGGGTACTATGTCTTATGTGCTTGACTGTTAGTCCAAACTTAGACCACTCCCTCTGGTTGACCACATCTATTTCACTGTGCTTCCACTTCATGTTCAAAGTGTATCTCTGGCTTCCCTGTTACAGTATGATCCTAGTTTTTTTTTTTTTTTTTTGTACTTCTCTTACTGTACTTTTGGTTTTACTTCAAAAGCCTCTGCCCTGGGCTTCCCTGGTGGCGCAGTGGTTGAGAGTCCGCCTGCCAATGAAGGGGACACGGGTTCGTGCCCCGGTCCGGGAAGATCCCACATGCCGCGGAGCGGCTGGGCCCGTGAGCCATGGCCGCTGAGCCTGCGCGTCCGGAGCCTGTGCTCCGCAACGGGAGAGGCCACGACAGTGAGAGGCCCGCGTACCGCAAAAAAAAAAAAAAAAAAAAAATCCTCTGCCCTTTCTTCTATCCCCTAAGTGTATAAATTTGGCACTGAGTCGGATGGATCAAAATTGTCAGACTTACTATACACATTTGGATTTGCATCCTAGCTCTGAAACTCAGTGGCTGTTTTCTCCTGAGAAGATCAGTTAACTTCTTGGAGCTTCACTTTCTTATTGGTATTCTAGGTCTTCTATATCTCATAACGTCATTTAAATTACAAAACACATATAAAGTTTTTTTGAATGCATAAATGGTTTCATGAATGAGAACAAACCTAGTAAATATATTGGGTTGGCCAAAAAGTTCACTCAGATTTTTCCCAAATGAACTTTTTGGCAAACCCAATACTTATATGAACTTATATGTTGCAAAAATTAAGAATGATTGTATTCAATCTTGGTATCTTACAAAACCTGTGATGAAGGACCCCAGTATATGTTAAGGGCATATGCTGTGCCATATATTTATGCAGATTGTATCATCAATAAAGACACTACATTCATGTTACGTAAGAAAATCAGAAGCTCTGAGTGGTTTTGTTTTTGTTTTAGTAATCTACACATTATTAAATATAATTGCTAGGAATTAAGGACATTTTATCAACTTTATCAAGAGCATTGTATTAAAGCCATCATATTTAATCTTTAAAACAAGTCTACAAGATGAGTACTAATATACCATTTCACAGTTAAAAGAAATGGGTATTTAAAAGAATTAATAGCATGTAGCAAAGCAAGTATTGGAGTCTAAATTTGTCTGACTCTGTCACCTAATCTATGACAAAGGAGGCAAGAATATACAATGGAGAAAAGACAGCCTCTTCAATAAGTGATCCTGGGAAAACTGGACAGCTACATGTAAAAGAATGAAATCAGAACACTCCTTAGCACCAGACACAAAAATAAACTCAAAATGGATTAGACACCTAAATGTAAGGCCAGAGATTATCAAACTCATAGAGGAAATCATAGGCAGAACACTCTATGACATAAATCACAGCAAGATCCTTTTTGACCCACCTCCTAGAGAAATGGAAATAAAAACAAAAATAAACAAATGGAACCTAATAAAACTTAAAAGCTTTTGCACAGCAAAGGAAACCATAAACAAGAAGAAAAGACAACTGTCAGAATGGGAGAAAATATTTGCAAATGAAGCAACTGACAAAGAATTAATCTCCAAAATTTACAAGCAGCTCATGCAGCTCAATATCAAAAAAACAAACAACCCAATCCAAAAATGGGCAGAAGACCTAAATAGACATTTCTCCAAAGAAGACATACAGATGGCCAAGAAGCACATGAAAAGACGTTCAGTATCGCTAATTATCAGAGAAATGCAAATCAAAACTACAATGAGGTATCACTTCATACCAGTCAGAATGGCCATCATCAAAAAATCTACAAACAATAAATGCTGGAGAGGGTGTGGAGAAAAGGGAACCTTCTTTCACTGTTGGTGGGAATGTAAATTGATACAGCCACTATGGAGAACAACATGGAGGTTCCTTAAAAAACTAAAAATAGGGCTTCCCTGGTGGCGCAGTGGGTGAGAGTCCGCCTGCGGATACAGGGGACACGGGTTCATGCCCCGGTCCAGGAGGATCCCACATGCCGCGGAACGGTTGGGCCCATGAGCCATGGCCGCTGGGCCTGCACGTCCGGAGCCTGTGCTCCACAACGGAAGAGGCCACAACAGTGAGAGGCCCGCGTACCGCAAAAAATAATAATAATAATAATAATAATGCCACCTCTAATTCAGAGAACACAGTATGTAAGTAATATATACCTGATGAATGCACATAGATTACTTTTATCATTTGCTTTGTTGGTGTAATATTTTATTCTCTCACCCTCTAGAAGGCGTACAATATCAATCAACTTGTGGATGACAGGAAAATATCTGGCTGATATTAACAACCACCTTTTATATTAAAATAATTTATGATAGAGAATTTCATGACACCTGGGAACCCCTAAAATTAACATAAATTTCAGAGTGTTAAGATCAGGTGTAACAAAGGAAAAAAATATTCTGATTTAACAGATTTTTAAATGCTTCTTTGAGAAATAAAGCTGTTATTTTACTGGATTATATAAAGAAAACTCTGCTACAACACTGACCATAATCTCTTGAAACATACGACAATTAAAATATTGCAGGGAAAATAGGATAGTAGACAATTACATTACAGAAAGGAGTGAGATGACAAAGTATAATTTGTTTGACTGGCATAGAAAAAGTTGAATGTTGTAAAAAAGCCAGGAATAGATGTTAAAAAAAAAAAAAAAAGACCTTATAAGACAAAGGAAAAAAATACTAATTGCTATGGGTTGAATTGTATCTCCCCAAAAGATTTGTTGAAGTTCTAACCCCAGAAACCTTTGAACATGACCTTATTTGGAAATAGTCTCTGCAGATGTAATCAAGTTAAGATGAGGTCATTAGGGTGAGTCTTCATCCAATATGTACTTGCAAGAGGGAAATTTCAGACACGCACAGACAGGAGAATGCCATCTGAAAACACAGATGCACAAGAGAAGAAAACTATTTGAAGAGGAAGGCAGAGATTGGGGTAATCCTGCCACAAGCTGAGGAACACCTGGGGCTACCAGCAGCTGGAAGTAAAAAGGAAGGGTCTTCCCCCAGAGGCTTCACGGGAAGTAAGGCCCTGCCAAAATCGTGATTTCACACTTCTAGACTCCAGAACTTACAGAGAATAAATGTCTGTTGTTTTAAGCCACCAAGACTATGGTACTTCCTTACAGCTGTCCTAGGAAACTAATACACTATTTTGAAAATCCTCATTGAAAAAAAAGAAAAGTCAAAAAAAAAACCCCGAAACCCTCCATACTTATCTTTTCATAGGCCATAGAGTGTACAAATTTGTTTTGGAGTGGAGAGATGTGTGAAACTCGCAATTTTCACTCTGTAAATATCTTAGCATGGGTATGTTCTCATTCTTGACAAAGACTTGAAGTGAGAATGAAAGTTTTTTCACTGTTTTATAAATCTGTGATAACATGATTTTTCTTTGTCTTCAATGATAAACATGAATTTTTCCTTCATTTCTCTGTTTGTTCAAATCTTGACAAACTAAGAGCAAAAAAAGATTGAGCCAACCTATATTTTCCTCTAAATTACCAAGATTATTTGAAGCTTTAGCCTCAGTTATTTGATAATTGCTTCAAGGTCACATTTCACTTTGATATGGGGTCCTGGCCAGAGCATGCCTCCAGAGTACCGCAGTTTAAAAAAAGCATGATAACTTATTTGTATAAGTTATTTATTGCTATGTAACAAATTACCCCAAAAGTTAATGGCTTAAACCAACAACATTTTTTATCTCACAGTTACTGTGAGTCAGGTATCCAAACAGGATTTAACTGGGTCCTCTGACTTTAGGTTTCTCTCAAGGCTGCATTCCTCTACAGCCTCAACTGAGAAGAATCTGCTTCCTACTTTATTCATGTGGTTGTTGGCAGGATTCAGTTCCTTGTGGGCTGTTGGATTGATGCCTTAAGTCCTCATGACCTATTAACTGGAGGCCTCCCTTGTTTCCTTGCCATATGGGCCTCTCTTTAGAGTATCTCACAATATGGAATCTTGTTTTATCATCAAGTGAGAGGGCAAGAGAGAGAGTATCAGCAAAAAAAAAAAAAAAAAAAAAAAGTTCCAGCATGATGGAAGGCACACACTTTTGTAACCTAATCACACAAGTGACATCCCATCACTTTTGCCATATTCTATTCATTAGAATAAAATATTCTAATAATTATAATTCTATTCATTAGAAGTCACTAGGTCCAACCTATCCTCAAAAGGAGGGGGTTACACAAGGGTATGAGTACCAGGAAACTAGGATCATTGGGTTCCATACTAGAAGCTATCTACCATATTATTGTAGGGTCAAATGATAAATATGCCCACTACCATTAAATGATGATATATCTATTTATTGCAATAACAAGTAAATTATAATAAGTAGTTTCTCATAAGCTGAAATCAATAACTAGGTATAATAATCTTATAAAAACACTTTGCAATCAATAGTAAAGAAATTACATAAATTGGAATGAAAAAGTAAAAGAGAGTGAATCAGAATTGCAAGTTAGTATTTTGGAAAATTCATATATCAAAGCCAAATATTTAGCCAGCAGTTTTACATATTCTGTACTGGATAAGAAGCAAAAGCTTTGAAGTCCTATATACATGGGTTCAAATCTAGAGTCTACCACTTACTAGTTGTGTGACTTTAGACAAGTTATTTAAAACTTCTGAGTTTCTACTTCATCTGTAAAGTGAGGGTACTAATGCCTACATATCAGATATTTAAATCTGATCTTACATATAAGGTGTTTAACCTGAATAACTAATAACCATTTTTTTACTATTTTAGGATGATCATTTGCTCCGCAATGAAAGAGAGAGTTATAATTAGAACAGAAGGAGTGTTTCAGTATCAGTTAGAATATAATTATTGAGATCAAAAGTAACACTGGGCAGAAGTATAGGCTTCATTTATGGCAAGAAAACATACAAAACAATGAACCGGTGAAAAACTCTGCACATAAATGGAAGCAAAATGTGCTCAAAGTACAAGGAATAAAGTTGGGGAACAGATAGAAAATTCAGGTATAAAAAGACAGGACCATGAAATTTGGCAGTGATTCCTGGCAAAGATATCCTTCCACCCCAGGGATTGGTTTTATTGATACTCATATGTGTATGACAATTTTTGACCTATTCCTTCCTAAAAATTCAGCTTGAAATCTATGGCATATTGGTTGCCTCCATGAGTCAGTCCAATTCTTCATCTTCCCTGTATCCACTCCATTGGATTTCTTTCACTAGTAAGCAGTGGGACATAGGGGATGCTGTAAACCTTCTGAGTGATGAGACAGTGCCAGAGAAGGATATCTACCCACTTTCCCCTCATATGTGCCCTTCATTTGGTTTTCTATGGACTTATTGGCCCATGAACATGACTCTTCAAAAGAACAGTAAGTACATATGTCTTACTATTTGCCAAGCATTTTTATGAACAACACACACACACACACACACACACACCCTACATATTATTTCTGACTTTATGAGTTATTATATCATTTGTATAGAAGAGAAATCTGAATTTGAAAAGTTAAAAGATATGCCTAAAATCATAGAGCTATGTAAATGGCAGATACTGGGTTTAAACATAGGTCTTCTGACTCCAAAAGTGAATTTCCACTGTAATCCCTACTGCCAATAAAATGCTAGAATTAGCGTCAGATTAGATTGATCCAAAAGGTAATCAAATCATTTAAGCTAATGAAAGTTTTAAATGACTTTATGTTCATTTTCATTTTATTTGTGTTTCCATGTTGAAAAAAATATTTTCACACAACACAGTATTTCAACACAATGTAATGGATGTTGCACACTAATTATTGTGGATCATCTGGTAAAGCCAGAAAACTCAGGTTCATAAGCACAATCACTAGGTCTGTTTCTTCATATGTAATATGATAAGCAAGAAAATGCAATAATAAAATTCTACTTTGTCTCTGAATTTCTAAAACTCTTAAAAAGATAAAATTATATTTTCAGTCTCTTTTCTAATACACTTAGTGTGTTCTTTTAGGTAAAGCCAGGAAAGAGTAGTCTATACATGTATATAATGCTATGTAATGGCAATATAAATAATCCACAACCACATATTTCCTGCGACTGAATAAATAAAATGAACTAGAATAGCTTAAAATGATTTTGAAAAAAAGAAGAAAGTTGGAAGAATCATACTACTCAATTTTAAGAATTGCTATATAGCTACATGTGATATTGACAGAGACATAGATCAATGGGACAGAAGAGAGAACCAAAAAATAGACCCGTACAAATATGTCCAACTGATTTTTCCCCAAAGTGTAACAGCAATTGAATGGAAGAAGG
The DNA here is from genome assembly GCF_949987515.2 of Delphinus delphis. Taxonomy (NCBI): domain Eukaryota; kingdom Metazoa; phylum Chordata; class Mammalia; order Artiodactyla; family Delphinidae; genus Delphinus; species Delphinus delphis. The sequence goes on from NC_082704.1 coordinate 102,776,236, forward strand.
ATAGTCTTTCCAACAAACAGTGAGTGAATAGACATCCTTAGGCAAAAAAAAAAAAAAAAAGAACCTCAACCTAAACCTCACATCTTATACAAAAATTAACACCAAATTTTTACAGACTTAAATATAAAACGATCAAAAGATAACTTGAATGGACATGACCAAATTAATTTTTTCTTTTTGATTTGCAAAATACCCTGCTAAGAGGACTAAAAGACAAGCCACACACTACTAAGAATATTTGAAAAATCACGTATCTTTCAAAGGACTCATCAAGTATATAAATATATCAGATCAACACGTTGTACACCTCAAACTTACACAATGTTTTATGTCAGTTATATCTCTATAAAAGTGAAAATAAAAAATAAAAATAATATATAAAGAACTCTCTAAATATAACAGTAAGACAATGAACAATCCAATTAGAAAATGGGCAAAGGCTTGAATAGACACTCTACCAAATAAAATGTCTGGCATGGACTTTCCTGACTAATGAAGCAGAAGATGAAAAAGTTTTGGAAAATATTTGCTATGCTGATATGGGTAACAACTTTTTATTTCTCCTCTTTCTTCATATTCCTGCCTAGAAAATGTATGTAATGTTTGGAAATGCAGTATCCATCTTGAAATGAGAAAGACAAAACTCACTTGATCAGGACGGTGGACCAAGAAGATGTAAGAAAACTGACACCCTAATGATACTATTGAGTTACTATCATCCTTTTCCCTATTTTTAGAGTTAAATTTCCTTTCTCTCTTGAATATTTTCCCATGGAAAAAATGTAGAAAGTAAATACATTGGCAATGTGAGTTTTCTGTATTGTTTGAGAACATTCAGTTCTGCTATAGAGGGCAAGAAAACAAATGGGATAGATGAAACTCATAAAGTGTTAAGCATAGAGATAAGCTAAGCAAGTAGCTTATGAAATACAGGTGAAGCTCATAGGATTTGTTAAGAATCAATAATAAGTAAGCAAATATTTTGTAAGCCATAGGTAAACTTCGTAAGATGTGTTAAATTTAGGTAGTAAGTGAATAACTGGCTGAAGAGTCCAACTCCTGCTGTGCAACATAATGCCTATAGTTAAGAACACAATACTGTGCACTTAGTTATTTGTTAAGAGAGTAGATCTCATGTTGTGCTCTTACAACAATAAAAAAAATGAAAAGGTAAAAATATAGAGACAGTAAAAAGATTAGTATTTGCTAGGGGTTTTAGAGTGGGGAGAGTGGATGATTAGGTAGGGGATTTTTTTTTTTTTTTTTTTTTTTTTGGCGGTACGCGGGCCTCTCACTGTTGTGGCCTCTCCCATTGTGGAGCACAGGCTCCAGACGCGCAGGCTCAGCGGCCATGGCTCACAGGCCCAGCCGCTCCGTGGCACGTGGGATCCTCCCGGACCAGGGCACGAACCAGTGTCCCCTGCATTGGCAGGTGGACTCTCAACCACTGCGCCACAAGGGAAGCCCTAGGTAGGGGATTTTTAAGGCCATGAAACTATTCTGTATGACACTGAAGTGGTAGGTGAATAACAGTATGCATTTATCAAAATCCATGGATTTGTACAGCACAAAGTATGAACCCTAATGTAAACTATGGACTTTAGTTTAAAATTTTTAAATATTGTGTCATCAGTTGTATCCATTGTACTACACCAATGCAAGGTGTGCATTGCACACTTTGCACTACAGAAGTCTTCATTAAAGAAAGGCAAAGACAAGAAACACACTGGAAGAATATTGGCAAATCACATAACAGGTAACGAAAGTGAGTTCAGAATATATAAAGACTATTTTCAACTGAAGAAGTAAGTGGAACACAAATAACCAATTTGTTTAAATGGGCCAATATTTGAAGAGATATTTCACAAAGGCAGAAATATGAATGACCAAAAGCACATGAAATGATGCCCAAAACCATTAGTTAACATGAAATGCAAATTAAAATGAAAAGAGTAGAACACTTTTGCCCTGAAGAATTGCTGTAATAAAAAATTCCAGGAAATAATAAGCATAGTCAAAATGTGGAGTCACAAAGGACCCTTATATATTGATGATGGGAATGTAAAATTTTGCAGCTACTTTGGAAAACAGTATGACAGTTTCTAATAATTATTTCTTTTATTTAAAAATATATTTATTTTTGGCTGCATTGGGTCTTCATTGCTGCACACGGGCTTTCTTTAGTTGCGGCGATCGGAGGCTACTCTTTGTTGCGGTGCGCGGGCTTCTCATTGCGGTTGCTTCTCTTGTTGTGAAGCGTGGGCTCTAGGTGCGCAGGCTTCAGTAGTTGTGGCACGCAGGCTCAGTAGTTGTGGCTCGAGGGCTCCAGAGAGCAGGCCCAGTAGTTGTGGTGCACAGTCTTAGGCGCTCCGTGGCATGTGGGATCTTCCTGGACCAAGGCTCGAACCCGTGTCCCCTGCATTGGCAGGTGGATTCTTAACCACTGTGCCACCAGGGAAGTCCCTCTGATAATTATTTTTGATAGGATACAGCAATAGCAGGATTAATAAACTACACAAAAGAAATGAAAACTTATATTCACCTAATAACATGGACACAAAAGTCGTATCAGCATTATTCATAGCACCAAATAAATGAAAAGGAAAAAATGTCATTAACTAGAAATTATATATAAAAAACTACATCCAAACAGTGGAATATAAATCCATGGAATACAAATCCATGTTCACAGATTAGGAGATTCAATATTTTTAAAATGTCAGTAGAATCAGGTCTACAGATTCAAACCATCACTGTCAAAATCCCATTTGAATTTTTTGCATAAATTGACAAGTTAATGCTAAAATTAATATGGCAATGCAGAGGTCTGAGAAGAGTCTAAACAATTTTTAAAAAAGAACAACAAAGTGGGAAGACAAACACTTTCCAATTTCAAAATGTACTACAAGCCTATAGTAATCTATAGAGTGTGATACTAGCATTAGCATAGAAATATAGGCCAATGGAATGAATTCAGATCTATAAATAAACCCATATATGTTGATTCAGTTGAATTTCAACAACATTGTTAAGCCGATTTATTGCTGAATGGTGGTCTTTTCCAAATGTGATGCTAGGAAAATTGGATGTCCACGTGCAAAATGTGAATGCAGACCCTAAATTCATAACAATCAACTCAAAAAGGATCATAAACTTAAGTGTAAATGCCAAAATTTTTGGAAGAAAACATACTCGCATATCTTTGTTCCTCTGACATTTGCAATGATTGTTTATAAACAATACCAAAGCACACTAAAAAAGAAAAGAGAATATTTTGACTTCACCAAATTAAAAAACTTTGAGCTTCAAAAGTGAATATCAACAAAGTACTCAAGCCCAGACTCTATGATTTCACATTGTCTATATAGCAAAATCAGTATATCCTAACCTCTAAAGTAAAATGCCATCAAAAGATCACTGTAACTAGCGTGAGGACAGTGATGTGAAAGAAAAGAACTTAGATGCTGAAGCCTTATACCCTGGATTCCAAAATGAGCTCTACCACTTACTAAGTCTCACATTGGGCAAATAATTTAATATTTCTAAGTCTCTATTTTCTCACAAAATTGAATAGGACCTATTTTTGTAGAATCAAATAAGAAAAAGAAAGAGAAAATAGGAAGACTACAAATAACTCAATTAAATATGGACATTAATAGACCTTTCACTCAAAAAAGATATACAAATGGGAAAGAAGAACATGAAAAGACGCTCAAGTCCATTAGGTTTTTGGATAATGCAAGTTAAAATACCAAGTAGATACCAATTCATACCCACTATAATGGTAATAATAAAACATGTTGTTGAGGATGTAGAGAAACTGGAAGCCTCACATATTGCTACTGAAAATATAAAATGTTACAATAACTTTGGAAAACTTTGCCTGATAATAAAATGTTAAAGAAACATTTAGTACAGGATTCTGCATTTGAAAAATTAATTTCTATCCAAGTTAGAGACTTTTACCAGAAGTTTTATAGTATCTTTATTCATAATAGCCAAATATCCAGAAAAGGAAAATCAAAGGAGACATAAAGTAGCATGAAAGAACCTGAAAAACATTAAGGTAAGTGAAAGAAGCCACTCAAAAATAGCAAGTATATAAAGTGTCTAGAGAAGGAAAATATACAGTGAATTAGTGTTTGTTTGAAGCTGTGAGTGGTAATGAGAAGTGACTGGAAATAGGTCCAAGATTTCTCTTTGCTGTGGTAGCATCATTAAAAATTAGATTTTGGAGATTAATCCTTTGTCTGTTGTTTCATTTGCAAATATTTTCTCCCATTCTGAGGGTTGTCTTTTTGTCTTGTTTATGGTTTCCTTTGCTGTACAAAAGCTAAAAAAAAAAAATGGTACTGATGCAGCTAGTTGCAGGGCAGGAATAAAGGTGTAGACACAGAGAATGGACTTGTGGACACGGGGTTGGAGGGGGAAGCTGGGGTGAAGTGAGAATAGCGTCGACATATATACACTACCAAATGTAAAATAGCTAGCTAGTGGGAAGCAGCAGCATAGCACAGGGAGATCAGCTCGGTGCTTTGCTGTGACCACCTACAGGGGTGGGATAGGGAGAATGGGAGGGAGGCTCAAGAGGGAGGGGATATGGGGACATATGTATGCATATGGCTGATTCACTTTGGTGTACAACTGAAACTAACACAGTATTGTGAAGCAACTATACTCCAATAAAGATCTATTAAAAAAAATTAGATTTTGGTGATGGTATACAACTTCTATATTTATTAAAATTCATTGAATTGGGCTTCCCTGGTGGCGCAGTGGTTGAGAGTCTGCCTGCTGATGCAGGGGACATGGGTTCGTGCCCCGGTCCGGGAAGATCCCACATGCCACGGAGCGGCTGGGCCCGTGAGCCATGGCTGCTGAGCCTGAGCGTCCGGAGCCTGTGCTCCGCAACGGGAGACACCACAACAGTGAGAGGCCCGCGTACCGCAAAAAAAAAAAAAAAAAAAAAAAAATTCATTGAATTTTATATTTAACTACAGTGAATCTTATGCTATATAAATTATATCTCAATAAAATTTCTAAAATATCAATTCCATTTCTTTCTACCAGCAATGTAAAATCAGAAATAGCAATTGAGAAGACATTATCAGTGTCAAGAGCACGAATCAGAAGAGAATAATTGATTTAAATAAATAAGTATAGTGAAACTTGTACACTGAAAACTACAAAGCATTACTGGAAGAAATTAAAGATGATCACAATAATTGGAGAGACATTCCATGTTAACGTATTCAAAGAGTTATTATTGTTAAGATGTCAATAAGCCTAGTAGATCTAAAGATTCAACCACATCATTGCCAAAATATCACTCAGCTTTCTTGAAGAAATTGGCAAATTGAGGGTAAAGTTCATACAGCAATCTAAAGGACCCAGCATAGCCAAAATAATCTTGAAATTTAGAATGATTTAGAGAATTTAACCGATTACAAAACTTACTACAAATCCACAGTTATCCTAATAGTGTAGTAGTACCAGCTTTAGAATAGACATGCAGATTAATGGAACAGAATTCAAAGTCACAGATAAGTCACAGCCTGAGGAAAATAAGTGCTAATCTTAGATAAGACAACTGTGTCCAGAGTACGTAAAGTACTATTTCAGCTCTAGAAGAACACTAATAACTCATCTAAATGTAGGCAAAAGATTTGAATAGAAATTTCATCCAAGAAGATATGTGAATGGACAAAAAGACACGAAAGAAATGGGGTGATGGATACATTAAAAAAAAATTAGGTTTCAGTAAAGTTTTCACAACTTAGTATATTTATGAAAAGTTGTTGAACTGTACCCTTAAAATTGGAGAATTTAAGGCATATAAATTTTACCTCAATAAAGTTGTAAAATAATTGCGTTTCTCTACACTAGCAACCTGAAAATGAAATTGAGAAAACACTGAAATTTAGAGTTAGAAATTTCTTTGTTACAAAACTCATTCGTATGTACTACTTCACAGGCTCAGCGGCCACGGCTCATGGGCCCAGCCGCTCCGCGGCACGCGGGATCCTCCCAGACCTGGGCACGAACCCGTGCCCGCTGCACCGGCAGGCCGACTCCCAACCACTGTGCCACCAGGGAAGCCCCATATGTGCTACTTTTATTTCCAATATTGGAATCACATTTCTGACTTGGTGTCTCCTTCATTATTGCTTAAAAAATAATACCTAGAGTGGAACACAATACAATATTATTGTTATAGCCTAGATTTTTATTGAAGCCAAATTCCTATGACATTGAGTAAAGAAAATGGAGGTTTTATATCAGGGTCAATACTTGCATTTTAATAGAATATATATTTTTAAACTGATATATTTTTTAAATTTTTTGCAATTGGGCACATACCCTATAGCGACTTCAAATATTAGGATGTGAGATAGTTTTTAGTACATGTATTTCTGATTAGCAGTAATATGATTCAGGACCCGTTGGTGTCACAAAATTATCATTTAACATTGTCTGGAATTATACATGTTAAGAGGTTAAGTTAAATTTTGGATCACTCAAAGATTAACCTGTAAAATGCTTTATTGATTCAATTTGTTTTATCAATGTGTTAATTTGTATGCTTAATCATACTATAGAATAATAAATATTTTTGGTTATTTTTACTTTATTCTTTGGATCCCAGATGATGATAAAACCACTACAGGTAGCTCTAATACAGAAGGATACTGAACTTCAACCCTAATCAATTTTTATATCAAAATCAACCTAAGAATGAAAGAATTTAGCTAAAGAAATCTGGCCCATAGCATGCCCTTTCTGTGGCTGTGTTTTCTTCACCATCCCTCCTTCATTGTAGTTCACCAATAGCTAAGAGCCTTCAAATCGATTTTATTAGAATACGTGGAACTTTTGATTACAACATGCATGCCAAGAATTCAATACATTAACATATTAGCTCAAAAGAGTTTTATTTAGTAAAGCTCTTTACATAACTTTACCTTTTGAATTCCAACCCCAAGACTGAGAATAGCTATATCTATGTAATTTCATGAAAACACACACACATACACACACACAAACAATATATTGTATTACCAACAGACTAGGTTCGTAAGGCAATTATATACTGTCTGATCATCTCCACTGCAGGTTCTGCATAGTCATTTTAATTTTTTTGTCAAATCGTGAAAATCCTTAGTGCTTATGACTTAAAACCTTGGAATAAACTCCCTCTTCTCAAAATCAGGTTATACCTGCATTTCCGTTCTCTTTATAAAGAGATAACTGATTTCCTCTTTTTTTTTTTGCGGTATGCGGGCCTCTCACTGTTGTGGCCCCTTCTGTTGTGGAGCAGAGGCTCCGGATGCGCAGGCTCAGCGGCCATGGCTCACGGGCCCAGTCGCTCCGCGGCATGTGGGATCCTCCCGGACCTGGGCACGAACCCGCGGTCCCCTGCATTGGCAGGCGGACTCTCAACCACTGCGCCACCAGGGAAGCCCCTGATTTCCTTTTCACTGTGGATTTTTTTTCATTGTTTTTGCATTTATGCCTTTGCTCATATTTTCTGACTTGGTGCCTTGTTTGAGTCTCTGCTGCTCTTTTTCTCCTTTCAATAAACAGTTCAACAGCTTAAGATTTTTTAGAACAACTTAAGATTTTTTTAGAACTTTTATATATAATGCACACTCAGTAGTCTGTGTGTGTAATATAACAATATTTTTGCACAAAAGAAAAGGCACTTGGGCTTCCCTAGTGGTGCAGTGGGTAAGAATCCACCTGCCAATGCAGGGGACATGGGGTCGTGTTCTGGTCCGGGAAGATCCCACATGCCGTGGAGCAACTAAGCCCATGAGCCACAACTACTGAGCCTGCGCTCTAGAGCCCACGTGCCACAACTACTGAAGCCCACGTGCCTAGAGCCCGTGCTCCACAAGAGAAGCCACCGCAATGAGAAGCCCGTGCACCACAACAAAGGGTAGCCCCCACTCCCCGCAACTAGAGAAAGCCTGCGTGCAGCAGCAAAGACCCAACACAGCCAAAAATAAATAAATAAATAAATAAATCTATGAAAGAAAAGGGACTTGTTTAAGACATACAAATAATTGGAAATGTTTTAAACAAATAAAGAGTAACTTATTTACACAGTATTCTCATTTAATTAGGTACTCATTGTTTCCAAATAAGACTAATCTGATTCTAACTCATTATCAATATCTATAAAGTATACAGGATATATTTTATTTAGCTTAAACATAAAATCACAAGTTGCTTTGCTTTTGTTTTTACAGTTATTATTATTGTAATTTGGATGTATTATTTATTTGACATCACCTTGGGATGGGGAATTCCTACACTTCAGGGGTCACATTTTCTGATCTTTTCAAGTTAGTACAATAAAGATTTCACAAGTTTTAATAGAAGAGGATTTGTGAAGCTCTGGAGAAGGATTTGAATTTAATCTGAAAATCACTATGAGACCAAAAATAATTTTGAAAGGTTTGAATTTTCACTGATTACTATTCAATAGTTAAGACATTGCCAAGAGATGTGTAAACACTATACAAACACTTTCTTATATCTATCGGCATTTTTTGTTTGTTTTGCTGTCCCTGAATAGATGAATAATGTTTAATAATCCTCCAACTCTATTTGAAATTGTTAATACTTGTTAATCGGCAGTGCTAAGATAATCGAATCCTTTGATACCATTATCAAAAAACAGTACTTAAAAGAATTTACCTAGAGGCCAACAATATACCAACAATATGTCTTTATCCTTGAAATAACATCGATTAGAAATGGCAAACACCAGAAATATCTACTTGAGATTCTTATACATTGATTTAAATTTTAATTCATTCACATTAGTTTTCTTCATGCTAGAGTATTACACAACAGAGCATCTAAATCCATGGAGGTCACAGATCCTTTCCTCCACAACCCCTATGCATTTTCCTGCTTGACTGAGGTCAATTTGTTTGAAGCAGAGAATCACTTTTTGGTGAGGTAGTCTGGACAGGTGGCATCTCAAAACTTTAAAAAATGGCATACAAGTGGGAGTGGGAAACGGAGAGGGAAGGGAGCCTGTTATCACTTGCAGCTAGTCACATCTTTGCTTCAGCACCCAAAGCTCGGCTGTGCACAATAACATTCTCCTTCATGCTTTAAACCTAAGTAAGCCCAAGTAGACAAAAGTAAAGTGGAAATAAGTCTATTCAAATCTAGATAAAGGACTTGATTTTTATATTAAATGACATAATTTGATGTGCTATAACTTAATACCAAAGTATGTCTTATAATCTTATGCAAATTAAGCCATTCAATTTATCTGGTTTTCTTCCCCATCACAAATTACACAGTATTTTACAAAGAGTTAAATAACTTTATGCATTTACTGCTTCAAAAATCACCTTTTCATCATGTCTTGTATTAATAAATGGTGAACCTTCCAAGTCCATCTTGCATGTCTTTGTGAAAAAGAGTGCATATTGTCTTGCCCTATGCATAGAGATGGTTGAACAGTTTATTCTCTTCTATTTGAGGTAGAACACTATCTCATTGATATGATTTTGCATTACTCTCATAAATTTTTCACAAAATTGATAAGATAAACTGATACAAAATGTTTAAACATTTAAGTAAAGATGTTTGGGTCAATGCGGTGTTGTTTTAAATTTACTCTGAAAAAGCAGCTGCCAGATTACAGATGATAGCTGCTTGAAGTTTTATGTTATCACTGATTTAATAAAACCACACATAGAATGAAGACACCAAAACACACACATACAGACAAACAAAACCAAGACAATTTGAAATTACTCTTTTCGGAATAGGGGGCTTGCTTGAAACATAAATTAGATGCTATGGTAAATGTAGAGTGGTAATCTCAAAATAACAGATTATGTGATCTTGACAGATGCCTTCCTTGACAGAAAAAAAAGAGTTTAGAATGTTAATGAGGTGAAACTGACATGTGAATTAATCTAATAACTTGCAGTCAGGAGAAGCTGTCCTCCATATTTTCTCCACAAATTCTTCCCACTAATACTCTACAAATCCCTAAAATAAGATAGTTCATTTATTGTAAAATACCCTCAGATTTTTTTAAAAGAGAGTTTTCTCTCTATATGAAAAAATCAGATTTTTCCTCCTAGTATTGTTACACTTGTCGAATGTCTGTAGTGACTTGACTCAAACAGATGTCCACATTTTCATTCCATATGCTTTGAAAATATTACAATATATCTAAACGTGAGTTTTGAAGAAAGACTAAAGATAAGAGGAAGCTATGTCAAGAACTTTAAATGAGTAAAAGTAATTAGCTCTTTTTCATGGAACCTAAAGGAATTCATATTTTCTGAACTCTGAAGTTTGAAATTAGCATTTGATCTATTGTACCTCTGAAATGTAGAAAATATTTGGCATTCTATTTTTCCCTCATACCCAAATCTTGAGATAGGACCATATTATCACCACAAACTAAGATAGTTATTGCATTTCTAAAATTCATTTAATTTGCCATGTGATTAACAATGTTAGTCTGGGAGGGAAAAACAGTGGGTGTCATTTAGAAAAACATATTTCTAATTTCCAAAACTTTATTAAGTATCTAGTACATGTCATGGGATGGGGAAGTGGAAACACTAAAATGAATAATATATGCTTAGAGAAAATTAAGCTTTCCAAGCTGAGTTATTTAAGATATTTCAGAATGGAAATGCTTATCTTACCAAGATAGCAATTAAAAAATGTTCATCTAACCTATAATATGTCCAGATCAACTCTTGGCTAGCTGACCACCCAACAGGGCAAAAGTAAATAAATCCAGTTAAGGGGATTTATTAATGGTAAATCCAATACTGCCATCTTAACAAATAGACTTTTCTATTATGTTTCGAAGACATTCAAATTCAACAGATCCAAAATGAGCTTGTATTATCTTCCTTCTCAAATCCATTCTTTCTCTAATTTTTCTAACCCACTAAGTGGCATCATCATTCACATTTTTGCTAAGGAGAATCAATTTTGTCGCTTCCCTTACCTCATCTGATTTACCCTTTTATCTAAAGCATCACAAGTACTTTGAATAGCTTTAGGATTTTATCCAACATTGCCCAAGCTCGAATCACTTTTTACAATAACCTTTTATCTGTTGCACCAGCATCTACTTATACTCCCTGCTAATTTAGTCTCCACATATTAAAACTTTAAGCACACATTTAAAAACACACACATATTTAAAAATACACACATTTGAACATGTCAAAATACACACATTTGAACATGTCACCCCATTGCTCAAAACCACTTTCTCGAAAACCCATGAAAGGTTTCCCATTCCTCTTATGACAAAGACTAAAACTCTTAACGGTGACTAAAGTCCTGTAAAAGTTAGTATTTTATATACTTCATCTCATGCCATGCTCCACACTGCTTTCTAAACTTCAACAACACTGACCTTCAAGTTTTGGAAAATTATAAGCACATACTCTGCCTGGAATGTTCTCCTATCTGTCTTGCCTGATTTTGACTTAGTTAATACATATTCATAATTCATACTTCAGCTCAAATCTAACATCGTCAAGCCTTCCTGACACATCTCTTCCCTAACCGGGTTGAGTGCTCCCTTGTAGCAATCGGGGACCAGTTAGAAAACAGAACCCACCCCAGGTAGGTAGGTCAATAGAGGGAGTTTAATATAGGAGCCAAGTTATGAAGGTGTTAGATGAGCTGAAAGAACAAACAGAAGATGAGACACCCATGGATTCACAATCGCAGGAAGTTGCCATCATGACTAGAGCCCTGGGGTAAAGTCTAAGGAAGTAATAGTGTTACCAGGTGTCAGGAGTTGGAACCACCAGTACTTGAACCACAGAGGTAGAAGCTGCCCAGTTGGAGCTACAGCCAAGGAGGAAACAGAACTCTTTATGATTAGTATCTGGTGTACCACAAAAGTTTAAGCTCCTTAGGAGAGGAATCACAGATGTCTTTTTTTTTTTAAGACTAAATAGTACATGTTTTATTTTATTTATTTTTTTATTGGAGTATAGTTGCTTTACAGTGTTGTGTTAGTTTCTGCTGTACAATGAAGTGAATCAGCTATATGTATACATATTTCCCCTCCCTGTTGGACCTCCCTCCCACCCCCCGTTGTAACTCTAATGCCTAGAATGGTCCGCCATAAATGTGTTGAATAGAATAAGAATCATTTAATTGATCAACTAACTCTTGTGATATTTTAACCACTATAACAAAATTAATCTGGTAGTGTATTCCAGGTATTCTAAACATATTTGGGAACCAGGACCCCTTTTTAGTAACTTATGAAAGTCATGAACCCTTTCACTAGAAAAACGCACATAAACATTAACAGTTTACAGTGATTTTTTGGAGAAGGGGCTCATAGACAGGCTACAGCCCATCCAGGAATTTCTTGTACTTCTAATCTAGAAGCAATAAGATCCTCTCCAGGTGGGTGTGGAATTGCATGGGTGTATTTTTGTTTTCCCAGTATCTGGGACCCACTGCTGACATTTAGTGAGAGAGGAACAGGTAATATAAACTTCTCGCAGAGAAAAAATCTCTCACCCAAAATTTCTGTAATAACCTATCATGAATCTCAGGACGTCAGATTAAAATTATACTGGAGAGGAAAATTACTTGTCCATCAAATTCAAAGTAATGTTTCTTCTTTCTCTGGTGACAACGAAATTCACCATGAAAACAGCCTGGTTTAAAAATGGCTTCTTGGGGGACTTCCCTGGTGGTGCAGTGGTTAAGAATCCACCTGCCAATGCAGGGAACATGAGTCCGATCCCTGGTCTGGGAAGATCCCACATGCCACAGAGCAACAAAGCCTGCGAGCCACAACTACTGAGCCCATGTGCCACAACTACTGAAGCCCATGCACCCTAGAGCCCGCGCTCCTCAACTACTGAGCCCGCATGCTGCAACTACTGAAGTCCATGCGCCTAGAACCTGTGCTCTGCAACAAGAGAAGGCCCCACTCACTGCAACTAGAGAAAGCCCACATGCGCAGCAAAGACCCAACACAGACAAAAAAAAAAAAATGGCTTCTGGGACTACATACATGTTTCATATTTACAAATGTTTAATTTACATAACAGCTGTCACTGAGCCTTGATAAATTTACACACAATAGAAATGTAAATATATAAAACGCAGTATAGTAGTGAATTTTGGGGGGGATTTTGCTAATTACCTAATTCTCCATAGCAAATTATCCCCAAACTTAGTGTTTAAAACAACACACATTTATTATCTCACAGGACCTGTAGGTCAGGAATCCAGATGCAGTTTACATGGGTCCTCTGGCTCAGGGACTACGAGGCTGTAATCAGAGTGTTGGACAGGGCTATGATCTCATGAGAAAGCTCTACCAGGGAAGGATCTACTTTCAAGTTTACTTACATGATTGTTACCAGGATGCAGTTCCTCGAGGGTTGTTGGACAGAGGGCTTCAGCTTCTTGCTGGCTGTTGGTCAGAGGCTACCTTCAGTTCCTGCCACATAAGCCTCTTCGTATGGCATCGTGTTTCATCAGAGCAAGCAAGAGAGAAAAGCCGAGAGAGTGCCAGGTTGAGAGTAAGCAAGACGGAAGTCACAGTCTTTTATAGTTTCATCTTGAAATTGATGTCCCCTCACTTTGGCCATGTTCTATTTGTTAGAAGCAAGCCACTAGGTTGAGCCCATACACAAGTGAAGGGGGGTTACACAAAGGCATAAATACCAGGAGGCAGGATCATTGGGAGTCATCATATTGATAAAAGGCTCTGTATGTACCACGGGGATGAAGCCATAAAGGCAAAAGGAAATAAGTTTCTTGAAAAAATTTAAGTTATATTTGAGCTGCTAAACAGTCAACTCTTATATTCCTAGTTTGGTTTTTTTTAACAATTGAATTTCCTCTTATCAAAAGACAAATACATAAATACTATCTAAGATTTCTCTCCATTCTCACTCTAGTAACTCTCACCTTCTCTGTATCTGAGCGTTGTTTTAATGGCACATTTAAAAAGAAGAGATTATGTTTTAAATGTTAAGATAAAATAAACTTGAAAAGTTATTACAGAATCGTTTGACTATCTTACTCCTGGGAGTGATAATATAATTTTACTTTTGAGAAGACCTTTACAACTCATTAGCTTATGAATTATGTATCTTTCATGCAAAGAAAGGAAATGTAATCCTAACTCTTTATAGGTGGGACATCCTATATTTATTTCTCTTAAAACAAAGTAGAGATGCCTTTAGATATTTCATTACTCTTAGAGAATTAAATGGCTTAGCAAAAGCCAACTTTCTCTTCTCAGTAGGCAAATTTAAAAAGCACTTATTAATCCAGGAATCCACTCTCCAACTTGTATATACTTTAATAACAAGAAGAGGAAATCTACATTTTCAAAATGATCTTTAATTTTGTATGTCCTCCATAATTAAAACTGCTACTGTGCAAAAAAGGAGTGAGTGCTAATACTTTAATTCAAAATGTCTGCCTTACCTGGAAGTGTAGAGTTAACAATATTTAAAGCTCTGTATATAACTGAGAAAGAAATTCACTTGCTGGATATCAAGTCTAAAAATGTCCATCCCCCAAATAAGAGAATGGCAAAGCAGAATTGGACACATGAGACTAAAGATTCATCGAAAATCATAGTTGGGAGTGAACTCAATTAAATCAATGGGGCCATTGCAACCAGGCCATATATCTCTACTTGGTGAGCTAAAAATCCACTTTCTAGGCATTTTTCTAAAAGTAACTGAAAGATTTGTAATAGAAGGCTTACTTGAAGTTGAAAATGTGGGGCATTTTTTAGGCTTGTAAGTTGTCTTTGAATGATTTTACATAGTCTAATTTGACATTGCTTATTACTAAAAGCCCATTGAGCCCCCTTCCCCATATACCGTATACGCTGAAATATAGTGTCTGTAGGTTTTGATGGCAAAATGGGTTTGGGGAACTTCTCGAATTCTTCGGCAGAAGAATACTGAGCAAATGCCTGCACAGGAAAAGGTCAAAATAAAGTCCAAGAGGGACAGCTACACACACACACACAGAGAGAGAGAGAGAGAGAGAGAGAGAGAAATTGAGAGAGAAAGAAGCATTGAAAATAGGCTTATTTTTTTTTCCAGTTTTGCCTGGAATCATTTCTATTCACTCCTTGTCAGAACAAGGAAGTCCAAATTCCAGACTTCCCCAGACCAATTACCGTGCTATTTTAAATCTACTCAAAGAAAGCAGGAGGTTATGTCCTACATATCATTCTTGCAACTTTTCAGGAAAGGAAATGTAGAAGAGCTGGGAAGACAAATCTAGTTCTTGTTCACTGTTACTTGTAGGAGTTTAAGGGTGAGAAAAGAACACAGGCTGTGTCATCCTTGTTTCAATGAGTTGCCTACTATTCCTTTGTCCTAGGTGGTAATTGCTGGCAGAGGAAGAAAGAGAAGGACTGCAATTCTCAACTTTGCCTTTCACAACGTATGAAGCACATAAGTTTACCTGTTGATATGGCGATAGATTTTGGCCAGAATTAAACAGGAACTAACCTAAAAAAGAAAGAAAAACAATGCTACAAGAAGAGAAGAGAGAGGCACAGGAGGTAAAATTAATCTCACCAGTTTTGCAGTAGTTCTTTTTTACTATGCATTGACACCTCTTTCTTTAGCCTTGAGAGTTACCTTAGCTTTTCTGATGGAACAGCTCTATGCCATGAAAATATTCAGTTCATCATTTCTAAAGTCCCTCCAAACACTCTTTGCAGAGCATCACTGTGTCACATCCATGTAAGTAGAAGAAAAAGATTAAATAATTATTTTATCATACCATAGCCCTATTGTTATATTCTGTCTTATAAGTACCTCAACCTCAATTTGTCCAAACTAAATTAACCTTTCCCTCCTAAACCTACCCTTGTTTCTAACTAAAACACATCACCATCCACCAAGTTGGCAATTATTTTTTATTGTGTCCTCACTTGCCCTGATTGCCTTCATTCTAATCGGAAGTTCTGTTAATTAAAACCTTTAAGTGTCTCTTGAATTTATCAATTTCTCCTTACCCTCACTGCTAAAATTGTAGTTCAGATCACAACCATGTCTCACTAGATTTCTGCAACATTCCTTATTAAGATGCCTTGCTTGCTTTCCTTCTCCATTCTCCATACAATTCTAATACAGATAAGATACTGCCATGTGCATCCTTTCAAGTTTACTTAGTTTACATGATTTTTATGACCTAGTACTTACTTTTCTTTACAGCTGTGGTCCCTTTTCCTCCTGCCCCCTTGCGACCCTCCCACTCACACATCCATAATTCCAATTATACTACAAGATACAACTTAATCATTATTTTCTCTGGGAAGACTTTCCTGATATGTCTATGTTGTCTTGTGTGCCCTTTAAGGTATTTACATTACAGGTGTTTAACTGTCTCCCTTTCAAGGCTGAAGATTCAAGAGAGACTAAGGGTGAGCATTCTTCTTAGCATTTACCTTTGAGTCACCAGCAAATTTCCTGGCTCATATTAGGCACTGAATACTGGATACTTGAAATAACTTCCTTTACTGTTCACAAATATCAGTTCCAATTTATTTTATTTATTTATTTTATTTTTTAAAATAGATTCTTTTATTTTATTTTATTTTATTTATTTTTGGCTGCGTTGGGTCTTCGTTGCTGCACGCAGGTTTTTCTCTAGTTGCAGAGAGCGGGGGCTACCCTTCGTTGCAGTGTGCGGGCTTCTCATTGCAGTGGCTTCTCTTGTTGCGGAGCACAGGCTCTAGAGCGCAGGCTCAGTAGTTGTGGCGCATGGGCTTAGTTGCCTCACAGCATGTGGGATCTTCCCAGACCAGGGCTCCAACCCGTGTCCCCTGCATTGGCAGGCGGATTCTTAACCACTGTGCCGCCAGGGAAGCCCTCAGTTCCAATTTTAAATGTCTAATCATTGACAGTGTGTTGGTTTGCATTTAAACACTACCACAATGAATTTTGTTAGTTGAGCATGAAATTCATTCTCTGGTATTTTCAGCTCTTGTATGCCAAAACTTAGAGGCCCACATATTTAAAATTTTATTTCCCAGGTCCAGCCTCAAAAGAGAAGTCTCATTATTATTCTAATCACGTCACAAAGAAAACTGAGGCAAAAAGAGGAGTTATGTGACTTACCCAAGTGACACCCTGACAATCCAAAATAAATCCAGGACTAATCCTCTGAATATTCTGAGTCCAATGTGATTGCTTAGCTCCTGAGTGTGCTCTTTAACATTCATGGGGGAAAATGTATTTTTCAAAACTGTTACACCCTTGAAGATGAATGTTATTTCTGTTTATAAGAGATAGGTAAATATCTTCAAATATAAAATGGCTTTAGATCAGAAACATCTAGCAAAGTTTAGAAATTTTTAAAAGTGAATTGGTAACTAAAGAAAATACAGGAGTTAGGAAACGACTTTGGTGATCAAAATATCATTGTAGGAAATTTTACAACTCAGGGTAGGATACTTACCCCTGAGGAAAGCGGGTGTCCTGATCCTAGCGTTCTCAGCAATTTAAAGTCCTTTTGTTCAAGTAATAACCCATGAAAAGGTTGCGACTGCACAGATTGACTCTGCTCTGGACTCAAGCTGTAAGTGAAACCAAGCAACTTGACCTATTTTCCCAAGAAAACTAGTTAACAGCAAGGGTGTTGAGAAAGGGCAGGATTACCTGGAGCACCGTGGGCTCCTGGGGACGAACCCTCTTACACAGCACTCACCAACTCACTCCAAATGCCCTCAGACCAGCTCCTCCTCCAAAGCTTCCCAGGCAGGGAGCCAATCCTCGGGTCCCTTTCTCTGAGGTTTTCCTTTGCTGCCTTCATCTCAGGAATGTGGGGAGAGCGACTCCCTGTCTCTAATGCAGTTTTCTCAGGTCTCTAAACAGCTTACCCTTTTGTTATACAGGGACACATCCAAGCCTTGATAAATTTGCATTTAACACCTAGGCACTCAGCTAAGAACAACAAAAAGCCTTCAGTTTCTTGGACCCATTCCCTTTAAAAGGGAGTGAAGTGTGTTAAAGAACACTTTTTGTTGTTGTTCAGGTATAAGATTTGTAAATGAACCAATATGTTTAAATAATAACTTCACCAGGCATCGGTTTAAGTATTTTATATCTGTTACTTCTTTTAATCCCATAACAACCAAATGAGGTAGGTAACGGTTCCACTTTAGAGATGCGGAAATTGAGGCCCAGACATGGTAAGTATCTCGTCTATGTCACATGACCTGGCAGAGCCTCAGTTTCAGCTTGAGGTATCTATTTTTGCGCTTGAGCTCTTAACCACCAGTTCTGCTTCCTCTGACTTACAGACCGGATACATGTGCATATACGGGTGAAATATAAATATGGATGCAGATGTAGATATAGATGAATATAGCTATAGTCACTATATCTATATTTATCTTTTGAATATAAAATAAATAGTAAATTACATCATTGTACTTTTTTCAGTGTGCTCCTTTCTTTTCTCTGTGCATTTTCTTCTTTCAGTACCTTGTTGCACTAACTAGGTTTCTTCCTTTCTTTCCCTGAACTGTTTTCTGCGTGGAGATAATTGCTTCTTGTACCGTAAGCAACTGACACTTCCCTGAAATAACTGAAAAGACCTGAGGGACAGATTTATAGTCAGAAGCCTTAGGTGTTAAAATACCCTTGGGACTCCAATTGAGCCTGAACATTAGAGCCCTAGGGAATGGATATGCCTTATCATTTTTCTTCGCTTTCCTTTGCTGATTATTCTTAGTAAATGGCAAAGACTCCTGTAAGTATGTGCCCAGAACAACTTCAAGAATATTGCAAAAAAAGAGGGCATATTCCTCCCCTCATTTTTCCATTGTTGAATTAAAGTGAAGTACAGGCTTATATTCCCAAAGGCCATATAAGTACACACAACATGGAGATTAGATAATTAGGCATGTATAGTTTTAGAATAATGGAGGATTTCTTTAAAGATATTTAGAATTGCTATACATTAGAATGATATTTCTCTTTGAAATATACAACTAGAGTTAGTTGTTGTGAAGAGAGAAAATGCAGCCCCCCAAAAGTCAAATTAACAGTCTGTTACAAAAGCGATCATAAATGCCATGGTAAGGTCACGTATGTGTGGCCTGAAGAAGACTGGCACTTACCTTCAGATGAAAGAAAGTAATTCAGCATATGTGAACCCTCGTTCTTGCCTCTGCCATTAAACAGAGAATAGTAGAATGGTAAGAAATTAAAATAAGAAGGCTTATTTGAGAGAAAAGGCAAGAAAGTGTCCCGCTGGTACAAGCTGAATTATACTAGAAGATATTATATATGAAAGTTATCTCTCTGCCTGGAGGTCTCTAAAATGAAAGCAAAAGGAATAGCTGCTCAGACTAATACAGCCATTTAAGCAATCCAATTCTAGCTGTCAAAGGCATGTGTTTGTGTGGGAGAGAGGAGAAAGGTATCAGTTAGATAATCTCAAATAGAAAATTTTAAAAGGGGCTCTCCATATACAACTGCATTAAAAGAGATGTAACTGGAGAAATTAATGGCAGGCTCCATAATATAATTAGTACAGAGAATGATCCTATTGAATAAGGAAAAAGACAAATGGCTATAAACCCTATGTTTACAAAGATCTTTTAAGAGTCCACAGTAGAAAGAAATACAGAGAGAAAAAAGAAAGACATATGGAAAGAAAAAAAGTGCGAAAAGTAAAAGGGGCAAGATATTGCTGAAGGGGAAACTAGCATTTCTATTGGAGCTTAACACAATTAGAGGCAAGAGAAAAAAGAAGAATTAAATTCAAAGTTAGTTTATCTCTCTTTAAAGCAAAAATAGTAAATAAGATAAGAATGTTTCTCTTTGGCTGGTGGGGGTCAAATACTTTAAGTGAGAGGTACAACCAACTAGAAGCACTAGATATCTAACTGTTCTCTGTGCTTTCCATTAAAGAGAAAAAGAGGGGGGTGAGGGATAGGAAGGGCAATATAGAGACACATATTTGCTTGTCCCAAAAGGCTTAGGATTCTAACTTGGTGATTGTATACCATAGATATAAAACATAGCTTCAGTATCTATTTAAAGAAAAGGAAAAAAGAATGGTGACTTGCTATGTAGCAAAGAGCTTAAGTGCACAGATTCTTGAGTCTGACTACTGGGGGGACTTAAATTCTTTTTATAATGAAATATTTCCACCTAGAATTGAACACCGTTCAATATAATAGAGATAGAGGTAGGTAGATGGATGGATGGATAGATAAATAGATGGAGATTTATATGTGAATAATACATAAATAGATAATATAAATAAATCTCTATCTTTCTATTCACCATCCATCTCTTGTTGCAGGTACAACTATCTATTTATAGTTGAGAGATAAAGCAAGTCTAGAGATTGAGTGCAAGGCATCCGTGATCTTGAAGAAATTACTTATTTTTGATGTACCCTGATTTCTGTATCAGTAAAGTGAAACTAATAATTATATCTACCATATGAGGAGTAAGTGAGAGCACCTATGGAGTACTTAGAATGGTATCTGCCACACAGCAAACATTAGCAATTGTTAAGAAATGGTTAATGAAGGAATCTTAATTCTGTGTGTCTGCTATGTACCAGGCTCTTTTCTAGACCCTGGGAACACAGCAGTGAACATCACAGACATTTTTGCCGTCATTTTAGGGTAATCAGTGTTACTGTTAAAGTTATGAATGTGATTCTTGTTTTGAGAGTCTGTTTGTTTTAAGATGGAAAACACTTGAACCCATTTTATTGAAGGGGGAAAAGAAATTACTCCTAGCCATAGTTTAAATATTGAAATCACAGAATAATTTATGGCATAAGAGGTTTCAGGAAGCCAGAAAAGGGCATGATATGTAAAGTACAGGTTAAGAGGTTATTCTTTTTTTTTTCCGTAACGCTCCCAACTTTATTACAAGGATGTCATAAAATATTTAAGATATACAAAAAAGTGTTAAGTATAATACAATGAACACTCACATATCCAACTCCCAGTTTAAAGATTCAAGCATTAGCAAATGCAGCTGAAGCTCTGAATTCCCTCCCTAATTGTAACCCCTTCCCAATCCCCACTAATCTGAATCTGGTGTTTTATCATCACCAAGCATTTAAAAAATATTTTTATTTTTTAAGTATGTATCCCTCAAAACAAGTAGCACTGTTCAGAGTGTTTTTACACTTTAAGTCAGTGGTATCATACTTGGTTTTTTTCTTGCCTTTTTTGCTCAAAATTGTTGATATTTATCCCCTTTGATGCTGGAGCTCACTGATTATCTGTGTGCCATTCCATCACTATTCTGCATTTGTTCTCCTGATGAAGTACATTTCACGTTGTTTCTACCCCTCCCCCACCTCACTATCACTTTTACTAACAAAGCTGCTGGGAACATTTTTTTTTTTTAACATCTTTATTGGAGTATAATTGCTTTACAATGGTGTGTTAGTTTCTGCTTTATAACAAAGTGAATCAACTATACATATACATGTATCCCCATATCCCCTCCCTCTTGTGTCTCCCTCCCACCTTCCCTAACCCACCCTTCTAGGTGGTCACAAAGCACCAAACTGATCTCCGTGCTGTGCAGCTGCTTCCCACTAGCTATCTATTTTGCATTTGCTGGGAACATTCTTGCATACCCTCCTTGGATTCATTATACCTTAAACTACAAAATATGCACATGCATGGAAGACCAAGCCTTTCAGACACAGTTCCTACATAAAGTCATTATTTTCAGAGTGATTTACTATCACTCATGTTTGATCCTTTATAATGGCTCCAAGGTGGATATTTTATAAGAAGGTGCAATCCGCAGAGGGATAGAATGACTTAAAAATCAGAATTATGGAACTTTTGAAAAGCCCTGCAAAGTACCAAGGAGTCATCTAATCGAACACCTTCATTTTATAGACGAGGAAAGTGATTCCAGGACGGGGAAGGGGCCTCCCCAGTGGTGAGCACTGGGCTTCAGAGTGGATCCTATACTGGTCTCCACCATGATGGACATACGTGTGAAATAAATATAATATAAATAAATCCCTTGCTTTTTCTTCTGTTCACTAAGACCCACTAAACAATGCACCATGGGATGTGGGTGGACCACTCGTAAGTCCTTCCTGGCTGAATTATGACTGTGCTTCCCTTGGTCAATTCAAACCCCATTCTTAATTTTTCAAAAGTCAATTTCACCGTAGCTTTGCTGGAGTCGAAGCAAACATCAGAAGATAAAATAGATTTTCTAATCAAACACAAGAATAATTGGATTTGCAAAGGGAAATAAAATCATAAAGGAAAAGGAGTTAGAACATAAATATGTTTGGAAGAATTTCTCAGAGCAAGAGAGTTATTACAGTTGGGAAACTATGGGTTTCCTTGGAGAAGAGTGAGTTTTAAAAGCTGCCTGTCATTTGATGAGATTCCGTAAGAATTCCCTCTTTGACTAAACTTTAGTCAGGCTCCTTTGAGTCCATCCTCTCCTTAACAAGGCCTCATCCTAGGCTGCAGTCTCTGTCCCACTGGGCCCAGCTCAGCAAGTATTCCCATGCCCTTCATACCTAACCAATTCCCCTTAATAATCTTCCATCCACTGACCCATCCCTGCCCACTGGCTACACCTCCCCAGCTGCCCCTGTTGTATTCAGCGTGGAGGTCAATCTCTCTCCCCTATTACAATAGTCTTGAGTAAACACTTCCTTGCCTGTTTGATTTCTGCCTGGTGCAATTTTTCTTGGACAGATTCACGTCTCAATGCCAGAATGTCACTGGGTCCCAGAGTACAAACTGCCCATAATTAGGAGAACCGTGTCTTGGTTAACCTGAAAAGGTTTTAATTTCTCTGTCAAATCTGAATGACATCCTTGCTGGGTAGAGTAATCTTGGTTGTAGGTTTTTCCCTTTCATCACTTTAAATATGTCTTGCCACTCCCTTCTGGCTTGCAGAGTTTCTGCTGAAAGATCAGCTGTTAACCTTATGGGGATTCCCTTGTATGTTATTTGTTGCTTTCCCTTGCTGCTTTTAATATTTTTTCTTTGTATTTAATTTTTGACAGTTTGATTAATATGTGTCTTGGCGTGTTTCTCCTTGGATTTATCCTGTATGGGACTCTCTGTGCTTTCTGGACTTGATTGACTATTTCCTTTCCCAGAAGTTTTCAACTATAATCTCTTCAAATATTTTCTCTGACCCTTTCTTTTTCTCTTCTTCTTCTGGGACCCCTATAATTTGAATGTTGGTGTGTTTAATGTTGTCCCAGCGGTCTCCGAGACTGTCCTCAATTCTTTTCATTCATTTTTCTTTATTCTGCTCTGCAGTAGTTATTTCCACGCTTTTATCTTCCAGGTCACTTATCCGTTCTTCTGCCTCAGTTATTCTGCTATTGATTCCTTCTAGAGAATTTTTAATTTCATTTATTGTGTTGTTCATCATTGTTTGTTTGCTCCTTAGTTCTTCTAGGTCCTTGTTAAACGTTTCTTGTATTTTCTCCATTCTATTTCCAAGATTTTGGATCATCTTTACTATCATTACTCTGAATTCTTTCTCAGGTAGACTGCCTATTTCCTCTTCAGTTGTTTGGTCTGGTGAGTTTTTACCTTGCTCTTTCATCTGCTGTGTGTTTTTCTGTCTTCTCATTTTGCTTACCTTACTGTGTTTGGGGTCTCCTTTTCTCAGGCTGCAGGTTCGTAGTTCCCGTTGTCTTTGGTGTCTGCCCCCCGTGGGTAAGGTTGGTTCAGTCGCTTGTGTAGGCCTCCTGGTGGAGGGGACTGGTGCCTGTGTTCTGGTGGGTGGGGCTGGATCTTGTCTTTCTGGTTGGCAGGGCTGCATCCAGTGGTGTGTTTTGGCATGTCTGTGAACTTACTATGATTTTAGGCAGCCTCTCTGCTAATGGATGGGGTTGTGTTCCTGTCTTGCTAGTTGTTTCTCATGGGTTGTCCAACACTGGAGCTTGCTGGCCATTGGGTGGAGCTCGGTGTTAGTGTTGAGATGGAGATCTCTGGGAGAGCTCTCGTCAATTAACATTACGTGGGACCGGGAGGTCTCTGGTGAACCAGTGTCCTGAACTCGGCTCTCCCACCTCAGAGGCTCAGGCCTGACACCTGGCCGGAGCACCAAGACCCTGTCAGCCACACGGCAGATGAGTGGTTTATTACCAAGGATATTAAAGAATAGGAACCAACAGTCAGATGAAGAGATTCATAGGATGAGGTCGAGAACAAAGAAACTTCAGTCCTCTTGGAGTTTGGAGCCCAGCATGGTGGCACGTGGAGGCATTCTGCTTCACCAACCTGGAAGCTCTGTGAAACCCTTACTTTTGGATTTTAATGGTGGCTTCACTACACAGCATGGTTGATTAAATCCCTAGGCACTGGTGATTAATTCAACCTCCAGAACCTCTTGGTTAACCTGAGGTGGTCCCCGTGCCTGCCTGACACAGAAGCACTATCACCAATGGTGCACATTCCATTGTCAAAAGGGTCCTGGTTTAGACAATAAATTATATGGCCACCCACATGTGGTGTGAAATTTACTGGCTAAACTGTCACTGAGGACCTTAATGACAAGAGGACCTGTTGGACTTAAAAACGGTGTTACAGCAGCTACAAAGGACACAAGAGAGCAGACTCTTTAAATGAGAACATTCCTTTTTAGTCCTGACTCCCTAGGCATAGTTACGTTTGATTTTATGTCCCAAATTAAAATGTTTCTCCATAAATAAAAAATGATTTTCGTCACTTCGTATTTCAAACATGTTCACCCATTGCCTTTATTATACCTCTCCCTTGATGACTACAGATGGGTTTATCACAGTACATTTTACTAGACATGCATTTCAGAGTGAGAGGGAGGGAGGGAGGAGATAGAGCCTGGGAAAGCCAGTGAGGCACAGGCCTTAGTAAAAACAGCGGAGATAACGGGAGCACTACCTCGCTCTAGTTCTTCTCCGCTGAGTATCATTAAAGGACTGAAATGAATTTGCAAAACAATAACTGAGGCTGACACCTGCTGTTGACAGGTGGGAGCAGATCAAAATTGAGCTGTGCTTTTTTACTGCTGTGGACAGAGGGCCAGGCAGGAGGGAATCCCCTACTGTCTCCCACCTGGAAACGCTGCGTTTCTTGTCTTCTTTCCTAACACCAAAGGAGGAGACCCCTCATTAAGGTGAGGTTCGTGAGAAATTTTGAGCAATGGTTTTTGTGTTGGTTTTTTTTTTTTGCTTTTTAAAATTTTTATTGAAGTATAAATTCTTTTATTGATTTACAATATTGTGTTAGTTCCAAGTGTACAGCTAAGTTATTCAGAGATAGATATAGATATATATATATATATATACTTTTTTCAGATCTTTTCCATTATAGGTTGTTATAAGATATTGAATATAGTTCCCTATCTTATACAGTAAATCTTTGTTGTTTATTTTATATATAGTGGTGTATATCTGTTAATCCCATACCCCTAATTTATCCTTCCCTTCCCCCTTTCCCCTTTGGTAACCATATGTTTGTTTTCTATGTCTGTGAGTATGTTTTTGTTTTGAAAATAAGTTCATTAATTTCATTTTTTTAGATTCCGCATATAAGTGATATCATATGATTTTATATTTGTCTGGCTTACTTCACTTAGTATGATAATCTCTAGGTCCATCCATGTTGCTGCAAATGGCAATATTTCATTCTTTTTTATGTCTGTGTAATATTCCGTTGTATGTATATGTCTATGTATGTGTGTGTGTGTGTGTATATATATATATATATACACACATATATATACACCACATCTTTTTAATCCATTCATCTCTCAGTGGACACTTAGGTTGCTCCCATGTCTTGGCTATTATGAATAGTGCTGTTGTGAACATTGGGGTACATGTATCTTTTGAATTAGAGTTTTTGTCTTTCCAGATATATGCCCAGGAGTGGGATGGCTGGATCATATGGTAGCTCTGTTTTTATTTTTTAGTTTTTTTGTTTTTTTGTTACTCACATCACTCTGTTATTGGTCAAATCAGTCATACAATCAACTGAGTCATTCCATCATTGGATGACTTAAATTATATATATATATATATATATTTTTATACAGCAGGTTCTTATTAGTCATACATTTTATACACATCAGTGTATACGTGTCAAACCTAATCACCCAATTCATCACACCCCCATCCCCACGCCCCACGCCGCTTTCCCCGCTTGGTGTCCATATGTTTGTTCTCTACATCTGTGTCTCAATTTCTGCCCTGCAAACCAGTTCATCTGTAGCACTTTTCTAGGTTCCACATATATGCGTTAATATACAATATTTGTTTTTCTCTTTCTGACTTACTTCACTCTGTGTGATAGTCTCTAGATCCATCCACGTCTCAACAAATGACCCAATTTTGTTCCTTTTTATGGCTGAGTAATATTCCATTGTGTATATGTACCACATCTTCTTTATCCATTCGTCTGTCGATGGGCATTTAGGTTGCTTCCATGACCTGGCTATTGTAAATAGTGCTGCAGTGAACACTGGGGTGCATGTGTCTTATTGAATTATGGTTTTCTCTGGGTATATGCCCAGTAGTGGGATTGCTGGGTCATATGGTAGTTCTATTTTTAGTTTTTTAAGGAACCTCCATACTGTTCTCCATAGTGGCTGTATCAATTTCCATTCCCACCAACAGTGCAAGAGGGTCCCCTTTTCTCCATACCCTCTCCAGCATTTGTTGTTTGCAGATTTTCTGGTGATGCCCATTCTAACTGGTGTGAGGTGATACCTCATTGTAGTTTTGATTTGCATTTCTCTAATAATTAGTGATGCTGAGCAGCTTTTCATGTGCTTCTTGGCCATCTGTATGTCTTCTTTGGAGAAATGTCTATTTAGGACTTCTGCCCATTTTTGGATTGGGTTGTTTGTTTTCTTAATATTGAGCTGCATGAGCTGTTTATATATTTTGGAGATTAATCCTTTGTCTATTGATTCATTTGCATGTATTTTCTCCCATTCTGAGGGTTATCTTTTCGTCTTGTTTATGATTTCCTTTGCTGTCCAGTAGCTTTGAAGTTTCATGAGGTCCCATTTGTTTATTTTTAATTTTATTTCCATTACTGTAGGAGGTGGATCAAAACAGATCTTGCTGTGATTTATGTCAAAGAGTGCTCTTCCTATGTTTTCCTCTAAGAGTTTTATAGTGTCCGGTCTTATATTTAGGTCTCTAATCCATTTTGAGTTTATTTTTGTGTATGATGTTTGGGAGTGTTCTAATTTCATTCTTTTACATGTAGCTGTCCAGTTTTCCCAGCACCACTTATTGAAGAGACTGTCTTTTCTCCATTGCATATCCTTGCCTACTTTGTCATACATTAGTTGACCATAAGTGTGTGGGTTTATCTCTGGGCTTTCTATCTTGTTCCATTGATCTATGTTTCTGTTTTTGTGCCAGTACCATATTGTCTTGATTACTATAGCTTTGTAGTACAGTCTGAAGTCAGGGAGTCTGATTCCTCCAGCTCCGTGTTTTTCCCTCAAGACTGCTTTGGCTATTTGGGGTCTTTTGTGTCTCCATACAAATTTTAAGATTTTTTGTTCTAGTTCCATAAAAAATGCCATTGGTAATTTGATAGGGATTTCATTGAATCTGTAGATTGCTTTGGGTAGTATAGTCGTTTTCACAATATTGATTCTTCCAATCCAAGAACATGGTGTATCTCTCCATCTGTTGGTATCATTTCTTTCATCAGTGTCTTATAGTTTTCTGCATACAGGTCTTCTGTCTCCCTAGTTAGGTTTATTCCTAGGTATTTCATTCTTTTTGTTGCAGTGGTAAATGGGAGTGTTTCCTTAATTTCTTTTTCAGATTTTTCATCATTAGTGTATAGGAATGCAAGAGATTTCTGTGCACTAATTTTGGATCCTGCAACCTTACCAGATTCATTGATTAGCTCTAGTAGTTTCCTGGTGGCATCTTTAGGATTCTCTATGTATAGTATCTTGTCATCTGCAAACAGTGACAGTTTTACTTCTTCTTTTCCAATATGTATTCCTTTTATTTCTTTTTCTTCTCTGATTGCCATGGCTAGGACTACTAAAACTATGTTGAATAATAGTGGCGAGAGTGGACATCCTTGTCTTCTTCCTGATCTTAGAGGAAATGCTTTCAGTTTTTCACCATTGAGAATGATGTTTGCTGTGGGTTTGTCATATACGGCCTTTATTGTGTTGAGGTAGGTTCCCTCTATGCCCACTTTCTGGAGAGTTTTTATCATAAATTGGTGTTGAATTTTGTCAAAAGCTTTTTCTGCATCTATTGAGATGATCATATGGTTTTTATTCTTCAATCTGTTAATATGATGTATCACATTGATTGATTTGCGTATATTGAAGAATCCTTGCATCCCTGGGATAAATCCCACTTGATCATGGTGTATGATCCTTTTAATGTGCTGTTGGAGTCTGTTTGCTAGTATTTTGTTGAGATTTTTGCATCTATATTCATCAGTGTTATTGGTCTGTAATTTTCTTTTTTTTGTATCTTTGTCAGGTTTTGGTATCAGGGTGATGGTGGCCTCAAAGAATGAGTTTGGTAGTGTTCCTTCCTCTGCAATTTTTTGGAAGTGTTTGAGAAGGATGGCTGTTAGCTCTTCTCTAAATGTTTGATAGAATTCACCTGTGAATCCATCTGGTCCTGGACTTTTGTTTGTTAGAAGGTTTTTAATTATAGTTTCAATTTCATTACTTGTGATTGGTCAGTTCATATGTTCTATTTTTTCCTGGTTCAGTCTTGGGAGGTTATACCTTTCTAAAAATTTGTCCATTTCTTCCAGGTTGTCCATTTTTTTGGCATAGAGCTGCTTGTAGTAGTCTCTTTGGATGCTCTGTATTTCTGCGGTGTCTATTGTAAATTCTCCTTTTTCATTTCTAATTTTATTGATTTGAGTCCTCTTCCTCTTTTTCTTGATGAGTCTGGCTAATCAATTTTGTTTATCTTCTCAAAGAAACATCTTTTAGTTTTATTGATCTTTGCTATTCTTTTCTTTGTTTCTATTTCATTTGTTTCTGCTCTGATCTTTATGATTTCTTTCCTTCTGCTAACTTTGGGTTTTGTTTGTTCTTCTTTCTCTAGTTCCTTTAGGTGTAAGGTTAGATTGTTTACTTGAGATTTTTCTTGTTTCTTGAGGTAGGCTTGTATAGCTATAAACTTCCCTCTTAGAACTGCTTTTCCTGCATCTCATAGGTTTTGGATCATTGTGTTTTCATTGTCATTTGTCTCTAGGTATTTTTTGATTTCCTCTTTGATTTTTTCAGTGATCTCTTAGTTAGTTAGTAGTATATTGTCTAGCCTCCAATATGTTTGTGTTTTTTACGTTTTTTCCCTGTAATTCATTTCTAATTTCATAGCATTGTGGTCAGAAAAGATACTTGATATGATTTAAATTTTCTTAAATTTACTGAGGCTTGATTTATGACCCAAGATGTGATCTATCCTGGAGAATGTTCTGTGTGCACTTGAGAAGTGTAACCTGCTGTTTTGGGATGGAATGTCCTATAAATATCAATTAAATCTATCTGGTCTGTTGTTTCATTTAAAGCTTCTGTTTCCTTATTTATTTTCATTTTGGATGATCTGTCCATTGGTGTAAGTGAGGTGTTAATGTCCCCCACTATTATTGTGTTACTGTCGATTTCCTGTTTTATAGCTGTTAGCAGTTGCCTTATGTATTGAGGCACTCCTATGTTGGGTGCATATATATTTACAATTGTTATATCTTTTTCTTGGATTGATCCCTTGATCATTATGTAGTGTCCTTCCTTGTCTCTTGTAACATTCTTTATTTTAAAGTCTATTTTATCTGATATGAGTGTTGGTACTTCAGCTTTCTTTTGATTTCCATTTGCATAGAATATCTTTTTCCATCCCCTCACTCTCAGTCTGAATGTGTCCCTAGGTCTGAAGTGGGTCTCTTGTAGACAGCATATATATGGGTCTTGTTTTTGTTTTTTGTTTTTTATTTTTTTGGGTTCGCGGGCTTCTCATTGTTGTGGCCTCTCCCACTGTGGAGCACAGGCTCCGGACACACAGTCTCAGCGGCCATGGCTCACGGGCCCAGCTGCTCCGCAGCATGCGGGATCCTCCTGGACCAGAGCATGAACCCGTGTCCCCTGCATCGGCAGGCAGACTCTCAACCACTGCACCACCAGGGAAGCCCTGGGTCTTGTTTTTGTATCCATTCAGCAAGCCTGTGTCTTTTGGTTGGAGCATTTAATCCATTCACGTTTAGGATAACTATTGATATGTATGTTCCTATTACCATTTTCTTAATTGTTTTGGGTTTGCTTTTGTATGTCCTTTTCTTCTCTTGTGCTTCCCACTTGGAGAAGTTCCTTTAGCATTTGTTGTAGAGCTGGTTCGGTGGTGCTGAATTCTCTTAGTTTTGCTTGTCCGTAAAGCTTTTGATTTCTCCATCAAATCTGAATGAGATCCTTGCCGGGTAGAGTAATCTTGGTTGTAGGTTCTTCCGTTTCATAACTTTAAATATATCGTGTCACTCCCTTCTGGCTTGTAGAGTTTCTGCTGAGAAATCAGGTCATATCCTTATGGGAGTTCCCTTGTATGTTATTTGCCATTTTTCCCTTGTTGCTTTCAGTAATTTGTCTTTAATTTTTTAAATTTGATTACCGTGTAGCTCGGCATGTTTCTCCTTGGGTTTATCCTGCCTGGGACTCTCTGCCCTTCCTGGACTTGGGTGGCTATTTCCTTTCCCATGTTAGGGAAGTTTTCGACTATAATCTCTTCAAATATTTTCTCTGGTCCTTTCTCTCTCTCTTCTCCTTCTGGGACCGTATAATGTTAATGTTGTTGCATTTAATGTTTTCCCAGAGGTCTCTTAGGCTGTCTTCATTTCTTTTCATTCTTTTCTCTTTATTCTGTGCCTTGGCAGTGAATTCCACCATTCTGTCTTCCAGGTCACTTATCCTTTCTTCTGCCTCAGTTATTCTGCTATTGATTCCTTCTAGTGTATTTTTCTTTTCAGGTATTGTATTGTTCATCTCTGTTTGTTCTTTAATTGTTCTAGGTGTTTGTTCTTTAATTCTTCTAGGTCTTTGTTAAACATTTCTTGCATCTTCTCAATCTTTGCCTCCATTCTTTTTCAGAGGTCCTGGATCATCTTCACTATTCACTTCTGAATTCTTTTTCTGGAAGGTTACTTATCTCCACTTCGTTTAGTTTTTTTTCTGGGGTTTTATGTTGTTCCTTCATCTGGTACAAAGTCCTCTGAGTTTTCATTTTGTCTATCTTTCTGTGAATGTGGTTTTCCTTCCACAGGCTGCAGGATTGTAGTTCTTCATCCTTCTTCTGTCTGCCCTCTCCAAGGCATGCCTTTAAATGTTAATGGAATTAAGTCAACAATGTTAAGTTGAAATTAACTGCTGCCTAAAAAATGAAAATTTATATTTTATAATATAAATATATATAGCACTATACTGAAGAAATGAAGATGGTTACTATCTCTAAGTAAAAATTGAGCAGATTTTAACTCCAAATTATGCTCATTGCTATTACTTATATAACATGGTTGTAGGGTAATTAGTAAGTAGACAGCTAATGTTATTGCTGAAGATCTAGTTAGAAAAAGGAAATAATATGGTCTATCAGGATAGAGATGAAGAGAAGATCCATGAATTATGGAATTTGAAACAAAACTCAAAAGGAGTCTAAGAAGTAACTATTGAAACAGAAGAAAAAGAGGAGAGCATGGCATTGACAGTAAAAGTTTTAAATTTACATGAGGCTAAGAGAACAACATTTCCCTCTTTTCCCCCTCCTTTAAATCCATGCTGTATGAGCAAAAGATTTTAGAGCTTCCAAGGAAGCCAGGCATATAATGGAGAATGTGCTACTGCTAATAGAAACTGCCTATGGATCCAAGAAAGTATTTAAAGTTGTTCTTACCTCTCAGCATTGGGAAGATAATAGCTGGTACTCCTGCAATGCACACACAACAGGGTGATGTTTTAAGCTAAGAATAAAAAGTTGTAAATATCCACACATTCTAACATTCTCTAAATAGGGCGATCATACACATCCCTCATTGCCCGTTAAAGTTCTGAGTTATATCTGTTTTATCCAAGCTTGTGGAAGATTGCCTTAATGTCCCAATTCTTCACCCTTCTTTTTACCCACATCCTTTGCTTTGCAATTTTGCTATGATCCCCACCCTAGGTGGGACATACTTTCCCATTCCCAAACTCTAGTCTTGGCTATGGACTTGCTTTGGACAATACATGACCGAAACAGAAGCTTGAAATGGACTGGAAATTTTAATATTAGAAAATTTGGGTTCTTTCAATACCTAATTACTGATGGAAAAGCTGTACTTTCTACCTGACATTTAACCCAGAGATGGGGAAGGAATGTTTGACAGAACATGGAGGAAAACATGTGGCTTATTCAATAAAATAAGTTTTTCATGCAGTTAAAAGCCTAAATAGGAGAATATTGCTTCCTTGGTCACCATCAATAAGAACAAAACTATCTAAAAGAATGGGATTAGGGCAGCAGGGGAAATGCCATATGTATCTTGTAAATTAGAAATATCTCCTGTTAAAACTACCTATCTATTCCATAAGAGGACTGAAAATAAATTTCAAATTCAGTGTTTTATCCCCAGTGCTTGATATACGGCCTGTACATAGGGGTTGTTATATAACAAAGTGAGGAATAAATAAATGGATTATTGGAAGTCATCCTAGAAACAATGTGTATTCATTTATGTATTTATTCAATAAATTATTTTTGAGAAACTACTGTGTATCATGCCTTATGGCAGGTGCCAGGCAGTGAGAAAAATAAACAGTAAGAAAAATAAACATAAATCACAGCCCTCATACAGCTGATAGTCTGGTTGCAAAAAAATTTTTTAAATTAAAAAAAATAACACAAAAGAATAAATGAAGTACAAAATAGTCAGATGATGCTAAGTGCTATGGAGAAAAGATACATCAAAAAAAACGGATGGATAACTTGAGATGGAGGTCTCTGCAGTTTTAAAGAGGTGGTTAGGGAGGGTCCCACTAGAAAAAAAAAGAGTATTTGGGGGAATTCCCTGGCAGTCCTGTGGTTAGGACTTGGCACTTTCACTGCTGGGGCCCAGAGTTCAATCCCTGGTTGGGGAGTTAAGATCTCACAAGCCGCGAGGCATGGCCGAAAAAAAAAAGTTTGTGGGGAGTCCAGTGGGCCAATTACCTGGAAGTCCAACTGACACATAAAAGATAAGTAAACTTCCACTTTATAAAAAAAAAAGAGCATTTGAATACATTTTTGAATGAGGTGAAGGTATAAGTCATGTAGATATTGAGAAATAGTGTTCCAGGTAGAAGAAAGGGCAGGTACAAAGGCCCTGAGGCAGGAGTGTGCCTGATGTGCTTCAGATATCGCAAGGTGGCTAGTGTGGCTGGGGCAGAATAAAGGAGAGAGACTACCAAGTGAAGAGCTCACATACATCAAGGGGGCCAGGTCTTACTGGGCCTTATAAACCATAGATAGAACTTGGGCTTTTATTCTGAGTGAGGTGGAAACAGGTTGATTTGGTGCAGAAGAGTGGGAGGAAACAGCGTATTTTAAATGAATCCTCTCTGGCTATTGTGTTGAGAATATACTAGTTGGGGGAAAAGATAGAAGCTGGGGGAGAAGACTGTTACAGATTTCCAAATCAGAGATGATGGTGGCCCAAAAGGACAACACTCCACTAAATAAGTTACAAGGAGAACTCGTAGGGAACAAGCATGTGTGTTTTTCACTAATGATTTTGATGTTGAAAATTTTAGAGCAGGTACATTTGAATAATTGTATTTTAATGTTATTTCATAAAATTAAAAACAACCTTGCTTTTCTCACTATGAAATGTTCTCTCCTCTTATAGATAGAATATTTAGCTTTCTAAATGTTCTGTATGTATACATGTGGTTTGAGTTACCTATAACTAAAATTAAGAAATGTGTGACTCATTTCTTTATTCTCTTCTAAAATAACTCTGAGAAATATAAAATTTAAGCCCTTAGTTGCCATAAAATGTGGATGAGTTACAAGATCCTTACCTAAAATTATTTTCAGGGTGGAGTCATCAAGACCTACTTCTTAGTACCCTAAAGTCATGGGGAGGAAGCATGACAGAGACAGGCATCCAAAACAGAAGAGGAATCCAGAGTTTTAAGATTGTCTGTCCATTTTGATTTTTGATACCAAAAGCACAGCTTCTCTGTGCCGAATCGAATCTCGGAGACAGAGTTTGGGGCAAAGTAGAAAAGTATAGCTTTATTACTTTGCCAGGCAAAGGGGGACCCAGCAGACTCCTGCCTCAAAAAACTGTATGTCCCAACCCAGTAGGATTTGATAAGGAGTTTTATAGCAGTGCTTCCCAAGGGTGGGGTTGCTGACAAGATTAGGGTGTGTGCAAGGTCTCAGGTAGTCCTGCCTCCTAATCTTGATGAGCTTCTCTGGTCCCTTTAATCTTGCCTCAGGTGGTTTCTTGGCTGCTCCTCCCTTGATTAGCAACTGTTCCAATCTGCCCTTTGGAACTCAGGGAAGGTCATGGAGGCTGGAGTCTTGTCTACAAGAAATGGGGGACAAAAAAGAGGCCTCTGTGCCTGGGAGCCTCACAGGGCCCCACTCGGTTTCACTTGGTTTCATTTTGAACTGGCCTCAGTGATTTTCCTTCCTCCACCCCCCCACCCCCACCCCAAGAAAGGAGAAACATCAAATAGCAGTGATAGTTGGGATAAAAATCACATTGTCATTGTAGACCGAAAAAAAAAACAACCTAAAAGCTGAGAATTATGTTTTATTCGGTGGACTTTCTGAGGACTTAAACCTGGGAAGCAGCATCTCAGATAGCTCTGAGGGACTGCTCCAAAGAGGTAAGGGAGAAGCCAGGAGATACAGGAGTTTTGTGACAAAAACCAGGTAGTAGTCAGAACATCAAAAGATTACCTTTAATTAAAGAAAACCAGAAGTCTAAAGTTAAGGAATTTGGTGCTTTTCTATTTATGGGAAGATGCGAAAGTCTGGGCTCATTGAAATCATTCCTTTGATATGCACCTTAACTATCTAGGGTCAGTATCCTGCTTTTCTCCATCCTAAACCCCTCAGGGTGCACAGTTGGGGGTGGCTGCAGTGGCTGCTGGCTTGATGGCACAACGTCCTTTGTTTACTGATATGGCAGGTGACATTCTTCATCCGCATTATAAACATCTGCTGTAACAGTTTAGGCATAGCCTAAGAGAAAGCATTGCATATTGGGAACAGTAAAGTGGAGAGTCAGAACTATACAGGCCTACTTTCAAATCCTAGCATCATCATGTACTGCAGAGGTCTGAACCAAATGTTTGATTCAGTTTTGGAGTTTCAAGTTTTTTTCCTCTTTAATATGGTAGAAATAATACCTTCCTCAGGCCATTATTGTACGAGGATTAAATAAAAAATAAATAACACCTTTAAAAGGGACTTACACAGCTCCTAGAATATGGCATTTGTTTATTCACATTACCCTGCTCTCTGTAAAACAACAAAACACCAAAAAAATAATAATCTTAAATAGGTAGAACTACTGAAACAAAAAAAGGGCATTGTTCTACTTCCCAAGCCAAATAAGACAGGAACTGAAAAATCTACTGCAGAAATAGCAATAAGAAATTCGGACTTGAGGCTCTTTTAGACTGTAAAGAGATTCTAGTTAACCTAATTAAGATAAAGGGACCTTAATTGGCATAAGGGAAACTCCCTGTGATAAAATTGCGAGAACACATAGATTTGTGCTGAATGCCTCTCAGAATGGAACCGAGGGCATATTCAGACATTTAACAGTATTATAATTGATGCTAGTAGAAACTTTAATATAACCACAGCAGAGAAAAAAATTGGACCATTAGCATGCATGTCATTATTGTTATTATATATTTGCATATTCTCTTTTATTGAAATAAGACGGGAGCTTTTAACTAGCACACATGCCAAATTTTGTATTAGTCATTTATGAGTTCTTATGTTTAAGTATTATTTATAATTTGTAAATGTTTCTAAACCAGCAGTATCCTGGCACTGATTTAAATTTTCTCATGAAATGATTGTCATTTGCATTCAATTCCCAAAGAGCCCTGACTGTACTGTCCCAGGGAATATTCCTGTACAGTAACCTCCTGGAGGCTACATTTCAAGAGAGGTGTGTGGAAGAGTTTTTCTGTGCTCTACTTGAGAATGGTCGCACATCTCCAATGCTATGTAAAGTGAAGTGATTGTTACAAATAGGACTCTTCAAGTCCAAATGTGCTTGATGCGGCCCAATTCTCAGTTTCTCCTTTGCAATAACAGGGTTAATGTTTTGGGGGAAAAAAATTGTTTTTTAAGAAAACTGCAGAAGTTGCTGCTACATCAAAAATCAACTTGGTTACTATTAAAATTATATTTAACAGAATTGCCATATACAAGCTTCTATTTTTCCACTGGCTGTACACAGATGTGGATCTAAAGGAGGAAGTGCGTGACTTTCATCTTCTCTTGATAATTTTATGTTGATTACAAATTATACAGATGGAAGGAATGTAAAATAAAGTGTAATGAAGGCCAGGAAAAGCAGGGGATAGCATACTTCAATGGCTGAGAAAACCAATTTTGTAATCAGAAAGACATGTGTTCAGAGTTCCTCAAATTATTAGCCATATGATCTTTGGCAATTTATTTAACTTCTCTCAGTTTGTTTTCTGAAGGACACTTAGTACTCCTATTTCACTAGGTTATTATTAAAATTAAGTAAGAAAATATATAAAAGTCCTTGTCACAGTGTCTTGAACATAAGCGCTAAATTATTATATTTGGTCAATGATATTATTACCTTTCTTTATAATAAGCAGTCAAGTTATCATTCCTTAGTTATTGTCGTTGCTATTACTACCATAATTATTAAGAAAAGAAATAAAACAATTGATCTGTGGTATTCAGTACTCACTTTTGGCTAATTTCAACTGAGTTTCCCTCTGGCCCACTCCTTCCCTAGCAATAAAGAGTGTGGTTATAGAATTGGGAAAATTTGAGGAAATGTTTTCCCTGTTGTGCTGAAAGATAGAGCTTTAGCCTGAGCTGAACAGAGTAAAGGAGTTGCCAACTCCCTCTTAGAACAATATCCTCTCCCAAGGATGGGTAAGTTAGTGATACCGACATTGGCTAAGCCTTTTAGAGAAGGCCTACCTACAGATCTCTAATCATTGGTAATGGTCTACAGTACACTTGTTCCTGCTTCTTTGGGGAGAGGGTCAGAGTTGGGCGGAGCAGGGCTTGTGGGGGGAAGTGTCTTTCTTTGACACACGGTGTTCGGTGTTGACTTGCTCAGGACATGAGTGATTAAGCTTTCTTTTGTCTAGGGTCCTAAGTCTCCATCCGCACACACTTGATGAGTGAAAATGTTTCTCGGGGACAAAACCTTTTATGGAAAGAGCAGTGCCCTTTGCTCGCATTCCTAAGCCTCCATTGGTAGGCTTGGTGGCATCTCGCCTTAAGTGTAGAACGTTCCTTTTGGGTAGAATCCTGGGGGAATCATAAGAATCATGACATAATAGAGTCTTTCCTAGACAGCAGCGAGAAGGCTCAGTGACTCACTGCTTCAATCACAGCATGGAAGGAGGGGCTCCAGGGATGTGAGTGAGTAGTGGGACTCCGGGGAAACCCTGTTGAACTGAGGAGCTGCCGGGGTCCCTGTGGCCATTATTTATCCACCATGTTCTAATTATGATTTTCCCTACTAGCCACCTCAGCTACTGTCGCTGCCACCACAGAGCCAGCCGTCATTGAGTCGGGGCATAACAGAAGCGGGGACCAGCGCCAAGACCAGGGCTGGTGTGAAGAGACCCGAGGTCACCATGGTGGGCAACCAGCGCTACGTAAAAGTCTACACCCTGAAAGATGAACAACAGTGGGTCATTCTAGACACAGGGTACATCTCATCCACTTATGAGGAGGGGGCCCAGGCCATGTTTCTGCTAGTTAGATCCAAGTCCGATGACTCACTGATCTTGGAGTCAAAGATAAATCCAGACATGTACTATGAGAAAGATGGAACGTTAATTTTTTGGTTTGAGGCTGAGAACCGTGGTACAGCGATACATTTCCAGGACACGGCAATTTGTCATAAGGTCTGGAAAGCCATTTGCCAGGTTCACAGTAAAGTCCCATGTGTCGAAACTATACATGACATCATGGATGAATCAGAAGCCAAAGAGGGTGATGACTCGCCAAAAACCAGTGAACTGCTCGACCTGCCAAACTGCGAACTCGATAAACTTGGAGAGATTGTTGACTTAGTTACCTTGAGTCTCACCTCACCTATGGATAAAGAACTCCTGGCTCTGCTCTTGGAAAGGGAGGACTATATTCAAAAACTACTGCAGTTGTTCCACACTTGTGAGAACCTAGAGTATACTGAAGGCTTATACCATTTGCATGAAATTATTAAAGGAATCTTATTCCTCGACAATACATCTCTGTTTGAGATCCTGTTTTCTGATGAGTGTATCATGGATGTGGTGGGATGCCTTGAATATGACCCTGCTTTGGCTCAGCCAAAAAGGCATAGGGAATTCTTAACCCAAAATGCACACTTCAGGGAAGTTATACCAATAACAGACAGTGAAATTCGACAAAAAATACATCAGACATACAGGGTACAGTACATTCACGACATCCTTTTGCCTATACCATCCAAGTTTCAAGACAATATTCTTCCTAATCTTACAAGTTTTATTTTTTTTAACAAGGTTGAGCTAGTCAACATGTTGCAGGAAGATGACGAGTATTTGGCTGAAGTTTTTGCACAGATGAGGGATGAGACCACAGATGATGATAAACGGCGTGACCTGGTATTTTTTTTAAAGGAATTCTGTGTATTTTCTCATCTATTACGTTCTGAAAGCAGGTGTGCACTATTCACAACACTGACAGAATTGGGAATTCTTCCTGCTCTTAAAATTGTAATGGGCATGGATGATTTGCAAATAAGGTTAGCTGCTACTGATATACTTGGTGATCTAGTGAAGTATACTCCATTCATTGTCCAAAGATTTATGATGGACGAAGCCCAGCAAAGTGAAGATGGCAAACTTTTCACTAATTTAATAATTGAAAAAATGATCTGTGATACTGACTCTGAGCTAGGAGGTGCTGTTCATTTAATGAGACTTCTTCGTGCTCTACTTGATCCAGACAACATGCTGCCAACACATAGAAAATGTAAAAGAAGTGAATTTCTAAATTTCTTCTATAGACATTGTATACATAACTTCACAGCACCACTTTTGTCAGCTACTTCAGAAGATATATGTGAAGAGGATAATATAGTTGGATCTGACAAAAACAACAAAAATTGCTTCAATAATTACCAAACAGCAGAGCTGCTTGCCTTAATTTTAGAGCTGCTCACATTTTGTGTGCAACGTCACACGTATTACATAAAAACCTATATTTTGAGAAAAGACTTGCTAAGAAGAGTCTTGATCTTGTTGAATTCAAAGCACACTTTCCTGGTCTTGTGTGCTCTTCGCTTTATGAGAAGGATGATTGGCCTTAAAGATGAACTTTGTAATTTTTACATCATCGAGGGAAACCTTTTTAAGCCAGTTGTAAATGCCCTTCTGGATAATGGAACTCACTACAATATGTTGAATTCAGCTATTATTGAGCTGTTTGAATTCATAAGAGAGGAAAATATCACGTCTCTTGTTGCACATATAGTTGAAGAGTTTTATGAAACACTTGAGTCAATTGAATATGTTCAGACATTCAAAGGATTGAAGATTAAATATGAAGAACAGAAATACCGGAACAATCAACTATGGAAGAATTTGTATCCTGTACAGTATAGTAAGATATTTTGCAGAGGTGCCAGTCTCTTGAAGCACAAGGAAGAGAAGAGTTTTAAAGAAAATATAGAGGAAGGAAAAGCAGGTATGTCATCATCAGAAAGTGATTTTCAAGATCATTGTGATAAATCTGTGGAGACTGAAAAAGCAAAAGAAAATGAAGACAAGGCAGATCTTCCCCCCAAAACATCTTTGGGTGGCTCCGAATTTACTTCATTCCATTCTGCTAGTGATGCTAGTGGAGCAGGTAACCCAAACAATAGCAGCATGGTGAACTTAGTGGATTATTCAGATGACAACAAAGAAGATAAAGAAGGTGACCCCCCCCCCAGGAAAAAACTACATGTAGCTCCTAAAGTCTTAAGGGAAAACCCTTAACATTACTAAACTCTACATTACTAAAGCTGTGTAAAACATTACTAAAACATCAAAGCATTAATAAAACTCTGTAACATTAGCTGAAACATCTGAATCCAAATCTTTCTCATGTGAACTTATAACTATTCAATAAGTAGCAAAGATGCTCAGTGTTATCATCTAGGAGAATTTATTTCTGTAAAAACCAAACTTCCTAGAATTCAAAAAAATAAAGAAAAGAAAAAAGCTAACCAGAACCTGAGCGATAACTTCTTAGCAAGAAAAAAAGTCTTGCTTGAGGGGAGAAAACAGGTTTGATAATCTAATATTAATGTAGTTCTGTTTCAGGGGTATATATTAGAAACAACTGTTAACAGTATAACATTATTTGCCCAGTGGTTCTGGCTATGGTTTTCTTTTTTCAGTTGCCTTCTTTGAAATAAAAATTTACATTCATGTTTATGTGGAAAGCTAAGTCAACTGTAATAAAAAATAAAGGTACGCTATTCACATTTCTGTGAAGATTTGACAAAAATTCACCCTTATGAGTAATTAGAGGGAAGTAACTTTTGGTATGTATTTTCATGAACAAAAAAGGAAGCTGGATTCAAAATGTGCTGTTCTTAGCATAATTTTTTGTTTGTTTAGATGAGATGTGAAGAATCGGTCCAGTAGTATTCCAAAATAGTGTTCTCTAAGACCTTGGGAGTGGGTAGAAAAGAATACTTTCAACTGCCTAAATTGTGAAAGATACTTGGAAGTCATTTCCTGATTCATTAATAAAGTTGTGTCTGTCTTCAGAGCAGTGGGTAACTTTTAAAGTGTAATTTACAGAGACTAACAATTTATAAAAAATAGTGCTGAATGAAGTGGCACTTAATATGTAGAAACCATTTTGGACAGTTTTTTAAGAAAAAGTTACTTGTGTCAAAGTACACACACAGTACATGAAGTTTTTTTTCTATAAACAGGAGTAATATGAAAGGTGCTTTATTAAAGAGTGAATGCAAGTGAATTGCTAATAATAAGTTGTAACAAAGCATTAAGTGGTTTTATTTTTAGAGGTGGAAGTTAACTGGGTCCATTTTTCCTGGAATTGCTTAAATTAAAGCAGTTTCTCCTACTTGAAGATTTTAGAGTTAATTTTAATTATGACCATGGTTTGAACAAGATAGACTGTGTAGATAGGAAGTATAGTTTTCCAGAAGACAGATATTTCTCTTGTATTAAAAATACCACTTGTTTTGTACCATGTGCTGATATTTATGCTGAGCTATACAA
The DNA here is from genome assembly GCF_949987515.2 of Delphinus delphis. Classification (NCBI taxonomy): domain Eukaryota; kingdom Metazoa; phylum Chordata; class Mammalia; order Artiodactyla; family Delphinidae; genus Delphinus; species Delphinus delphis. Next base: position 102,817,761 of record NC_082704.1, read on the forward strand.
TTCAGGAATTAAAAAGTGACCCTGTAATTCCAAAAATAAAAGAGACCATTTTAAATGTACTATTATGCCATAGGAGACACATCTTATGCAAAACTGAGAGATTGTTGTGTTAGAGCTACAAAAAGAGTGTATTCCTAAAACAACAAATAATCATTTCATCATCAAATATAAAGTCTGATAAAGTGTGGACATGACCTCAGGAGATATAATCAGACATTACTGAGGACATGACAGGGGAATGTTATCTGTAGTACACACATTTACAGGCATACACAGAGTTTTATCTGAAAAAAATATACTTAACTCTTTGTTTTGGTGGTAGTAGCTCCAGTTCCTTAGCAGAACAGATATTTACAACCAGACAGAGAAAAACAATTCTTTGGTGCTCTCTCTGCTTATTCTCTTCTCTTCAGCTAGTTTTAATCAGCCATAAAAAATGGACACTAGGAGGGAAAAAAAATGAATATTTGCTTTTCTTGTTGTATTGTCCCCAGTGAGTGTGTAAGGAAAGACGAGGGAGGGCATAGCTGTAATGGGAAGTTAATAAAAGGTAAAAATAAAAACAAGGAAAAAAGAACAAGAAAAGAAAAACAAAAGAAGAAAGGACAGGCATTCTCTTGAGCTGAGCTGTGTAACCTCCGTGAGCCCTTTTCTAGTCTCAGCAACTTAACATTAGGGAAACAACATGACAAGCAAAATGGTGCAAAGGCAGATTGCCCATCAGATGGCATAACCTACTATTAAGGGAACATTTAAGAAGGCAGCAAAACACAGACGAGCAATCCTTACTGTCTGCACACTGAGTGAAAAATTGACCAAAATGTTCAGTCTCTGTAGAAAATGTGTGTGAGACGATACATGTCAAAAATGTTTACTTTCACCTTTAAGTTGTTAAGAAGTAATTTTAAAAGTCCCCTTAAGTGGATTATTTATGAAAAGAAGAAACAGTTTGGAATGGCCTTGTACTTACAACAAAATTCAGGTGAGCGTTTTTGAAGAGGTGCCCTGGATTTGTCAAGGTTTCGGCTTTAAACGTGACTTCCAGTTATCTTTATGGCTTAGTGACTTTCTAAACACACCAACAAAGGGAGGGTGATATAACAGATAAAGCAGAAGCTTCATATTTAGACAGCCCTTGATGACAATGCAGGCTCCGATGCTTACCAGTTCCATGACCTTAGGCAATTTACTTATTTTCTCCTTTAGCCACAATCTCTCCATCTTGTCTTAAAAAATTAGAAACTATATATAAATTACCCAGAACATATTTAGTACTCAGTAAATAACTTTCAAAACTCATTATCATCATCAGGAGCAGTATAATAATTTCAAGAAGATGGAGGATAAAGTCAGGTATAAGCCCTTATATCACAAGTTATGCTCATAAATCAATAATCCTATATTCTTGATCAAATTGATAGCAACATGATACATTAAAAACTAATGAGTTCAGTTCTGGTTGGCAGACAAGTCTATGTATATGTATCATGCCTTGCTGAGAAACAACTGAAATAAAGAGCATAAAAGTAGACAGAAAAATAAACCTTCATAGCAATGAAGACAGTTGGGTGGAGTGGTGTCTGAGGTGTTAACCAAAGAGTGAGAGATGTCAGGAGTGAAGGATGGGATTGAAATTAGAAAAGTAGGAGGGAAGATGGGGAGGGCATCGAAGATTTGTAAAAGAGGCAAGAGTCACTGAGCCCGGTTCCCCTTGTCCCATCCCAGCAAGCAGGGTAGTCAACTAGAATGTGTCCCTAGATAACAGCCCGAATGTCCTTGCCCTACAGCCCCTGAGATAACAGGCAAAGCTGAAGGCCCTGTTATGGATGTTGTTGCCTCAGAGTTAAGCCCTTCTCTTTGGGGTGTTGGAGGATCCAGGATGCTGAAAGCTTACCACCCGGAGGTGCAAGTCCGTGTTTTCAGGAGAGAGACACGTTAATGCGTGGCTCCCACCCAAGAAGTACAATCTCAAGACCGTAAATGGAGCCCATGGAAAGAAAATCTTTACAACTGGCAGGCCTGTCAGGTGGTCCCAACACCAGTCAGAGAACACAGTTTGAGGATGATAGCAGGTCAGCCTTCAAGTTCCCAGTTCAGTCACAAAAACAGCCTAGTCCTTGTTTTGGAGGGTTTGCTAAGTGCAGTCAATCCAGTTTTCTTGTTTGTCCATGCCACCAGCATGGTGGCATGACCTTAGTCCATCCCATGGAATGACTGAGATGAGGAGTCAAATGACATCCAGAGGGGTGTGTGTGATCATCCCCTGCTTCTCCTGATAGATCTCTCAGTAAGGTTAAGGGGAAGCGTGGTCAGAGCTGCTTAGCTGGGGCTGGCAGACCCAGCAGTCAGTTAAACTGAAGACTCCTGCAGGAGTTTGAGGGAGCTGCACCAGAATGTTTCCCTTGGGGAGGAAGTCTCCAGAGGCAGCTCTGAAATACATGGGTCCTTAATGCCCCTTCCTCCCCTGTGCAACCCTGGGTGCTGGGTTGTTGCTCTTCCTCCGCCTCCACAATACCTGAGTGCCCCTTTGTGGTAACTATAATGTTGCCCCTTTTTCCGTTCATTCCCTACTCTCACCCAAACTTTTTATCTAGAAGGATCAGGTGTGAGAGGCACAGGACATTTATATAAAACCAGAATTAAGTTTGAATCATGTAGTTCCCATTTTTGCCCTGCTGCCACCATGGCTATACCAGCCAGGCTGGTCTGGGGAAAGAAATATGCATCACGCCCCGAAATGGTCATGACAGAACCCTATCTTTTCAAAAGAGGCCTATATAATTTCCCGTCCCTTTAGTCCTGATTTAACGACCAAATTGCCTTACTCTGATGTAGGGCTTCTCAACGTCACAGCTGTTGACGTTTGGGGCCAGATCATTCATGGTTGTAGGAGGCTTTCCTGTGCACTGCAGGATATTTAGCAGCGTTCCTGACATCTACCCACGAGATGCCAGCAGCACACCCTCAGCTGTGACAACCAAAAATGTATCCAGAGATGCTATATATCCCTCAAGGGGGCAAAATCACCCTTGACTGTGAACCTCTAGTCCAAAGATGTGTGGAGCTTAATTCAAGGGCTTCTCTTACTTTGTGGATATTGGGTCCACATCCAGTAGGCTGAGTCATCTTCTCTTTTTACCCTCTACCTGAAAGACCCCAGTACATACAAGGGTCAGGTACATAACATACTTTCATAGAAAGAGAACGGACTTTGCTTGGAATCACAGAGATCCCAGTTCTGCTTTTCATGACAAGTGTAATCAGGGCATCTTATTTGACACCTCTAATCTCAGTTTTCTTATCTGTAATATATGGCTAACCACACTGTTATGGCTGAATTGTGTCCGCCAAAATTCATATGTTGAAGTTCTAACTCCCAGTACCCAGTCCCATACAAATATATGGGACTATATTTGGAGACTTGGTCTTAAAAGAGATAAGTTAAAATGTGGTTGTTAGGGTGGACCCAACTCCAATATAACTGGTTTCTTTAAAAGAAAGAAATTTGGACACAGACATAACATACAGAGGGAAGACCATGTGGAGACACAAGGAAAAGATGGCCACCTACAAACCAAGGGAATGGGCCTCAGAAGAAACCAACTCTGCTGACACTTTGATCTTAGACTTCTAGCCTCCAGAACTGTGAGGAAAGAAATTTCTGTTGTTTAAGCCCCCCAGTCTGTGGTACTTTGTAATGGCAGCCTTAGCAAACTAATACAAATATCTAATAAGAAGAAGTTCTGCAAAAATGAAAGAATACATATCTTATGAATATCACAGAGTTATTATGATAATGAGTTCAAAAATGAGATATGACAATAGCAACTCTTTATTAAGTATGTGTTATATGTCAAGCACACCTTCTTAGGCAGTTTACCTACATTATTTCTAATTTCACAATAAACCTGCAAGGTTGATGTGATGACGAGGAGAGTGCACTTTGTAGAGAAGGAGAATGATTGAGTAAACTAAAGGGCCTCAGCCACTGTGCTCTGCAACCATTGCCCCTCTTTCTCCCAGGCCGCACTTGCTAGCCAGTGGTTAGCACGGCGTGGGTACTAAAACAGGCTTGTTCCTGGAAGAAGAGAAACTCCTCTGACTGGAGACTTTGACTTGAGGACTTTCTGAAGGCCTTCCTGAGCATTCTTAAACTGCATGGAGATCTAGGATGCTGCCATCATTCTCTCTCTCCGTCACTTGACGTCAGAGTGTATCATGATCCGACGGCTCTTCCAACATTCTCCAGCTTGCTCTCCATTGCCTCTCGTTAGCTTTTCCCCTAATAAAATCCTTGCATGCTTAATCCTCTTATGCTGACTGTTTCTTGGAGAACCTGGACTAACACAGTATGTATTTTGACTCTATTTTACAGGAGAAATAGAGGCACACAGAAGTGTGTTCCCAGAGTTGCATAACTAGTACCAGTGAGACTATTCAGATATGTTTGTCTAACTCCATAGACTGATTCTGCTACATATAACATGTCTTGAAATATATGGTGAAAGTACTTTAAACATTAAAACCATTATATGTACCTACCATATAATATATATTTATTAATAATAAAGTAGAAATCTGAAATCAATATCTCATGTCTTTGAACAATCTATGCACATAAATAGTAACAATGTCCCTCTTTCTGCTTTACCCACACTTCCAAATGTTAAGCTAACACTGCTTGAATTCTCCTCCATGAAACACTGTACTGTGCAAACCACTGTCATCACACTTACCACAAGAGTTGCTAAAGAGGTGACTGGTGAAATTTTCCCTCTTGCCTCAGAAGTCAAGACAGATAAAATAGCTAACTTTCACTGGGTGCTAAGCACCATGCTACTAAATACTTTATATGGGTGGTGGGACACATTGACATTAACCTTGGTGGTCCATATCACCACTTCTCATGCATTCGCTCATGCTAGAATTTAGTTGGTAATCTGAGAAAACTGGCTGGCATAGGTATTTACTTGATGTACTGAGATTAAATTTCAGCCCCATTGAAGAACGGAGGCTGGAAATAGAAATTATGTCCAATTATATACAACTTGAAATTAAACCCCTTGCATTTCAGAGTGTGTAGACTGAGTTTCCTAACCACTAGACTTGCACCAACTCATGTTCCTTTCTACCCTTCTATTGGATTGTTTTCATGTTTGTTTGTTTCTCTTTTCCCCTTTATTGCTTTCCAAGGCATTTTTTCAATTCTAATCTGGTAATTAGTTACCTTTAAATTATAACATGCACACTTTATTTTATAAAGACTAAATTTAATCAGTCTGTCCTTCCCTGGAATAATGAAAGGAAATTGTTTTATATGCATAATCTCTCTATAGTATTTCATGTGATTGCTGTTCTGCTATATTTGCCACTTTTAGCTGTTTTCACTAGAAGGTTTTTCGTCTCCAAACTGTTGGAATCAGAAGCAAACCAAATTTGAGATACATTATTTCCTGCTCTCACTGCAATGACTAAAGTAAACAATTATGCAGGTAGTATTTGGAGAACACTGCAGAAGACTACTTTGGTTGGAGAGTTACTATGGCAACCCTTCAGAAAAGGAGGACCTTATGGGCCGAGGAGCCTGATAAGCTACCCCATAATATTGGGTTGCTGTACACATTAGGTACCTGAAATCTAAGATCTATCATTCCTACAGTTTGCTCAGGAGCTCATCCTTATCAGTCTGATGAACATGAATTTGGTGTTCAACGGATTTTATATGCATATACTCATAACAAATTCATATTATAGTTATGTGTGTATGTACATAAAATATATACTATGTAACATTGATAGACATTTACTCTTTGTCTTTTCCATTCTCCCTCCATTTCCCTGAGAATTATTCTAAATTTCCAATAGGAAATTCAACTTCCAATTCTTAGCCAAGCACTTGGAGTGAGATTGACCCTACCCCATCACCAGCCCCAGGGACGTATTAGTGTATGTATTCCTTGACATTTGCCACTGATACATGGATAGATATACAACAAAGACAGAGCAAATGAAATGCATAAGTTCTAGGAATTCTATTCTTCTGTGAGATCTACTTGAGAAGATTCTCTTTGCTGCTGGATGTAAATGAGAAATGTGTCGCTTTGGGAGCCGGTGGCAGCCATAATTTGAGAACAAGGGAAAAAACATACTGCAGAAGAAACCAGTAGCAAAGAAGCAAGGCAGATAATTGTATAGAGAGAAATCCGTCTACAATATTAATCCCTAAATCAAGCTGCACCTAAAGCTTTACTTTTGGATTATTGAATAACCAGAGAAAATGTTTCCTTTGTAATTTAAGCTGATTTACATTGGGTTTTCTATTATCTGACATATTCTGAGAATATTACAAGTGAACTCTGTTTAAGTGTCAAAGATAAAAATTAACTACAATGTTATTTTAACCGCTTCAGGGCACAGAGAAAAAGAATGTCCAAACACTTCAAAAACTGGATTGGAATTTTACTAGAAAAAAAACAAACAAACAAGAAGATTCCCCAAAGAAAATTTTAATTCATATTGAAGCAAGTTCCTAAATAAAATACCACCAGTTGTAGCCTATCAGTACATCATGACTATTTTTCTAGTGAGTAAGGTGTTTTTTATATTACTATTACAAATAAAAATATTCATCTCGTAGAACACTAAAATAATTATAAAATTTAATACCCATTTCTGATAAAAAGTTAACACTTTCTTAACTGTGTGTAGCATGTATCCATAGAGATGATATGTAGCCAGTACGTACATACTGGTAAGGCATACTAGGTAGTGTACAATTTGACTGGTTGCTCAGTGCTCATTGATAGAGGTCAAAGTCTGTTGGGTAGGTGCTGTAGTATGTTTTGAATTTCATTCCATTATACAAACTGGTGTGTGTTAATGTGTGTGTATTAATGTAAAATATGTTCTATATGTGTATATGAAAATCAGAATCATATTTAATGGTGAATCCTTAGGGAAATATCTATTATAGTCAAGAGCAAGATAAAAATACCACTAACCAGTCATTATTTTACATTGAACTGTTGCTCCTAGCCTATCCAATTAGATAAGAAAGGTAGAAAAGAGAGCTATAAATTTTGGGAAGAAGAAAGACATATTATCTTTTTCAGATTTTATTATTGTATACTTTGAAGATCCAAAAGATCTGAAAAACAAAAAGAGAATTGAGTAAGGGTGTTGATTATACAATTAGTAAATGACAGCCAGTAACTTTCCCTTATCTTTTCCTTTAAGCACAGTAGCTACTTAAAATTAAATGTCTATAATAAATATAAGAAATGTGTAAAACCTATATGAATAAAGCCTTAAAGTTTCTTAAGACACATTAAATCCTTTACTAAGATTTTTAATAAAAATCCTTTAATAATAACATGCCTTGATTTTGGACAGGAAATTAGCATTGTGAGGAATTCCATTTTCCAAACATAAGTTCATTAATGTAATGCAATCCAAGGAAAAGTACTACGAGGATTTCATTTTTTTAATATAAGATTATTCTGAAATTTATCTAGAGATATTACTAGTTGAGAGTAACATGGACTTTTATGAAAAAAATAATGTTAGAGGATGACTTTTACTAGATATCAAAATATGTAAGTCCAATTTAATAAAAACCTTACTGTACTGGTGCAGCAAGAAAGAAACATTTCAGTGAGAAGAATAAAATTTAGAGATATATTTATGGGGTTTCTCATATGCTAAATATGGGGTAAGCTAAGTTATGCAAACATGGTGTTGGTTCAGCAGTCTAGACACTAACAGAAAAATGAGACTTTATCTTATATTATTAAAATAAATTTTACAGAAATACAATATTTCAAGAAAATAAATCACAAAACTACTACTTTATTTTGTGATTTTACTAATCATAGGTGGTAAAGACTTCTTTTTTCATAATGACAGGAAATCCAAGTGGTGACAAAGGGAAAGACTGATATATTTGATGACACAAAAATGTTCTGTGGTAGTGGGAAATAAGCCAAATATATATCTGTTTTTCTATGGGTTATACTTTCTTTTTTACAATCAAAGAAGAAAAACATAAATGACTAAATTTACTGGTAGAAAAAATGTAAATTAGCAGTTCACAGAAAATGAAATACCAAAAACCAGTAAACATGTAATCCTATAGTCTGTGGCAAGCTGAAAAAGATACGCTCCCCCAAAGATATTTACATCTTAATCTCTGGAACCTGTGAATATTACTGTATATAAATAACAGTCTTTGCAGATGTGATTAATTCAGAATTTGGGGATGAAAAGATTTTCCTGGGTAATACAGGTTGGCCCGAAATGCAATCCCATGTATCCTTACAAGAGGGAAGGCAGAGGGAGGTTTGACACACGTACAGAGGAAAAGATAATGTAAAGGCTGAGCAGAGAAAGATTCGAAGTCTTAGTCTTGAAAATTGGGATAACGTGGCCACAAGCCAAGGAATGCCAGCAGTCACCAGAAGCTGGAAGAGGCAAGAAACAGATTCTCTCCTAGAGCCTCTGGAGAGAATGCAGCCCTGCTGACACATTGATTTCCCCCCATGATGCTAATTTTTGAACTTTTGTCCTCCAGAACTGTGAGAGAATTTTTTTGGTTTTTTGTTATTTATTTATTTTGACCGTGCCGCACGGCATGCGGGATCTTAGTTCCCTGACCAGGGATCGAACTCGTACCCCCTGCAGTGGAAAGGCAGAGTCCTAACTACTGGACCGCCAGGGAGTTCCCTTTTTGTTGTTGTTTTAAGTCCCCCAGTTTGTGGTGATTTGTTACAGCAGCCACTGTAAACTAATCCATGCCCTAACAATTAAAAATATAAATTAAAATAACAATGAGATATTATTTTACATTTCTGGGCAAAGATTTAAAACCTTGGTGAAGTATGGTGATAGAAGAAAAGTGGGGTACTTTTATTCTATTCCCCTGCAATTTTGAAATATGCATAGAAAGAAACACAACCCTTGATTCATATATTATCTTCTTGGAACTTTTCCTAGTAACATATTCAGAAACAGTGAAGAGACAAATGTACCTTGATACTTACTGCAGCATTGTTTAGAGTAATACATTCTGTAAGTAGCTTAAATGTCCATCACCGAGTGACTAGAATTACACATTATAGCATACTATGCACATACGTTATATTATTTGAAATGAGATTTTTTTTTTTCTGAAAGGTTTTTCTTTAATTGAAGTATAGTTGGTTTACAATGTTGTTAGTTTGTGGTGTACAGCAAAGTGATTCAGTTATATATATATATTCTTTTTCATATTCTTTCCCATTATGGTTTATTACAAGGTACTGAATATAGTTTCCTGTGCTATACAGTAGAAATGACATGAGATTCTTTTGTCTCAGTTTCAGCTGAGGTCGTAACACTGGACAACAAAACAATTGTTGCCAAAGTGAGGCACTAGTCCATTTATGCAGTTCACATAAAGAAGTTGTATGAAAAAAGGTTTTGTGACTCACACTTGAGACTTTAAATTGAAGTAAGGTAGAGAGAGAATTTCTTTGGAGATGTTTGCTATAGGACTCTCATACTTCTTCTTATTTCTTCATTACACTACTCTTTGGAAAGAGAGGACAAAGGTGCTTTTCATTGCTATTCTAGTGAGAGGGGCTTTATTTAAGGAAACCAGCTGAAGATTTTGAAAAGTGTCCACTGAAGTTTGGGGAACACAGTGCCCTGGCGTTTGACTCATACCTGAGAGTTCTAAAGAGGCTGTGGAATTATCCAGAGAGAAAAGTTCTGTTTGCTATTAGGAGCAAACAGAACTTCCACCTACAGAATGCACAAGCCTGTGAGTGTGTTTTCCACAAATTGGTATGTTGATATGCCATCAGAGAGCTAAAGAGAAAATAGCTTGAAGCCATCTTAGTAGGAACTTGGCCCAAAATAGCTACCTGAAAGAGGGCAGGAGCTCCAGTCTGGAAAGTCTATGGAGTAGCTTACCAGACACCAAGGAACTTAAGAGCCATCACACATCATGCGGATGAATTTCTTAGAAATCCCTAAAATCACCCCAGGAGTAAATAAGCTGTCTTTGAACAGCTGGCAAACCCAGAGACTGCTGGCTGAATATATCTGTACTCTAACCCCACTCCCTTCCTGGAATGGCCAGAAACTATATAGCTAGTTAGGAAAAGAAGAGATGTGGGAGAGAGAGAGAGAAAACTGATTGTCTTTGCAGATATTCCCCCCGAAACGAAATCAAGTTAAATCAAACTTGGAGGTTCATCTTGGGAGGTTCATCACACTGAACAATTTATTATTTAAATGAGACAGGCATAGTGTCTAAAATGTACCAGAGGACTATTGCTATTAATATCTGAAAGTGACTGGAAAAGTTATCACTGTTATCCAAGAGGCAGGCAAGAGAGTCCACAAAGCAGGTAGGACGGTGTCGACTGAAAAAACTTGAACAACCTGAAAGTTGAGAATTACATTTTATTTGGTGGACAAGACTGAGGACTTAAGCCCAGGACGCAGCCTCTCAGATAGCTCTGAGAGACTGCTCTGAAGAGGTAAGGGAAGAGCCAGGATATATAGGAGTTTTTGCGACAAAGACCAGGTAGTAGTCAGAACATCCAAAGATTACCGTTAATTAAAGAAAACCCGGCATCTCAAGTTAAGGAATTTAGCGCTTTACTATGTATGGGAAAATGCAAGAGTCTGGACTCATTGAAATCATTCCTTTGATATGCACCTCAGCTGTCTGGAGCCAGTATCCTGTGCTTTGTCATCCTGCGTCTCTTCAGGGTGCACCCTCAGGGGGTGACTGAAGCGGCTGATTGCTGCGTGGCTGTAACGTGATAGCTTGATGGCTGCAACATCCTTTGTTTACTGATATGGCAGGCAACGTTTTTTCATTGATAATGGCACCATGGTAATGCTTGCACCCTATCAACCTGAACATATTCAATAAGACTGTTAAAAAAATTACAGAGTAAAGTTGATTTCAATATGTAGACCCAGGAAAATACCTCAAAGGTACATTTTAAGTACTGTAACAAAATATAAAATGGATGTAGAAGAATATGAATAGTAAGATCCCATATATGTACTTTTACAAACATGCACGTCTCTAATTGAAGATTTCCATAAGGAAGACAACAATGACGATGAAGACTGGCTGCTATGAGGCTGATGACAAAGAAGATGAAGAAGAGGCAACATATTCTACCTTTTGCTCCTACAAGATTGCGCCTTGCTCTGTTTCCACAGCACCAGCTTATTGCTTCTACTTTAAGAGGCTAGCCAATAAAAATAAAGTTTGTCCAAACCTTACATGGATTGAATACCAAGCACTGTTCCCGCTAATCCTTCTTAGTAGTTCCTTCCCCAACCTTGGGTAGTGTGTGCTCACGTGAATCTGCTGCTCAGTAATCAGCCGAATACTTAAGAGGTACCCCCTACAGATCTCCGGGGTTCTCTCTCTGTAGAGCTCCCTCATCTCCAATACTCTTTTCTGAGAATAAGAGCCACCCTGGTCTCCCTGAACTGTCAGCTCCATCCCAGGGGCCCTCCAGTACCCTGCCTGGAAACTCTAAGGCCAAGAAACTCTCTCTCAGGACTAAGCTCAGGCAGTTCTAGGGTCTCACTTTGTTTATGTCCCATCTCTCAAAAGTATTAGGTATAAAATAGTCAACAAGGATATATTATACAACACAGGGAATATTGCCAATATTTTATAATAACTATAACTGGAATATAACCTTTAAAAATTGTGAATCACTATATTATACACTGGTAACTTTTTTTGGGGGGTGGTGGTGGCTGCACCACGTGGCTTGTGGGATCTTAATTCCCCAACCAGGGATTGAAACCCAGCCACGGAAGTGAAAGCACCAAGTCCTAACCACTGGACAGCCAGGGAACTCCCTATACACCTGTACCTTATATAATATTGTACTGCAACTATACTTCCATTAAAAAAAAAAAAAGAATCAGTGTCCTTTTTTGCCTGATGTTCGGTGTCCTTCAACTGTTCACTGTTTTGGGTTGTTGCAGGTGAGAAGATGAATCCAAGTCCCACATTGGTCAGAAGTGCGGCTCTGAAGTTTTTAAAGAAGAAGCATCAGGCAAACATACACAATAAAATTCTAAACAAAATGTAAAAGGGAGTCAAATCAAACACATATATCTTCCCTCTCATCCAAGAGGCTTTTGAAATGACAAAAAAGAAATCTCTAAAAGACTGAATCTCCAGTCTTCGCCTAGTTAACTCTTCCTTCTGATCTCAGCGCACTCTTTCAGATTCGTTTCCCTCATCTCTCATTTCAAGGCTCTGTATCTTCACAATTCACAGCATATGCTTCAGGTACACATTTATCTTTATGTAAGCAATCATTTGGTTAATCTCAGTTTCCCTTCCTAGAATGTAAGCTCTATGAGGATAGGTGCCTAGGCTCTTTTTGTTCACTCCTCTCTCCCCAGTGTCTATTTGTTATAGTGGGAAAGAACAAGGAACTGGGTCTGTTAGATAACTTGAAGTACTGCAGGAAGATCAAATGTAGATAGAGTTGCAATGATGGAGAAATTTGAACAGAGAAAAATATTTCCTAAAGATAGGCCATCAAACGTATCTGCTAACATCCTCCCTAGAAGAACTTTGAAAAACTGTGCACCCCCCATGTATTTTAAGTGGCACCTACATTTTTCAGCATAATTTGAAATCATTGTGAGGCATGGAATTTCTGATATACTGTAAAAATTGTAACTTAAAAAAACCCATGACATTATTTTAAAAATTGTAATCAATGGAACCTAAATGTCATTATGAGTTTTTACTCATCATCACCGTTAAAAAAAATACATGAACAAGATCTTTACATTTAGAGATTCTAGATTTTCCTCTTTCCCCAAATCGTCCTAATCTACTTCACGTCTGAACATAGTTTGTTGATCGCTGTTAATGGACAATTAACAAAAACTTAGAAATAAGACACTTGAGACTACAAAGGAGTTCAAATTGAAGTTAGGTAACGAGAGCATGTTTTCCTTTTTCTTACTGGAACATTGTCTAAAAGGTTCACTTTGGATTATTTGATTCTTTGGGGAATTTTACCTTAGTTTAGTGTACTATTTGTTATTTATTAGGGTCTAGGCTTGGTGAAGTTACATGTTAACTTTTACAGGTGGTATTCAGTAGAGATGCATTATTTCTCTCAGAGAAAATAATCCTAATAATTTATTTTTCCAGTAAGATATTAAACAACTTTGACTCAAACTTAGCAAATGTATTTCAGCTTGCCTCTCTTAAACTGACAACATAACCACTGTTTGAAATTGCCTTTGAACCAGCTTTCCCACATGCTGTTTTTCTCATTATTTCCCTCATTACTGAGTCAAATAAATATTTGACATGTGTTCACTTTATAACTTTAACTTTGGAAAGTTATTTTTGTGTAACAGCCTACCCTAAGTAAGAAAACGAAAATACTGAATGTATAAGGATTGAAATTTTAACATGTGTTTTATGCCTGCAGGCACAAGGATTTAAGAGCTAAAATAGGTCTTGTGGATTTATTTTTGTTACAGTGATGGTTAGTATACAATTGGTCAAAACAATCTAAGTGCATTGTACATTTTTATAATTATTACCAAATAAAGTTTTATGGAAACTATACTTCATAAAATATGATAGAAATTACCCTCGTTAATATCTGACAGCTAACATTTAATCTTTTATTAATGGATGGTAAAAAATATTAAGAATTTCACAAGATGAAATGAGTATTGAATGTAAAGGGAATAAATATTTCATAATATGATGATAAAGTAGGTTTTAACTTCATTATCAAAATCCTGAAAGAAATCACATAAAACTTTTATCTTTGAATTTTATCCAGTGTGTCTTGAAAACGTTCTGTGCTTCCAGTTCCATATGACAGTATTAAAATCACTAACCAGTACTGCTTTGGCTGCTGGAAGGTAATTTTCTTTCTGGCTAATGACTCGCCCTTAGGGATAAGTATTGAGAAAAGCTGAAAAGAGTTGCTTATATTCATATGTAGGAAAATATCATTTTGAGCATTCAATATGTCTTACTAAGTCTTTCTTTACTTTTCTTTTGTGTGTCTCCTTCATAGGAGATGCGTTCCTTAACAATAGTCTAACGGAGGCGAGAAAGTCATTAAATAAAAACCATCATTACTCCTACCACTACCCTGTATCACGTATCTGAATTCAGAACATTTCATCATGGGGCAAAATACCAAATTTCTAACAGATGGCTCATAACTGAAATATGTAGAAAACGGGAAAATACAGGAAACTTTATATGTTTATGCTTCCTTGATTCAAGTTTAAAGCCGGCTTTCCCTTTGCTGGTGCCCTGGAGATCTTCACACCCTGAGACAATGATCCATAGCAGGACTAAGAGTGGGTGAGAATTGTGAAGAAGACACAGTATGTAATTCTGACATAAAGAGAGAGGAATTCTACTGTGAACTCAGAGCTCTCTCAGTCTAATCAGTTTCAAAGAAGTGTACATGTGGAAGGTGACTGTTTGGGAATTTATGCCTTTAAAATCATTTATTCATAATTCCCTACCTCCAGAAAAGGTTTGGCTAACCTCCAAGCATGGATCATCTACAGATAGAAGGCTATTTGTCCAAGTCATTCACTGGGAGCTTCAAAGTAGAGAAACACAGAAAGCAGAAGTTGGCCTCTGGGCAGTGTTTTCTAAATTTTTCTCACGATAAGAATCACCTGGGGTTCCTGCTAGGCTTTGCAAATCCCCTGCCCTTCCCTGGAGATTCTCATTCAGTGGGTCTGGAGTGGGACTCTGCAATCTGTAGTTTTAACAAGTGCTCTGGTGATATTTGCACCATCCAAAAACAACACAGGTACACTTTGAGAAAATGTCTCAAGGATGTGGTTTTCAAATTTGGCTTCTCAATTACTGATTTAGGGGAGCTAAAAAAAAAACCCACCCAGGTGCCTGGCTTACTTCAATTAAGTCAGTTTTCCAGGGGATAGAGCACAGCTATAACTTATAACTAAGACTTTTTAAAGCAGGATTAGGTTCACAGAAAAATTGAGGGAAACATACAGAGATTTCCCATATTCCACCTGCCCCCACACATGCATAGTATCCCCCATTATTAAAATCCCCTACCAGAGTGGTACATTTTAAAACAAAATTTTTATCGAAGTATAGTTGGTTTACAATGTCATGTTAGTTTCTGGTGTACAGCAAAGTGATTCAGTTGTACATGTATATGTATTCTTTTTCATATTCTTTTCCATTATGGTTTATTACAGGATATTGAATATAGTTCCCTGTGCTCTACAGTAGGACTTTGTTGTTCATCTGTTTTTTTAAGAGTTTTTTTAAACTGTTTATTTTATATTGAAGTATAGTTGATTAACAATGTGTTAGTTTCAGGTGTGCAGCAAAGTGATTCAGTTATACATATACATGTAGCTATTCTTTTTCAAATTTTTTTCCCATTTAGGCTGTTACATAATATTGAGCAGAGTTCCCTGTGCTATACAGTAGGTCCTTGTTTGTTAATCCATTTTAAATATAGTAGTGTGTACATGTCAATCCCAAACTTTTTACAATTGATGAACCTGCATTGGCACCTCACAGTCAACCAAAGTCCACAGTTTACCTTAGAATTCACTCTTGGTATTGTTCATTTCATGGGTTTGGACAAATGTATAATGACATGTACCCATCATTATGGTATCATACAGAGCATTTTCACTGCCTTAAAAGTCCTCTGTGCTCTACCTATTCACTCTTCTCCTTCTCCCCCCAAACTCTGGCAACCAATGATCTTTTTACTATCTCCATAGTTTTGCCTTATTCAGAATGTCATATAGTTTATATCATATAGTATGTAGCGTTTTCAGATTGGCTTCTTTCACTTAGCAATATGCATTTAAGGTTCTTCCATGTCTTTTCATAGCTTGATAGGTCATTTGTTTTTAGAGCTGAATAGTATTCCATTTTCTGGATGTACCACAGTTTATTTATCCATTCACCTACTAAAGGACATCTTGGTTGCTTCCAAGTTTTGGCATTTTTGATTAAAGCTGCTATAAACCCCAGTGTGCAGGTTTTTGTGTAGACAAAAGTTTTCAGTTTCTTTGGGTAAATATCAAGGAGCATAACTGCTAGATCATATGGTAAGAGAATGTTTAGTTTTGTAGGAAACTGCCAAAGTGTCTTCCAAAGTCGCTGTACCATTTTGCATTTCCACCAGCAATGGATAAGAGTTCTGTCACCCCACATTTGGTGTTGTCAGTGTTCTGGATTTTGGCCATTCTAATAGCTGTGTAGTGGTATCTCGTTTTAATTTGCATTTCCCTGATGACATATGATGTGGAGCATCTTTTCATATGCTTATTTGCCATCTGTAGAGACATCACTTTTTAAAGTTCCTCAGATGTAGTGCAAAATCTGGAATGGAGGATGGTAGCAAACTACTTCACACGGGCCAAATCTGTCCCATTGCCTTGTTTTATAAATGTAGTTTTATTGGAACATAGCCACACCAATTTGTTTATGCATTGTCTATGACTGTTTTCATGCTACAATAGCATGGTTGAGTAGTTGTGACAGAGACCATATGGCCTGTAAAGCCTGAAATATTTACTAGCTGGCCCTTTATAGAAAATGTTTGCTTACCACTGCCTCATATTTAAAGCAATCATCATGGTCCTTTAAGAATTAATTTAGAAAGAGCAAGGGTAGCTGAGGCCTTGTACCCCGACTCAGAGAAACATGGCTGATAGCTTCAGGTTCTCTGTCAATATTGTTCTTCTTTAATAAGTGGTTGATTTACCAGGAAAGGGCTCCTAGTGGGGTCTGAGGGAAACAGAGCAAGGTTTGAGGTAACTCCAGACCTCTACAACACAGAAAAATACTTATTTATGAGATGCATGTCTGGGACTGAATTTTACTCATGGCAAACTAGTATATGAATAGAATTCCATTGTCCAAAGTAGAGGAAGTCGGTTAAATACTTAGGTTTGGAATTAATCCATAGCCGAGTTTCCAACTGTAATGTAAATTCTACAGAAAATGTTCAAGTCTATATGAATAAACTGTAGTCTCTGCTGAAGCACACTATAGGGGTCTTGCATAAATGGAAACCATTTTTTTATATGGGAAGACAATATTGGTTATCAATTTCTCCTGTACTAATCTATAACTTCAACACAATTCAAAATGGGTTTACTTTTATCAATTAAAAATAATTGAAGCAAATATAAAATAATTAAGACAGAAGAAATTCTAGAGGAAAAATTACAAAAATAGAAATGAAGGGGGAGTTTCACTCCAGATATTCATTTTTTTAATAATGTCTACAATGGAATGTGTTGTTCACTCAGAATAGACTAATCACTGGAATATATTAATATATGAAAAATTAGATTTTTATATCAATTGGGGAAAACAATAGATTTCTTTCATTATCTCTCAAATATTATGAAAAGTGTTCACTAATCACAAGAGTTTGAGAGGAACCATATAAAAGCTAAATTCTATAACTTTAGGTTTCCTGGATGATGTGTGACTACATAGAGGAAGATAAACAAGGGCCTGGAAATCAATAGATAGCATTTGCCCATGACATGGTCAGTCTCAGACTGTCTAATAAATGATGTTAGAAAAATCTGTTTGGTATATATAGAAAAATAAAACCTGATCCCTGCTTTAGCAAATATAAAAAGATGAGTTCCAGATGGTTTAAAAAGCTACATATGAAAGATAAAATTATAAAGTTAGTATAGAATAATTTAGAAGAATATATTTGTCAACTAAGTTTGAATAAGGCTCAAAAAGCATCAGTCATGAGGCCCAGAAAAGGATTGATTTGATTACATCAAAATAAAGGTTTGTTTTTTTTCCCCAATGAGGGACACCCATAAAAAGTCTAACAGATAAAAGATATTTCAACATCTAAAACTGATAAAACATAAACAGAGGATATAAACAGACAATTCAGCAAAGAGGATACCCAACAGGTGAATGAATATATGAAAAGATAATCAAACTCATTTGTAATAAAAAAAAGAAATTACAATAACAAGAACATGTCACTTTACATTGGCAAAGAAGAAAAAAATTGCACATTGCGAGTATTGGTGCAGATGTGGATAATAGGAACCCCTGGGTCCTGATGTTGGGTTGTATTGACTGTTGCAAATCAATTTGTCAGTATTTAGTCAAATTAAAGTTGAATGTACTCTATGATTTAGTCATACCACTAAACCTATAAATGGAAAAAATCCAAATGTCCTCAACAGGTGAAGGGATAAACAAATTGTGAATAGTCACAAAATAGAATGATATTCTGATACATACTGTATTCGTTTCTTAGGGTTTCTGTAACAATGTACCACAAACTGTGTATCTTAAAAAAACAGAAATTTATTGTCTCACGGTTCTGGATACTGAAAGTCTGAAATCAAAGTGTCGGCAGCGCCATGTACCCTCCGAAACCTGTAGGAGAGAATCTTTCCTTGCCTCTTCTCAGCTTCTGGTGGTTTCCAGGCAATCTTTGATGTTCCTTGACTTGGAGATGCATCACTCAGCATCTGTCATTACGTGGCTTTCTTCCTGTGTGTATCTGCACATAGACTTCTCTCTGTGAATGTCTGTGGCTGTGTCCACATTTTCCCTTTTTCAAAGGACACCAGTTGGATGTGGATTTGGCACCACCTTGCAGCTGTAGCACTTCAATCTCTGCCTCTATCATCACATGACATGTTCCTCATGCATGTGAGTGTCTCTGTGTCTCTTCTTATGAGGACACTAGTCATAGTGGAATAAGGGTCCACCCTACTCAAGTACGACCTCATTTCAACTTAAATAATTACATCTGCAATGACTCTATTCCCAGATAGAGTCACATTCTGTGGTACTGCGTGTTAGAACTGCAAGATATCTTTTGGGGGGACAAATTTCAACCCATAATACACACTAAAACATGGGTGAATCTTAAAAAACAATTATTCTGAACGAAAGAAGCCTGACAAGAAAAAAATATATATACTGCATGATCCTATTTAAATAAAATTTCAAGAAATTCAAACAAATGTTTAATAGCATAAAAAGGTTGCCTACAAAATGCGTCGGGGGCTGGTGTTGAGGGTTAAAGGATAGCTCATAAAGGGCCATGAGGAAACTTTTGGGGAACTATTCACTTTGAATATGTGCAGTACGTTCAGTGAGAATTATACCTTAATATTTGTTTAAAAATAGGCATAAGTTTTCATATTCCTAAAAAAGCATGAAGTATTATGCATTTCAGGATTCTAAATTTTATGCAGGCTTTGAAACTGTGATATAAAGAAAAAAGGCATAAAGATGTCTTAACTCACAATTTTTCTTTATTTTTTGACCCATGTAGATATGCTTGTATTGGAGGGAAGTATATATTATTTTATTAATAACTCTAAGTAATATGTAATGCTTTTTAAAGTCATATTGTAATGGTCTAAATGTATATGCCTGGACCTAAGATACTCCTAGCATGTGTCCCTAGGAAAGGTTTGAACTAACTCTAGTCTCATTAAATTCAAATGAATGCCAGGCATTATAATTGTTTTTGCCTCTCAAAGAATGAGCAGATTTTATTGTGTGGGTATTAATAGTGGTCCTGCTCTAGAAATTCATTCTTTTTACATTCTTCATTGCATGGATGCATATTCCATCCCAGCATTAATGCAACAATCAGGTTAACAGACCATCTATTGTGCTGTTGTGCTTAACCATAGTGGCAGGAATGGAATCCATTTACACCACAAACCTAGAGAACTTTAAATCCTGTTGTTTTAACAGAGGGTGCTATTTGGCAATGAGTTTGCCCTTCCTGCTTCCCTTCAACTACCCTTAAGGGTTTAGGAAAAAAGGGAAAAAGGGAATTTCTCCAAATCTTTCTGAATGCTCTTTCTGTCCTTTCTCTTTCCTATTCCCCCCTGATTATTTTGCTCACACACACACACACACACGCACACGCACACGCACACACACACACACACACACAGCCGCCACTTTCTTCTCTCCTACTTTATTGAAATTCCTTCCTCATTAAAACATGACCTAGTGGGCTTCCCTGGTGGCGCAGTGGTTGAGAGTCCGCCTGCCGATACAGGGGACATGGGTTCGTGCCCCGGTCCGGGAAGATCCCACATGCCGTGGAGCGGCTGGGCCCGTGAGCCATGGCTGCTGAGCCTGCGCGTCCAGAGCCTGTGCTCTGCAACGGGAGAGGCCACAGCAGTGAGAGGCCCGCGTACCGAAAAAAAAAAAAAAACAAAAAAAAAAAACTAGTAAAATGACAAGAAAATGAAGTATCAACAAAGCACTTTAGGGTTTTGTATTATTTTTTAAAAATTATATCTAAGGTGGTCTAAATGATTAAATCAACACCTTTTAAACTTTCTTGTCATTGTTCCTCTTTCCATACAACTGTTTATTTTTATTTCAGCTTTGAAAGTTCTGGCCACACAAGGCATTTGTTATAGATAAACTCTCTAAATGGTAAGTTTAAAGAGAGGAATTGAGAATAAAAATTTTAGGTCACATCTAATGAATACTGTTTACTTAGTAACATGTTTTACAAGTACAAAAAGCCTTGATGATAAATTAGGTTAGGACTTAATAATTTATGTGAAAAATTACCATTTTCTGATGTCTAAAATATCTAGCAATTTATAAAATATTCTAGATACGTAGCAGAATGGAAAATGACTATTAATTCAGCCTCATGATTTTCTTAACTCTATTTGGTAAGACAGTATAACCTTTTATTTCTTTTGAACCAAAACTAAAATAAAATATCAAAATAACTCAAAAGTTCAAAAATATAATTTCTCTTGGGTTTATAGTTATCTTTGCCAAGTATACTATATCTTATAATATTTCTCATATTTAATATATCTTAGATAAATAATCCAATTTTCCCTCTTTAAGAACTCCTTGAACAGGTGTTAGAATTTTTTTAAGAGTAATTGATCTTTTTATTTAGCATTAAGTGAGTTGTCTGATGAAACTTTATATATAGTATGTTCTATTTTATTTCAGAAGTCTTCTGGATTTCTTTTCTTTTCCTGAGGCATCAAAGAGCAGTTATTAAGGTAATTATTTTTCCCATTTTTTCCTGGTTATATTTCAATCCAACTTGCATGATGTTTCATTCTTTACTAATCTTACCTCGCGGTTCCATTGATTGCTGCCAATTTTTTTTTGGTGGGCATTTTACCCTCATAAAAATGTACGTAGTATACAGCTATTGTAGAGACATACTGTGGTTAAAATGGTGAAAGATCAATGTATGGGTGAGCAAAACTGTCACTGAGTCTGAGAGGTCTTGTTCTAGCATCCTGCTTCATATGCCAGGCAGATTTATTCACACCCTCTCCTGAACTCAGTTTGTTCTTATTATAGTATAAAGTCTTTAATTCTTTTAAAGTTAGTTTATATATGTGTATTTCTCCTGTAGATAACAAGCTTCTTATGGACTAGGTCTAGATTTTACCAGTATTTAGGAGAGCCTTAATAAATGTGTATTGAATTAATGCCGAAATACCTCCTGGTCTTCCTTAATACATATCCATTAATGGCACATTTTAATTTTTTATGTTATAAATATATTATTTATGTTACAAATATATTATTTTCAAATGCGTATATTTCCTCTCCTTTCATGGAGTTTTAGTCAGGAGTTGGGGAGATGCATGCGCTGTGACGGCGGACATATTTTAGACAATATATTACCAAAATGTGAATCTTGAAAATAAGATTTTTTTTTCTAGATTTTTACTTTAAATGTATGGAAAGGGAAAAGGAATATGTTTATAGAGAAGATAAAAGTAAATATGACAAATGGCTTCTTAGGTAGTCTACTTTTCATTATTACTAATCTGGATATGTCCTCTCAGAGAAGGAAATATGTAGTATATGTTTGCAGATGCAGAATTCATTTATGATACACATAGTGTGATGAAAGTAATGTATGTTTGTGTGTCCGTACGTATATATATATATGTGTGCATATAGCTGTACCTAGGCATATAAGTCATGCAACTTTCCAGTGACCCAGTGAGTTACAGAAGTTAATCATAGTGGGGTATGGCAAGTATAGTGTGGTTTTGAATTACACACTCCCCATTTCCTCACTGTGTGCTTGAATAAAGAATATGACTACAGCCATATAGACATACTTTATTTTTCATATCCACCCAGAGAAGATGAGTATGATACGTTATCATTTTACACATGCACACATCGTATACTCCCTTTCTACAATCTCTTTTTCTGCAGTAATTTCCTCCTTACCACTGGTGACTTAGATAGTGAAAAGAGTCACTTTGGGCCTTTGAATGTTTTGGAAAATACAATGGTCATTTGCATCCTTTTGTCTCAGCCCCCACTGCAGGTTAGAGGGAGGCAGAGTGGTTCTTAGTCCACAATCCCTTTCCCAGTCTCACTTTAACTTCCTCCTCACCTTGGACAGAAGTAAAGACCTTATGAATTTGAAGTCCATTGAGATCAGAGAGGTTTAGATCCCCCTTAGACTAGTTGACTTACTTTCATTCTTTAATTTTTTCTTTCTTTTTTATACTTTTTAAGTCTTAGAAAGCAGATCATGCTGGTATGTGGGGAAATTGATTTGAAATGACTGTAGAGGCTGGATATCAAACACATCCGTTTTGTAGTAAATGGGAGGGAAAATCTGTGAATGATTTCTGAGTCAGCCTGGAGCACAGTGCCACCTAACAGCTGCGCCAAAGAAATAATCAGTATCACAACCAATTATTCTCCTGTTAAATGATGTTAAATTGGCATGTTAATTCAGGGCCACCTCTAATATCACCTTTTGTTTGTTGTTTGTGTAAAGAAAGGGAGCTGACATTTAATGGTTGTCTAATATGAAATGTGATCTGTGCATTAGAAGTGTTGCGTGGGAGGATCTGTAGACTAATTTATGAAACACTGCCATAGAAGTAAATAGCTTTCGCACATGGGTGTTTGCTTCCCCTTTATGATGCTCCAGCCTTTGCTTTACCCCTGCCCGGTTCCTCCTTGTCTGCACTTGGCCGGGATTCCCTGTCGGCTGGTGTCTGTATTCTCCCTTTGTCCTTCCGGCAGAGAAACAAGGGCGGACTGGCGATACAGGCCACCTAAGGCAAATTTTGGACCCTGGTGGCAGTAGATCCTGTCAGTGATGCGCTTTTCCCGGAGCTGTGCACGGAGCATTGTCATTTCTGCCTGGGGACCGGCTGTCTGACTAGGCCACATTCGTCAATGAGTGAACATATCTCTCGGTTCTTCAGTGTTCTTGGTCACACATATATGGACTGTCCAAGAGGCAGTAGGAATTATGACAGGCCCAGTCCAACCTCTGTGCAGACCAGTGAATTCTAGAAGGTTGTTACTACCTGAGAGGTTCCCATAAAAATGAATAACCTGGACATTGAAGAGCAGAACTGAATAGGAGACCATTTTGCAAGAGCTCTGACCTGAATGGGGCAAAGCTGAGTGCCCTGATTTTCAGTATTACTGTACTGAAACATTGATACTTTTTGTTTTGTTTGAAGGTTGATTTCATTTCCTGTTACTCCTAACTTCATATTCAACTCACTGAAAATTTAGACTGAAGTATTTGGAAGTAGCCTCCAGTTCTTTTACATCTTTCCTGTATTTTTTTAATTTTAATTACTTCCACATGACTGGGGTGAATTGCCCTGGTCCTGTAGAGATTGCAAACAGGAATATGAGATTTCTTTTTGTTTTTTTAAGTTTTTTTTTGATGTGGACCATTTTTAAAGTCTTTATTGAGTTTGTTACAATATTGCTTCTGTTTTATGTTTTGGTTTTTTGGCCGAGAGGCATGTGGGATCTTAGCTCCCTGACCAGGGGTCAAACCCGCATCCCCTGCGGGTCTTAAGGCGAAGTCTTAACCACGGACCGCCAGGGACGTCCCAATATGAGATTTCTGATGGCGCACAGCCCAAGCAATGCCTCCTTAAGCAAATTCTTACAGGAACTTAAGAAGAACAGAGTTACCACCACAGTAAGAGTGTGTGAAGCTGCATGTAACACTGCCATTTTGGAGAATGAAGGTATCCAGGGTCTGGACTGGCCTTTTGATGATGGTGCGCTACCATCCAGTCAGATCGTTGATAAATGGTTAAAACTTGTAAAAAAGAAATTTCTGATCCTAGTTGTTGTATTGTGGTCCACTGTGCTGCAGGTCTTGGGAGAGCTTCAGTGCTGGTTGCCCTAGCTTTAATTGAAGGGGGAATGAAGTATGAAGATGCAGTGCAATGCATAAGACAAAAGCAATGTGGAGCTTTTAACAGCAAGCAACTTTTGTATTTGGAAAAGTATCTTCCTACAATGTGCTTGCGCTTCAGAAACACCAGATACAGTTGTTTCAACCAGTGAAAGAGTGCCGCCTGATGCTATGGCCTTGGAAAAGAAACTTGAGATGGAACCTCATATATGTCAGCCGTTGTGGAGACTTGGTAAATACCAAGTCCAATGAAGCTTGCATAGGAACATTGAAAGGCAGTTGTAGCAGGCCACAGGCTTACCGGAACTAGAGCCTTCTCTCTCTTTCCTGTTATTTTGACACTTAGTAAAAGACTCTAGCTCTCCAATATCTAAAATGTGTGTTTCTATTTGTATCAATTGTATCTTATCAATATACAAGAAATTTAGAGTAGTGAGGTGCCAAAATACCCAGCACGATACTTGTACACTTTTAGTGTCATGTAGTCCTTAGGAGGTTTATTCCTTAAGTCATTTCAAACATTGAAGGTAGGGCCTATGTGAACACCTGCTCACGTGATATCTTCCATATGCAAACTGATATATAGTAGGGTTTGTACAACCATTAATTTTGCTGGATTTGTGCAAAGTCTTAGGTAATTTTGAATTTGTTTCTATAAACTCAATGTTTGTGCTGTTATAAAAGCTTCCATTTTGAAAAATCAAACACACACAAAACTCTTGTTGATAGTTCAGTCTATGTTGCACAGAAGCACATAGTTTCCAGACAAATAAGAATTATAGCCAATTTGAAGTTTGCGGTTTGGGGTGCAACGTAACAGAGAGGGCCTGAGAAAAGAATGGGCAGGTTAGGGCAGGGGGGCTATATTTCCAGTAAAATTTTTCCAAATGTTTTTAATTCAGTAAATATTTTTAAAAGGTTAAAATACTTTCTAATTGTAGCTGTAAGTCTGATAATATTCTGGAAACCCTGTAAAGTTTTGTTCCATACCTATTAGAAGTTGTTTACCAACTATTATTCAAATTGGAAGTTGGTTAAAATTAACTAATTAATTAATTGTAGTCGGAAGAAGAGTAATAATTAAATTAGTATTACGCATATTTTGTTTCAGATAAAGGTCAAAATTCATCATATTTTTATTTAAAGCAGTTCCAAATGATGTGGCTACAAACATTCGTAGGGAAATTAATGACATACCTTTCAAGGAATAAATACATGAGTTGTTTTTGTAAAATAAAAAAAAATCTCATTTTACTAGTTGAAATATTGGGCATTGAATACTTTCTAAACTCTAGGCCGAGGAAAATGCACTGGAACTCCAAGGGAGGGTAGGATACTCTAATGGCCTTCACAAGGTAACAATCTTGTAAAGCATTAATACAACTTCTTGAAAACTGCAAGTGCGGTGATAGTTGGTAAGGATAAACAACTTCAGGAGCACAAAGGTGAAACTTAGCCATCACTGCTCCTGGGAAAGAGCGGTCAGACAACTTTTACAGTAAAGGACAATACCAAGGAGGGATGGTGCGGTAGATTGAATTACTGGTCTTATTCCCCACTCTCAATATAAGTATTCTTCCACCCTGTTGCCAGGGCCTTACAGTTGCTGAACTGCATTTCCCTGCTTTTTGAACTTGTATGTGGCCATGTATGTATCTTGCTTTGGCCAATGGAATGTTAGCGAGTGTGATGTAAGCAAGGGCTTGAAATATTTCGTCACAGGTTGGCTTGGCCCTCGACACCTCTGCCATCTCCATGAGAAAAAAATGCCCCAGCTATCCATTGCTCCTTTAGTTGGGGTCACAGAATGATACACATAGGGCAGACTTAAGCTTGATATATTACCTGTAGCTGAGTCCAGTTGAACTGCTAGGTACCAGCTAAGCCAGGCCTAGATCAGCCAAACCCTAAGCCACTGAAAAACTGAAATGTTTTATTATGCAGCATTATTGTGGCAATAGCTATCTAGTACAGTTAGCCTTTCAGCAGCTATTTTTTAAAAGTGTGACATGCAGAAGTAATAATTTATGGACCAGCTGAAAACTCTAAAATATTTGATTAATTAATTGAACGTCATTATTACTGTAATGTAATGTACATAGGACCTAGTATGCTTTAATACAAAGTTTGAATTTATTTGAATATCTTTGAAATTGTTTCCTAAAGGGTAAGGATCATTCTCAGTTTTCATTGTATGTAAACACTTCACACAGTGCCTGATACAGAGTAATCAACTTCATTGAAATAAATGAATTTAGACACTCTAAAGCAATCACCTATAATTGTTATAAACATAGTTGAACATAATCCAGTGTAAAATCCTAGATTGGAGAATTTCATATTTTGTGATCCATACTATGGTCAGCAAGTCTTTGTTTAGTTTTAATATTAGGACCAAAGCCAAAGATGGGAGCTTTACAAACTGTGGTGTCTAAAAACTGATGTATTGTTACTGAACCAGGTCCGTTTGCCCAAGGCACAGTAAGTCAAACGCTGAGATGCCGAGGTTTGTGGCCAAGAGTTTATTCACAAGGCAGCCAAGCAAGGAGATGGAAACCAAGTCTCAGATCTGCCTCCCGGAAGGGGAGGGTGTTGGAATATTTATGGGCTAAGCAGGGTGATTTTCAGCGTGAGGAAAGGTGATTGGAGATAGGCGAAAAGGTGAGGAAAGGTTTTCTGCGCAGGTGCATCTGGGTTACATGCTTCTGCAGATTCAAAGTGGCGTCTCTTAGCATGATCTGAGGGAGGAGTTTCTGGCCCTCTGACGTCAACAGGCCATCATCCCACACCTGCGCAAGCACAGTTTCAGGGTCGGTTTCCTACCTGCTTTAGCTGGCTTAAACTGGACAAGAGCTAACTTCAAGTTCCTGTAAAACAGCTGGGCTACCATGAAGCTGGGAAGGTATGTAATTAAAGAGAGGGGAAAAAGAAAGGAAAATAAAATAACTAAAGCAAGCTTCTTCAGTGAAGGCAGGCTACAAGCAGGGTTTTTTTTTTTGCGGTACGCGGGCCTCTCACTGCCGCGGCCTCCCCCGTCGCGGAGCACAGGCCCCGGACGCGCAGGCCCAGCGGCCATGGCCCACGGGCCCAGCCGCCCTGCGGCACGTGGGATCCTCCCGGACCGGGGCACGAACCCGCGTCCCCTGCATCGGCAGGCGGACCCCCAACCACAAGCAGGGGGGTTTTTAACAAGCTGTTCCCTTAGCTGCTGTTCTATAAGACAAGCTCAAGAATTCCTGTTTAGTCATCAGCTTCTGTTAACTCTACGGGGCATGTTTTCGGTATTTCTTTCCTTACTCAAATTTAGGATACACTGTGATATTTAACCTACCTACGTATAATTTAATAGAACTAAACACACTAGTTCCTCGTGAGAAATTTTGTTTTGCACATCTTTTCCCTCCTTTTGTTACCGATTGAATTGGGTCCTGCTGCTCACTGCTTACAAAATCAAACGCATAAGCGTTGGTAGAGGGAAAAGTTGTCTTTAATCTTTAAATGCCTGCTCCCCAGGCAATCTGGGGAGATGGTGGGCTCAGTGTCCCCAAAGAACCACTTCTGAAGAGTCTGCTCGGCCATAAAAATTTTCAAGGAACGGGGGGAAGTGATCTCGGTTAATCATTGAGATAGGAGGGTCAGAGTCATGTCATCCCCTACTGCATGCAGGCTCCTCGGGATCTTCCTCTAGATGTTATCTTGTTCACACGGTTGGTCACACAGTTTGTTTGTGAGATTATGGAAGGGGAAGCTAGGGAAGAGATCTGGTCATTGGTTAATTACTTATTCTTCATTCCTACTTCTTTTGGTCTACGGAAAGAACCGACACGTTAGGCAAGGTATTGTGTGATTAAAAGATTTGAAAGGTGTGCTCAGGTGGAGATGAGTAGAGCACGGGGTTGCCTGGTTAAAAGTTAGTTACCAATATAGCTTTGTTAAAATGACAAGGAAAGGGGCTTCATGCTGAGGGCAGTTTCTTGCAAAGAACTGCTTACCCTTTCTTTACCTGAATCCAAAATCCAAAGTGACACCTTTTCCAGCTAATATATTATGAGTGACAAAACTCTGAAAAATGCTAACATATCTTTCTTTTTGATGGCAAATAAGCAAAGTAAAGCAGTAATACTTCCCAGTTGATTCTGATGGGGGTAAATTATAGACATATACATAACTGCTATTTTTGTCATCTGAGTTGACATCGACTACAAATTGACACCAACACAATGAAAAACTGGTCCAAAATGTGGGTCATAAGAGTTTATTGTATATAAATTCTTGCAATGATAGACCTAGCTGTCTTACTGAAAAATAAATCATAATCTCATTTAACAACACAAACTGTGAATAATTCATTTAAAAATAACGCATAGAATTTCAAATTTAATTTTGCTTTAAATATTAACCATACACTATAATTGGGCATTTTACACATTTTAAGATTTCTTTAATTCAGTTATTTTCTCTTTTCCTTAAATATCTTCGGTTCATGTAAGCACTAAAATTGTTTGGTCTTTCTCTGATATGTTAAATTCATGTTTCCTTCTGAATATAAAATACAGTATGCCACTTTCCAGAATTGTGTCAACCTGTATCATCTATATTATTCTTCCAAAATATTTCATTGAAAGGTTATATTTAAATCAAATTTCAAGGACACGTAATATGTCTTTCGGAATTACAAAAAACCCAAAAAATATACAAATAGCTAAAACTAGACACATCTCCACGTCCAGAAATATATATACATATGAAAAAACCGTATTTTTTCCACATATTTGGCTCAGCGTTTGTGTGTATTAGTTTGAGTTTGAGCTTGTGTTACTTAGGAAGTTGAAAGCGAGTACTTTTTTTTTTTAATTATTCATGTATTTATTTATTTTTGGCTTTGTCGGGTCTTGGTTGCTGTGCGCGGGCTCCCTCCAGCTGTGGTGAGAGGGGGCCACTCCTCGTTGCAGTGAGTGCTTTTCATTGCGGTGGCTTCTCTTGTTGTGGAGCACAGGCTCTAGACGCATGGGCTTCAGTAGTTGTGGCACGTGGGCTCCGTAGTTGTGGCTCATGGGCTCTAGACTGCAGGCTCACCAGTTGTGGCGCATGGGCTTAGTTGCTCCGCAGCATGTGGGATCTTCCTGGACCAGAGCTCGAACCCGTGTCCCCTGCATCGGCAGGCGGATTCTTAACCACTTCGCCACCAGGGAAGTCCCGAAAGCAAGTACTTTCAAATTACTTTTCATCAAAGTGTTTTCTCTTTTGGTAGATCTATCAAAATTGTAACTTTGCTCCAATCAGAGGCTACTTTGTAAGACACAAAGATGTAACAATGGTTTAAATGTTGAATCTATGATGATAAATCTGTTATTTGAAGAATTACAAATGTATTTTAAGTTTTGAAAAATTTTATGAACCTCCCTTTTCTCCATGCTATCTAACCCTCCAAATAGAATCACAGTTATAGAGCATCTACTTATTTAGATCTATAATAAAAATACTCTCTAATTTAAAATATTTCCTTTTACTTCTTTACAACAGTAGTACCCATGTAACTATAGAAGTGTATCACATGAGCTTTGCTATTAAGAATACAAAAAGAAAGATGATGGATCTTGGAGTTAGGTATTCTTTTTCTGAAATGTTAGTATTTTAGAAAATAATTATATTGAATTAAAATAAAATCAAATTTAATCTCTTCAATTTTATCTTCAGAAATTTGTATACTCTTCTGATTGAGTCATTAGCTATTATTTTATCTTGATACAACTCTATTATGTTTAAGATTATTTGCAAATATCAGAAAGTTTGGAGCAGATAATTCTCTCTGTCTCCCTCTCTCTCTCTTTCTCTCTCTCTCTTTCTCTGTCTCTTCTCTCTCTCTCTCTCTCTCTCACACACACACACACACACACACACACACACACATTCTTCTTTCCCTTAAAACATTTTTGCCAAGTCATAACATCGCGGTGGTCTATATTTAGACAGATAGACAGTTTTATTCCAGTGCTCTATATGTATATAATGTGCTGTAACACAAAGACAAATTCAATTTTTGTTTTGTTTTTTTAGCTACACAAGCTACACAAGGAATGCCTGTTTATAATACATGAGCTGAAGAGCTTGAACATGCCTCACCTTGAGGAACATAAGCTGTCCTACTACTTCTTTGGCAAATTTAATGCTGTGATCAAAACCAGCGATTATCTTTCTTTATTAACAGCTATAAAGAGCCTATTTGCTTCCATGTTAGTGCTTACTAAATTGATCTTGGTTTTATTGAGTGCCAAATATGAATATGTTAGTGCCTCTCCATATTAGTATAGTATACAATTGCAGTTCTTCAGGAAAAATTAAATGAAATTTTGGTAGAACTATCAGTTTATAGACACTAAGTCATATGGAAAATTAACAAATTTACTGGTATCTTTTACAGCTTGCCTTATTGAAAACATGGTCACAATGATTAAATGAGCAAAGATAATGGTTGTACGGTGCAATATCAATTACCTGTTATTGCACCTACCAAATACTTAAACAGAAGGAAAACATGTAAGCACCATCACTGTGAAACTAATACTTTACAGTCTGAGTTTTGCATAAATTGAGATGGACCTGTCTATAAAAGACAAGTCAGTCTCTCTATATCTGTAGTGAATGCTTACTTGCCTTTTGGGTTAAGCATCACAAAGTACTTAGTAATCAAAGCGCAAATTAACGTAGAGCCCTGAGAAGCCATCATATTAAATTCAATTTAATGAAGTTGATGCATATCTCTCCTTTTGGGCTCTCAGGGTTTTTTCCCAGGATTATTTTTTTCTGATAGCTTTATAGAAATATAATTCACACGTCAAACAACTCACTCATTTAATATGTACAATTCAGTGGTTTTTAAGTATAATCACAGAATTGTACAACCATCACAATACATTTTAGAACATTTTCATTACCTCAGAAGGAAAGCCCGTACTATTTAGCTATCACCTGTTAGTCCCCTAACCCTAAGCAATCACCATTCTACTTCTACCTCTATTTGCCTATTTTGGATTTTTCATGTAAATGGAAGTATATAGTGTAGTATATTTTGCAACTGGATTTTTTCACTTAGCCAAAATGTTTTCAGAGTTTATCCATGTTGTGGGATGTATCAGTACTTCATTCCTTTTTATAGCCAAATACTATTCCATTATTTGAATATACCACTTTTTCTTTGCTTATTCATCAGTTGACAAATACTGGGTTTCTAGCTTTCGGCTATTATGAAGAATGATGCTATGAACAATAATGTGCAAGTTTTTGTGTGGACATATATTTTCATTTGTTTTCATTCGAAAGTTAGGAGTGAAATTGCTGGGTCAAATGGTAACTGTTTAACTTTTGGAGGAACTGCCAGACTGTTTTCCAAAGTGACTGCACCATTTTGCGTTACCATGAGCAGTGAATGAGGATTTCAGTTTCTCCTGTATCCTCACCAATCCTTGTTATTATCTGACTTTTTGATTATCATCCTACTGGGTGTGAAGTATCTCATTGGTGTTTTGATTTGCATTTTCTGAGGACTAATGATATTGAGCATCTTTCCATATGTTTACTGGCCATTTGTATATTTTCTTTGGAGAAGTGTCTATTCACATTCTTGCCCATTTTTGATTTGGGTTGTTTGACTCTTTATTATTGAGTCTTAAGAATTTTTAAAAATTTTACTTATACTTTATTTTTTGAGTGAGAAATCATATCTTTATTTTCATTATTTCCAGCCTTATTGAGGTATGATTGACAAATAAAAATTATGCATATTTAGATTGTATATTATTTTTTAAAGTGTACAAAGTGTTGACTTAGTATACATATATATTGTGAAGTGATTACCAAAATCAAGTTAATTAACACATTCATCACCTCGCAGTTATCTTTTTCTGTTTTGTTTTGCTGTGAGAACACATGATTTACTCTTTTAGCAAGTTTTAACTATACAATACGGTATTATTAACTATAATCACCATGCTATACATTAGATCCTGAGCACATATTCACCTTATTACCTGGAAGTTTGTGCCAACTTTGCCAACATACACCTCCGCATTCCCCCACCCCCAGCCCTTAACAACCACCATTCTACTCTCTGCTCCTGTTAGTTTGAGTTTTTTAGATTCCACATATAAGTGAGATCACACAGTATTTGTCTTTCTGTGTCTGGCTTATTTCACTTAGCATAAGGTCCTCTAGTGTGATATTGTGATTTCTAATAAGAAATATATATTTGACCTTCATCCTCTTTTCTGGTACAGAGCTTCTAAAACGCTTGGAGTTTCCCTAAGTGAAGAGAACAGTAGAGGTGTCTTTTGTTGTGTTGACATCAGAGGTGACTATTGGAAAGCACCTAAAGATAGGAGCTGGTTGCCAGGGAAGCCAACCTTGTGATTAGAGGGTTGGCACTTCCAGTCCCACCTCCAGGCCCCGGGGGAGGGGAGAGGAGAAAGGATGGAGATTGAATTCAATTGCCAATGGTCAGTAATTGAATCAATCATGCCTATGTAATGAAGCCTTCATAAAAACCCCCAAAGGGACAGGGTTTGGAGAGCTGCGTGGAAATTAGGGGAGAATGGCAGGCTTGGAGAGAGCATGGAAGATCAGAGCCATTCCCACATACCTTGTCTTATGCATCTCTTCTGTATGGCTGTTCCTGAGTTATATCCTTTTATAATATACTGGTGATCTAGCAAGTAAAATGTTTCCTGAGTTCTGTGGGTAGCTCTAGCAACCTAATCAAACCTAAGGAAGAAGGGGGTCCTGGGACCCTCTGATTTATAGCCAGTCTGTCAGAAGTACAGGTAACAACCTGGGCTTGCCACTGAAATGTATGCCTAGAAATGTATGTGGATGGGTGTGGCAGTCTTGTAGGATTAAGCCCTTTATATGTGGAATCTGATGCTATCTCCATGTAGAGAGCATGAATTGCATTGGTGTGGGGAAGCCTATCAGAACATATGTTGAAATTGGTTCCAGAAATCCAAAAGATGTAGGTTTATCCATGTTGTCACAAATGGCAGCTTATATTTTAGGTACAAATCCCTTATCCAATATGACATCCAAATATCTTCTTCCATTCTGTAGTTTGTCTTTTCATGCTCCTTATAATGTCCTTTGATGTTTTAAATTTTTATGAGGTCCAATTTATCTATTTTTTTTGTTTGGATCATTCTGCTTTTATCATATTTAAAAATCCATTGCCAAACCCAAGGTTACAAAGATTTACCCAAATGTTTTCTTCTTTGAGTGTTATAGTTTTGACTTTTACATATGTCACTGATTTATTTTGAATTAAGTTTTGTACGTTCTTTGAGGTAAGGGTATAACTTGCTAGCCAGTTTTCCCAGCAACATTTGTTGAAAAGGCTGTGCTTTCCCCATTGAGTGATCTTGACATCTTTATTGGAAAATATAGTTAATTTTAGTAAACAAATTTTACTTATGTTAACATGTTTATTGTTTATATTTTTATTAAGTAAATAAATATATAATTTCTCAGTTTTAATTTTTATATCAATAATAATAGAGAAAACCCATATAAACAAAATACCTCATAGATATTTTGTAATTTTGAGTGTAAAGAGATGTTGAGAACACAGTGGTTAAGAACTGCTGGTTTGGATTATAGCAGAGACAGCAGAGTTCTAGAACCAGCAGCTGTAGCAGTGGTTTTCAGATTATGGCAGAAGCAATGTGATTTGAGAACTGACAGACATCTGGAGTTACAGATTTCTTAGTTGACAGGCAGCTTCCTAATTCTGGTTGTCTGATCTTGACAGGTTCAGAAGCCTCCTTGATGGTCCATTTCTGTTCATGGATTTGAGGTTCAACTATTTTACATTTTTCAGCCTGGCCAATTATTCAGTAATATATTTAATACTGTGTAAGTAATCTGTTTAAAAATAGAGTGGATTCTATTCTCTGGCAAAGAACTAGAAACCACATAAAAGTAACAGAGCAGATTTTAAAATGAACCAAATAAAAATCCTAAAATCAAACAAAACTGGAAGAACCTTGGAGAGACAAAAACAAACAGAGAGGGGGTAAGGTAAGGGTAAGATAAATAGAATACACTAAGAACTTCTAACATTAGTTTAATTGGAGTTCGAGAAGTATAAAAATAATATTAGACTGAAAGAAATATTTGAAGAGAGAATGGCAGACAATATTAAAAATTGATAAGAAATTCCTACAAAGTCCAAGTAGGATAGATACATAGAAAGGAGCATTGATTAGCAGAAAATGTGTATTTTAACAGAATCAATGGAGACTTGAAGACAATGGAATGATACAGTCAAAATCCCCCATATTCTTGACAATACAATGGCCATACGTGTGTGTGTGTGTGTGTGTGTGTGTGTGTGTGTGTGTGTGTGTGTATGAAAAATTTAAGCATTCAGTTAGGTGTTTGGGTGTTTAGAAATATCCCACTATGATTTCGATTTGTATTTTCCCAAAGAATAATGATGTTTAGAAACTTTATACACTTATTGACTTTTGGGGCCTCTTTGTGAAGGGACTTTTCCAGTCTTTTGTCCATTTTTTAAATTAGGTTTTCTTTCATTTACTTGTTGATTTGAGAAAGAATCTCAGAACACACAATCTTTTCAAGCATGCATTGAAAACTTATAAAAGGTGGCCATATATTGGATTATGAAGCCAATCTCAAGGAAATGAAACCATAGGTTTTGTGGAGTTTTTTTGTTTTGTCTTGTTTTGTTTTGTTTTGTTTAAAGAAAATGTTGGGGTAGGAGTTTAGTAATTTATTTATTTATTTTTGCTGTGTTGGGTCTTCGTTTCTGTGCGAGGGCTTTCTCTAGTTGTGGCAAGCGGGGGCCACACTTCATCGCCGTGTGCGGGCCTCTCACTGTCGCGGCCTCTCTTGTTGCAGAGCACAGGCTCTAGACACGCAGGCTCAGTAGTTGTGGCTCACGGGCCTAGTTGCTCCCTGGCATGTGGGATCCTTCCAGACCAGGGCTTGAACCTGTGTCCCCTGCATTAGCAGGCAGATTCTCAACCACTGCGTCACCAGGGAAGCCCTTGTGTTTTTTTTTAAACAGTATATAACTGTCTTAGAAATCAATATAGACAAGTAAGTAATCCCCACTATGTTTGAAATAAATTCGATTTAAAATTACCCGTAGGTCAAAACCAAAATTACAATGGATATTAGATAGCATTTCAATGACAATGAATTATACTGATAATGAAATTATAATGAAAATACAACATTGCCAAGAACACTAAACCCAAAAATAGAAGAAAGGAAGTAATATACAACCGTAGATAATCAATTAAATGAAAATTGGTTGACTATCTCAGAGAGCTCATCAGAAAAGTGAAGAAATAAAACAGCATAGCTATAAAACATAAAGATGGGAGCATCTTTATAAATTCAGTAGACATCAAAAGAGATAATGGAATGATACTATGAACAACTCTGTCTTAGTCCATTTGGGCTGCTGTAACAATACCATAGACTGAGTAGCTTATAAAGGTCAGAAATTTATTTCTTGCAGTTCTGGAGACTGGGAAGTCTGAGGTCATGGTGCTGGGAGATTCAGTCTGGTGAGGTCTTGCTTCCTGATTAATAAATGACTATCTTTTTGCTCTGTCCTCACATGGTGGAAGGGGGACAGGGGTGAGGGAGCTCTCTGGCTGCTTCTTATGTGGGCACTAATCCCATTTATGAGGACTTCTTCCTCATGACCTAATCTTTCAAGGGCTCCGCCTCCTAATATTATCACATTGGAGGCCAGGTTTCAAAATATGAATTTGGGGGAGACAAACTCTATACCAATAAACTGGAAAATTTAGAAGAAATTGGCAAATTATTTTAAAAAATCTAAACTGGCTGAATAGTTATATAACTATTAAATAAATCAAATCAATTTTTATTTTTTATTCTGTTATTTTTCTTTTTCTTTTCTTTTTTTTTTTTTTTCTTTGGTTTTGGTTTTCATTGCACAACTTGTGGGCTCTCAGTTCCCAACCAGAGACTGAACCTGGGCTATGGCATTGGAAGCCTGGAATCCTAATCACTAGGCCACCAGGGAACTCCCAAATCAATTTTTAAAATGTTTTCACGAGAGAACTTTGATCCCAATTTGCTTCATTGGAGGATTATAACAAGCATTTGAGGAAAAAATAAAACCAAT
Organism: Delphinus delphis; assembly: GCF_949987515.2. Classification (NCBI taxonomy): domain Eukaryota; kingdom Metazoa; phylum Chordata; class Mammalia; order Artiodactyla; family Delphinidae; genus Delphinus; species Delphinus delphis. The sequence goes on from NC_082704.1 coordinate 102,854,193, forward strand.
TTACACAAACCCTTCCAGGAAACAGAAATAGTTGGAACGGTCTCCACTATTGTGAGAAATAATACTTTTCTGTAAGCAGAGGACATTCTCTCTTCTCATTCTCCCAGCTCATCTTAAAGGGGCTGGGTTTAACCTCATTTTTCTTGAGGTATTGCTTCACTGTCAACCTCTTCTATAGCATGGCTTTGACAATATTCTCCATTACCTTGTAACAGCCCTCAGAGAGATATATTTTGGCTACTAAAGAAATGAGAAAATGTGAGACTCTGTTTATGCTCTTTCTTATCCCTTATTCATTCCAGCCTTATTATTTTTTTAAACTTGGATTTGCTATTGAAGACTTTTGTGCTACAGCCCTAAAAATTGTACACCCATTTTGTAATGCCAGGGAAATACAAATATATTGAAATATTAACTTTGATTTACTTTCCATTCCCTAGTCAAATTCAGTCAATAAAATACTGAGCCCATTAAAAATTGGGACAATTCCCTAAGTCATTTTGCTTTGGATATTCTTACAGAAGAGCTAGGAAAAATAAAATAACCTAATAATTAAGAAATATATCACCAGGATCCCTATTCTAAGAGTTGGTGGAATTGTTTTGTCCTGTTCTTACTCCATTGCAGTTTAAGGAGTAAAATTTAATAATCAACGTAAAAATGGTTTTCACAGTTATCTAAGGAAATAGTTATAGCTAATAAGGGACTAACATGAAAAGAATTGGCTGCTATTTGCCAGTATAACCAATGATAAAAATAATGAGCTCTTCAAGTACCTGCTAGTATTAACCCCACAGGTTCTGGCAATGAAATCTTTATAATGATGAGCAGTCATTGTTAATGAAAACGAAGACTATACAGTAGCTTCAGCAAGGGAACTATTTATGTAATAGAAAGCTTAACTTTAATCTAATCAATGAACACCAGGGGTGGGGTTGGGGTAAGGGGATAGAGGCTGGTTTATAAAAGTAATTTATTTGATTTCTCAGGTTCCAGGTAGTGTTCTGGAGTTTTGGGCTGTGTAGCCCTCTATGGATGAAAACAAAAAAACTAATAAGGAATAGGAAACTATCTCTATTTCCGTTAAAATTAGCCCATGACAATAGTATACAAATATATACTTTTAAAATTACACATGATTAATTAGTTTGGTTTAATTTTGGAATCATGTCATAATTAGAAGACTGGAATCCCTTTCAGAAGCCTCCATACAGAGTTATTCTAGTATGTGAAAGAGTGTAAAATTAGGAAACCATGATATTTCAGTGGATGTCCACAATAGACAGTGTGAAGCAATTCTTTCTCTAAGGACTTGGATAAATGATATTGAATCCGTCGCAAATTCAATCATTCGTGATTTAATTAACCAGCTTTATTTTTGTTAGTGTGTTATATGGGCACCTGTTCTTCAGGATTAAGTTTCAACTGTAACTTATTTCGAAATAATAGTTTTGACATATTGTGTCAGGACACCAGAGAGTTTTCCTTTATTCTCAGTTTTAGATTCTGGTATAGATTAGTGTAAGCCAATTTTATAGAGGGGAAATCATATATAGAATCAAACTGCAGTACAATTATTATTTATGTGTTTCCAGTCATTCTATATGTTACATGTCTTTACTGAGCTGTATCATTACATAGCTGATGACTTTACAAGATTTTTAAGGTTCTTTTGAACTGTATTGAGTATACCCAGAGTGACAAAGACTCAAATTAAGAATCGTAATATGCTTAATTTAAAATTAAGAATCCATTTTATTGCTAGAGTCCTTGATCAGACAGAACTAATTGAAATTTCAGAACGAGAAGGTAAATTTAAGGTTGAAATCCATAAAAAGTTACTGTAACATAGTAGATACTTAATAAATTTGTATTGTGTGAGCCAGTTGCACAAAGTAAAACACATTGGTTATGCCTGAAAAAAGGATTTTTCATGTGCTAAATAATTACAGTAATTTATAGCTGCTAAATATCTATCCATAAATATGTATAAGTTAATTAATATTTAAAATTGAAATTTTATAAACAGTTAAGAATTCATGTCCTATTTTCACATTAAAATATCCTTCTTTGCAATATTACAAATCCTTTTATACTTTCCCTAAGTAATTGGTTATAGAAGAGATTTAAAATGTAAATCTCAACAACTTGACATTCAAGACCATATAAGAACACACACCATGACCTCAGACTGAAAAGTTCATAAGGATTTTGAAGAATGAAATATATCACCTAAAGTATAATTTGCAGAAGGTATAATGTATTAAAGCTGGAAGGTTGCTCGTCTAAGCATTCATTCCAGGCTGAATAGTGGGCTGGCAATGTGTCAGCTTCTGGCAATTCAAGTGAGCCTTCAATCCTCTTACAAGCTCACTTATGGATCTCAGCTCTGGGATATATCCAATTCATAAAGTAGAATAGGTAAAAATAACCTATTATGTCACTGAGCCTGATCCTGCAACCTGCTCAGGAAAACAATCCCAAAAATCTTTGTATGAACCTCAATAAGCATATCTTATACCATCCTACTGGGTGAGAATTTCACTCCTATTCCTCCAGGATGCTTCTATACATTTCCTATTTGCAAGAAATGGGCTTTGGTTAGTATCAAGCTTAGATTTATGAAGCGTCTTCTATTATAAAATCCAATCCCATATAGCTTCTTCCATTTTTGATCCATACTGATGACTTATGAATGAGAATTTCTGGTAAAGCCTTTGATTTACCACTTCATAAGTGAAATTGTGGTTATAGCGGGAGGTGGGAGTTCTTCTAAAGATAATAATGCATATTAAACAAATATTTCTTTTGTTCTAGATATTCTTCTAGAGACTGATTTTAGTACTCTTTCAACCAAAAACATTTTATTTGAAATACATTATGTGCCAGGCATTCTTACATTCTTGTAGGGTTAGAAATTATAATGATGAGTAAGATAAGTTCAACTACTACCCTAACAGAGAAAATGTTTTGTGGCAGAAGAGAAAAATTTTTTTAAAAATCAACATTTGAGAACTGCTATGGCAGAGAAGTATGGATATTCCAGGAATACCTAACAAGGACACTCAACTTGATCTGGAGGGGACAGGAAAGTCTTTCCAGAGGAAAATGACATAGACACTGAACCTGAAATATCAGGAGGATAGTGTTCAAGGCAGAGAAAAATCACCTATTTGAAGAATAAGAAGAAAGAGAGAGCATGGTGCAATCAAATGTTTATACAATTTTTAATCACGTATAATGATAGGAGATTGAATTTATGAAAATGACAGGAAATTACGTTCTATTTATTTTTCATATTTATATACTGTCTGTATGATATACACTGTTTATCACCTAGTGGGGGATTGCTGTACCTTACTGTATGCTATTTGCTAATAGACTAGAAAATATACTCTCATATCTGTATCGATAGAGAAAATAATGGTCAATTTAATGATACAAAAGATATGTAGCTATAGATATACACATACACACGTGTAGATATACTAATCAAGCTAAAAATCTCAAAGTTAACTAGAATTTTTTGCCCCTTTGGCCAAATTCTTCTTTAGTGAAATGCATGATTTTTCTTTTATGATCAAAATATATGGCTAAAGTCTTTCAATAAAAGTTATAATTAATATAAACTGATATTTTTGGTTGTATTTGCTCTCCAGAGATCATTAAGAAAACTTGGGAGACAGCTTAAAAGAAATCTTGGAGAACATATGTTCCAGAAGTTTATAAAATATGTGGGCATCATTTCTTACCTGTAATAAATATCCTAGCTAAGTCCTAAGCAGTGTGCAAGCAAATGGCTTTAACTGTCCCCTTCCCGCCGCCCCTTTTTTCTTTTTTCAAGGGTATACTCATCCCTTCATTATATATGGTAACATTAAATGAAAAATATTAAAATGTGACTGAGGATTTTTCAGATGATAAAAGTTAGGTAGGTGTATCAAGGCAATGGAGTGTAAAATAGTATAGCTGAACAACATTCCATAATGCCTTTATCTAGTCAATAGTGTATGCAGTGTTTCTATAGAAACTATTATATCATGTGGCATTAGCAAGTTATATGATTTAAAAATATTTTTTAAAACAAACGGTGTATCTATCAATCAAAACCTTTTCAGAAGACTACAGTGATTTTAATAATAGAATGTTTTTCCATGCCTTTGCTTACTTGCTTATTTGTTGTGGCTAGAGATGGTTCCACCAGCAGAGTTCTCATACCTCTTCTCTCAACATGAGGCAAGAATAATTTTTTTTCTTGTAAGGTAGAGCCAATTATGGTTCCATTGCCTCAGTGTGTGAAAATTGACGTGATGTGATTTTTTTTCTTTGGTTGTGGTGGTATCTATACATGGAATATTTTTTCATTTTGTTCTATAACTTCCAGTTGTCATTCTTCTGACACATAGGATTAAACAAACATTAAATTATTGTCTCAAGTATTTGATCTGAGCATAATACATCTTCACAGCTGTGGAAGTGACTTTAAAAAGCTATTTTAATCCAAAATAGTTAGGGGAATTTTGGACCAATAATCAAGGAGCATCTCCCTTTCCATTCAGATCTCTAAAGTACGTACTGTGTAAGTCAGTAATGAAAGGTTCAGATTTCTAAGAGACAGGCTCTCAGCCAAAAGGGTTGTTTTATTTTTTAATTAAGTTAATTTTACATGGCAGTCGGTTATTACCAGCCCTGGTTTCCAGCCTTTCTTAACTATTGCACTATTTCAATGATCCTAGCAAAGCTTCAAGACATGTATCACCTTATGACTCCCCTCTACTACCTCTTAGGGCACTTCATAGTAGGAGGCTTGGCCATGGTCAAGCACTATGAAAATGAACAAATGATCTCTTCTCTCACTTGAGGTGGCCTGTCTTATTTTTACCCCCAAATGTTTGACAATGATGACATCCAATTTTATCTTTTATCCTTTCTCTTTTTGGATACTGATCAGGAAGTTTCCACTAGTCAACAAAAAGATATTTCAAAGTAACAAGCGATAAGAGTTTCTGATGACACACCATTGAACACAGAGAAACATCACATGCTGTATTGCATTTCCTTGTTATAACTTCCATAAAACATCCTGTACACTGGTATGGCTTAAGCCTGCTCTCTAAGTAATAGGCTGGCGATTGTTCATATTCACGGGAAATTCCTATTCACAGAGCCAGTGGAAAAGAAAGGCCCTATTCCATTTCTAAAATCTCAGGTCCATGTCAAAGAATATGTTTTTAGGGCTTCCCTGGTGGCGCAGTGGTTGGGAGTCCGCCTGCCAATGCAGGGGACACGGCTTCGTGCCCCGGTCTAGGAAGATCCCACATGCCGCGGAGCGGCTGGGCCCGTAAGCCTTGGCCGCTGGGCCTGCGCGTCCGGAGCCTGTGCTCCGCAACGGGAGAGGCCACAGCAGTGAGAGGCCCGCGTACCGCAAAAATAAAAAAAAAAAAGAATATGTTTTTAAAGATTTTCCTTAATAGCTTGGTCAATAACATTAGTCAACATGATGACAGATAACGAGAGTTTATTCATTCATTCATCTTTTTATTCAGAAGATACTTATCATTTGCATAACATTAAGAAACTCAGTTTTTTAAAGACTGAAGTTAAAGACTCTGCCCTCTATGAGCTCTGGATATAGTATCATTGTGACCTAATTCTTTTTAAAAAATCATTATTTTACTCAAAATGAGGCTTGTGTTTACAAAGAGATCTACAAACTTTAGTCTTGGCAATTTTTTGTGATCAATATTTGGATTACAATTTGGACTTTATTATTCATTCATCGGAAAACTCTTGCTGTATGCTCTTATGTGGATATAGAGAAGAAAAACTTGTCACTAGATTTCACAAATGTTCATAAAATACAGAAATATTCAAAAATTACATATATAAATATACACATGTACATATGCATAGATGTGTGTATATAGTAAATCATCCTATGATAAAGTTAGAAATCCACTGATTTAGCCATTAAATTAGGAGTTTAAGGACAGGTGTCAGGAACAGATAAAATTTTAGTTAGAATGTGTAGCAATTATCCAGCAGGAAAATATGATTGAGGGAATCCTGATTAAGGATCATTTTTTTGTAGAGGTGTATAAAGGCAGAAACTTAAATATATTACAAAACGGCTAGATAGAAAAGTCTTTTGGTCACGTGGTGGAAGAAAAGGATGCAGATGTAAGGGGCAGATTATGAGAGACCTTCTGTGACAAACCAAGAGATTTCTTCTGAAGGATTTTGAGAGAGAGGGAAAACTACTTTTTACTATAATGTGGATGATGATTGCTAAGTGGCAAAACTGGTGACGGGACAGTTAGGAAAAGCATTACTATAACTACAGGAAGTTATAAGGGCTTAAATAAGGCAATGGTAAAGGGGATACCAAGGTGTAGATAGCTCTGACTTAGTTGTATAAGATTCAAGGCACAGCGACATATATTCATCTCTTTTTTCCCACTTTCTTGCTTGTATTTCTTGGGATCAACGCCCAAATAAACTACTTGCAACTACGAGAATCTGCTCTTGAGGAAACCCACAGGAGCTGTCTCGTCATTCTTCATATCTCAAAACATCCTCTCTGGCCAAGAACCAACTGATGATCTTCTTTCAATTTCACAGTGAAAAATAAAGTTATTGGGATGATACCACTGGTACTATACACATACACCACCCTATCTGCTTTTTTAAACCTTGCTCTCTCTTGTTTCCATTGCAAGTGATGGAGTCTCCCTTCTCCCATCTGGCATCAGCTCATCCATTTAACCTCTGGAGCTCATTTTCTATTGTCTACTTAAGGACTTTGCTCTTGCAATTATCTCCTTCTCTTCATGCACCATTATTTGGAAGTCTGTATATTGTCATTACTATTAAAACATCTATAATTTTTTCATCTAGTGGAAAAAAGGAAAACCTTCCTTGACTTTGCATACTCTTCAGCTCTGTGTCTTTTTCAGAGAAAACTTTGCCAGAGTGGTATCTGTGCTTTCCTCACTTCCATTCACTCTAGAACAGACTCCTATCGGACTTTGATTCCCACTATGCTACTGAAATCACTTTGATTAAATTTACCCAATGACTTCTATGTTAACAAAGTCAAAGGAAAATTTTAAGTTCTTATCCCATTCAAACCTTCAGTAGCCTCTGACATTTAATCACTGTTTTTCTTCACAGCACTTAATAATATTTGACATTTTGGTGGTATATATTTGGTTTATGTTCTCCCACTAGGAGGTAAGCCTCATAAGGGGAAGAACTATGTATATTTTAGTTTACTATTTAATCCCTAGTGCTTAGGACAGAGCCTGGTACCATTACTGAATAAACTGCTGAATGTATGCAATGTAAATGGTAGAACAAAAGAGGCAGGAATGTGAACTTTGGTTACTTCATGATGTTGAAGAAAAAGCCACCTTGTCTTTTCAGATATTATTAAAATCAGATGTAAGATGATGATGCTTCCCTAAACTTTAAGCAAACTGAATTTCCTTAAATATTCAACAAAACATCAGATACTTTTCAGAATTGGAAATTCTAAAAGGAAAAGCCCTTTTAAAGGGCTTTAAAATAAAGATTTGGTGGTCTTGATGTGGATGACATTAATGTGATGACTCATGTATCTTAATAGAAAATTTAAACTTGATAAAGAGGGGCATATTACTGAGGTCACTTTATCATCACTGTCTTCATCATCGTCATCATCATCATCATTTTAAGTTGATAAGGCTGGTAAGAATAACCTGTATAACAGGCCAACATATGTAAAAGCCCAATCACAATAGACCAATTAATAGCATTTCTATAAAAGGAAGAAAACAAATCATATGTTTATTTTAAAAATGTATTTAGATTAACTGTTTGAATTGCTTTAGTGGCTGACTGATTTCTATAAAAATAGTGGCATAGATTCATTTGCGTGTCTTCCAAAATATCTATTCAACAAGTATGCATTTTTTAAAAGTTAACAAAAAGGATAAACTGTTAACTTGTATGGAATGCTCAATATTTGAAATCAACAGGCATTTGGAAGTCTGCCAAAGTTCCTAGCTATGATTTGAAGAAAACCAAGAAGCAAGAAAGCAAATTCATTTCTTATCAAGTTTTGACAAAATTTCTCTCTAATTTCATTTTTCTCAATCAGCTGCTAAAGGCACTCATTTTCATCTCCTTGATTAGATGCTGCAGTGACTGATTACTGGATTTAATAGTTCTTTTTAATGAAACATTGTCATTTGCTTTTCTATGATTACCTTAAAATACCGCATATCACCCATTAGTTTTTTTTTCTATTTCTTTCCCAAATTGTTAGTTCCCTTATTTCCAGTTTCTCCTCCATACATTCCAGCTCCAACCTCCAAGCCCCTCATTTCTACCAAACCACTCAGGTTGCCCAAGGTAATCTCTCAGCATTCCCTTGACATTTACTTAAGTTTACGTTAAATCCAGCTTGGACTATAAAACCTTCCACTAACTTATAGGAAGCAATAATAAGATACCTACCTTCCTTACAGCAACTCATAAGCTCTACTACTATTTAATGTCTTTTTAATTTAAAAATGATGAAAAGAAATTATGTTATTTCTCCTGATACCAAGATTTTTTTTCTATTCACAGTAATAATAGCTCACATTTTTTTTAAATAAATTTATTTATTTATGGCTGTGCTGGGTCTTTGTTGCTGCGCGCGGGCTTTCTAGTTGTGGCGAGCAGGGGGTACTCTTCGTTGTATAGCTCACATTTTTTATGCTCTTAGTGGGTTCTGTAAAGTTCTGTAAAGTAGATACGATAGGTACCATTTCCTTTTTCAGGAGAAGAAAATGCAGGCCTTAAGGAGTTTAGAACAAAGTCCTTTTACTTACTAATGATACAGTCTTTCCACTAGATCATATTAATAATCAGAATAACTATAAATGATAATTTTATTTGAATCACTGAATCTGTTATTATTTGATATTTCCTGAGACTATGTAGTATAAATGACAGTAGAGGGCTTTTTATGATACACTGTTATAGTTTTTATTGTTAAACATAATTTCTTTAAAAAAATTCTCATCTAAATAATGCTAACATTCACATGTCGATGACATTTTCTTTCTAATTATAAAAATTATACCTTGAATAAATGTTAGCCTTATTGAGAATTTAATATTCCATGGCTTTGCAGTCTCCAGTTAAACTTCAAATATCTAATAACTGTGCCTCATTTCTGAATTGGACTCTTTCACTGATATTTGTAAAGTAAATATCATTTATAGAAAATGCAAACTTAAAGCACATTTAGCTGTTATAATGAAAATCTCTACATGGTCTGTATAAATACATTTTTTATAATGACTTATAAGGCTAACCCTCATTTATAGATTGTCCTACTTCCCATTGTCAAATTTGATTCTCATGGCAATGCTGATTGGTGGGTAAGTAAATATTACCAAAGTTTTAAACACGAAGTGACTGAGGTTCTGAAAGGTTAGATAACTTGCCTAATACTACAGAGCAGGCATGAAAATACAAAAAATAAAAACCAAATTTCTGGCCCATAGGCTCAATGCTTTTTCTATCACATAATAACTTTGAAATGCTGTAAGGGATTCCTATGTCAATTCCATATCTCTAGCTTTACAGTAATGTAGATCCAGATGAGGTAAGATGTCTTGCCCTTTCCCTCTCTCAGCCTCTCTATATATTAAAATAAATCATTTGGAAGCTTCCCCCCCCCCCCGTATATTATTTCTTAATGTTCATCAAGGTGTTGTTGGTTTTTTAACTTTTTTTTTTCTTTTTTTACTTTTTGACTCAGTAATGTTAAATTTTCTTATTTTCTCTATACTTGCCCTTCCGATGTCCTTTCTTCCTTGTCATCATTTTCTTCTTCTACTATACATCATAATATTCTTTTTTAAAATTAGGATTTAGTTATTTTTGGCTCTTACCTGAAACATACACTGTGTATCTGTTTGTTTCTCTTATTAAATGTTAGGCCTGAATTGTTTTTTAAATTTCTTAAACTAGTTTGAATTTTGTTAAGAGAAAAACATTAGTATTAAAAAAAAAAAAGACAACTGCAACATTTTGCTTTAAAAAGCACTAGTTTTCATCAAAGTATAGCAAGCATACAAGGAAGTACATGTCATAAATTACAGATAGATTAATTTTCACAAAATAAAAACATGCTTTTGACTAACATGCAAAAGAAGAAATTTAACATCATTAAAAATGATGGGATTTTTAATTGAGGTTATGCTGAATCTGTGACTCAGTGTGGGGAGAGTAAAAATATTGAATCTCTTAATCCATATAAGTATTATACCATTCCAATTGTTCATGTCTTCATTAATATTTTTTAAACAATTTTCCACATTTCACTGGGTGCAGATCTTGCACATCTTTCATTAAACTTACATTTCAGAGTTTGACGTTCTTTGATGCTGTCGTAAATAGTATTTTTATAGTAATGTAATTCTTTAATTAACTGTTTGTGGCATCTAGAATTACACTTGATTTTTTTGTCGAGCTTGTACCCAGTAATCTTGCTAAATTGACTAATTTATTCAAACACACTAAGGATAGATTACTTTTAGATATTATAAATATGTAATGATGCAATCTGTGAATAATGGCAGTTGCATTCCTTCTCTTTCAATCGTTATGCCTTTGTTTTTATCTTTTTCTTGTTTTATTGCCCTGGCTAGGGCCTCCCTAAAATGTTGAGCAAAACTAGTGATAATAAGCATACTTGTGTTGTTCTTGATCTCAAGGGGCTAAGTTTTCAATATTTCAACACTAGTTATTATATTTGCTTCAGTTTTCTGAGTTTTTTTGCTTTTAATCGAGCTTAATTTTTTCCAATGGCATTTTTGCATATTTTGGGATAAACCTATCATTTTATTCTTTTGTTCTGTTAACTTTGTTTGATTTCCAGATGATACAAAACATGAATTTATCTTGGATTAAACATTATTTGTTTATGTATATTACAGTTGCTGTATTTTGGATTAAGTTGGTTAAGCGTTCCACACACACACACCCACCCACCCCCCTTTTTTTTGGTCATGAAAGAGACCTTTGATCTTCCTTTCCTATAAAATTCTTTTTGGTTTGATATAAATTTCAAATGGGTCAAATTAAACCTTTTTTGAAGTTTTTCACTGTTTCCTAAATTTTCTTTTTTTACCTGTGTTTTTCTTGGAATTTTGTCATTTCACCTCATGTTAAATGTATTGGATACAACTTCTTATAATTTTATGTCTATGTCTCAAGAATCTGTAGGGATGACCCCCTTTATATTCCTAATATGGATTATGCATGCCTTCTCTTTTTTCTATATCAGCCTTGCTAGATGTTTATCAATTTTATTAACCCTTTCAAAAAAGAACTCTTTTGGTTTTGTTGATATTCTCTTGTATTTTTAAAACTTCATTAAATTTTAATTTTATTGTTAGTTTTATTTTCTCCACTTTACCATTTTTTTCTAAAGTTTTTTGAGGAATAATCAGGTCCTGAATTTTCCAGCATTTTCTCTTTTGCATTTAACATGGGAAATTTTCTTTAGATGCATGTTTTGGTGCATCCTATGCATTTGAAAAGATTGTTGAGGTATAACTATAAATTGTATAATTTTAAAATATGCAGCATGTTATGATTTGCATATATGTATATATTCACAAAACAAGGTAATGAACATATCTGTTACTTGCCAAAATTTCCATGTGGAGTTGTGTAATCACCCCTCCTGACTTTCTCCATGGTCCCTTGTCCAGGCATTGAACATTCTTATACAAACATGTGTGTGGACATAAGCTTTAATTTCTCTAGAATAAACACCCAGAAGTGGAAGGGATGGATCACATCATAAATAAGTCAATGAGGTTTTCCAAATAATTGAATCATTTTATATTCTATTAGTAGTATATGAAAGTCACAGTAGCTCTGCATCTTTGTCAGCACTGGGAATCATCAGTATTTTAAATTCTAGCCCTAATAGGTATACAGTGATAAATCATGGTCACTCTAAATTGTGTGGGTATAACCAAGTCATTGATCTTTCTGTCCTGGCATCCACAGTAAGTGGGGAAAATGTAATGTAGGCCTGATGCTAATCCTTTCCTTTCTGTTCATTTTTGTATGTATGTTTATTTTTGACTGCAAACTAGGTTTTCTGTATGAAACACTATGGAGATAATTGGAGGCCATGGAGCATTTTATTTTGCTTATGAGGGGCAATTAGCGTGGGAGTAATTCATCTCATAACAGTGAGGGATTGTGTTCTTTTAAGGCTGGGTCTCAGGTTTTGTGAAGAGTTTTGTATTTCTGGTTCATATTTACATTTAGGGCATATCCTCTCAGAGATGTCAAATGATATGTTGGATTTTTTTCCAGAACCTCTCCTTGGTGGTGTGTAGTCAGGTCCAATTTGTGTCCCCTGGGCTGGAGGCCCTGATCAACTGCATAGCTTCTCAGCTACAACTTTCTGCTTAACATTTTGGGTCCTCAGTCATCCCTTTTGAATTAGTAAAGGACCTAAGGGGGAAAAGTGGTACCAAATTTGAGTCTCACCACTTGGTCTTCTCCTCTCTCTGAGATCCTGTCTCTTTCTTGGGTCTTTGGTGCCTTTAAATAATATCTTTAATGTCTTCCAGATTTCCTAGGCTTTCTCAGTAGGATGGTTGGGCTGAAATGGTCTACCATTACTGGAAGCAGACATCTCTCCAAATACAATTTTTTTGAAATATGTATTAGTTTGTAATAGTTTTGTTTCTTGTAGCTAATTAATCCAAGTAATATTAAGAAGGTAAGCAAATTATTTCAAGGCAAACGTTCTTCTTGAGGATTCAGTCCTTTTCGTCATCATTTGCTTAAATTCCCTCGATTTAAAATTTGATTGAATCAATAAATATTTCCACAGTTCCCAACATGTGCCAAGTGTGGTCCATCTGTTGGAGGTACATTATTAGGTTACTGCTTAATGTGGAAACAGTCAAGAAAATAAGGAGATATATTAGAGAAGATAAGGGCTAAGATATAGGTATGTATTCAATACATGTTGTTATATTAGCATAAATTAATGACACCTGATCACATATTAAGTCTTAAAATAGGTATTAAGGATTTCAAAAAACTTTCATCAAACAAATTATAATCTCTGTCCAAGTAAGTCTGCCTATCACTTATCTATCTATATGATAAAAACAAACTTAGTGCCCATGATTTGAAAATAAATGAACTATAAATTACGTACATCAACATGGATGAATCTCACAAATATAATATTGAGCCAAAAACAAAGTCAGTGGCATACTAAGACCTGTAATATGTACTCATTTATATATTGGAGATGCTCGTCTGATCAAGGCAGACTAGGTAAATCAGACTACCCATGCAACTTGAAATGCTGGAAAATAGATAGATGGAGAGAAAAAGAGGGAGAGAGAGAGGGAGAGAGGGATTGAAGAACAAACAAAGGCAGTGGTCTGCCAGAAAAATTACAAAGTGAAGATCCATAGAATTCAGTTGAATATTTGCAGTTGTCTTTCCCCTTGAGGAATATACAGATTCAGATAGCTTACTTAGAGGTAGAACAATGAACAGAACTTTCAATAAACTCACCAGGTCACAGGGAAAACCAGATTTGGGGATTTGCTAATCATTGTCTATGTGTGGTGGACAGCAGGATAAGAGGCTGTAAATTCTGCTGGGTTTGGATGGGACACTGAGGACTATAGTTTGGGAGCAACAGTAAAGCTGAAAATGACCAACTCTTTACCAGGTTCAACTTTGAATCATTTGAATCTCTGTTTGGAATAAATAGGTCTGGAAGTGATAGTGCTGGTAGTAGCGAAGCCAGAGTGAAATTAAATTTGAATTATCTCTACAATTTTTATATATAGTTTTTGGCATACAATTAAAAATGGCCAGGATAAGTAGGAGAAAAGAACATGTGACCAAAACCCAGTAGAAACAGCAGATAACAGAAGTAGAATCACAAGTTAACCAGATAAAATACCTATCAGATGTGCATTAAAAATGCCTATGTTCAAATAAATAGGAGACAAAATTAAGAATTTTAGTGGCAAACTGAAAATTACAAAAATCTCAGATCTTGTTTCATGTACTTTGAAGTTTTGTAATTAGGCTCCTAAACATTAGGATTATTGTCTTCCTGATAAGTGGATTCATTAATCATAATGAAATGTCCCTATATATCTCCAGTTATACTCTGTTTCTTGGAGTCTACTTTGGCATTAATATACCCAGTCAAGCTTTCTTATGCTTAATTTTACATGGTATATTATTTTGTATACTATTACTTTCAACCTGTCTCTTGAAATTCAAATTACTTCACGTTAACAGCATATAGTAAATAGGACTTGGCTTTTTTCTAGTCTGAAAAACTCTCCACTCTAATTGGGATGATTAGGTCTGCTTAAATTTAATATTATTACTAATATAGTTTGTTTTAAAGTTGATGATCTTGCCATTTGTTTTCTATTTTTCCCATCTCTTTATTTTTCTGTTCCTCCTTTTGTGCCTCCTTTTGTTTTATTGAATACTTTTTATTATTCAATTTAAAGTCCTCTCTTGAAATTTTATCTTTGGCAGTTTAAAAACATGTCCACACATTCTTTAACATCCTTTCCTTCAATAGACGGGTTTTATGGCTGCTCCCAGGATTCTGGGCCAAGCTTAGTGAATCTTTGTAACCAATACATTGCAGCAGTTATGATGCTACATAAATTCCTAAGCTGAAATTCCAGCCAACTGACATTACCAGCTTCCACCAGCAGACGGCGCAGTATTGGTCCTCCATCCAGTGCTTTTCAAGCATTTCTGTGGTTTTCGGTTTCCATCAACCATTTCCTTTCGTTTCCTGTAGAACTTACAGTAAAAACGTAAATTGCAGGTTGTCCACTGGCAAATTGACTCAGATTTGTTTATGTGGATATGTCTTAATTCACTGTCTGTTTGGAAAGATAATTTTTCTGGATATAGAATTCTACTGACAGGGGCTTCCCTGGTGGTGCAGTGGTTGAGAATCTGTCTGCTAATGCAGGGGACACGGGTTCGAGCCCTGGTCTGGGAGGATCCCACATGCCGTGGAGCAACTAGGTCCGTGAGCCACAACTACTGAGCCTGCGTGTCTGGAGCCTGTGCTCCGCAACAAGAGAGACCGCGATAGTGAGAGTCCTGTGCACCTCGATGAAGAGTGGCCCCTGCTTGCCACAACTAGAGAAAGCCCTCGCACAGAAACGAAGACCTAACACGGCAAAAATAAATTAATTAATAAACTCCTATCCCCAACATCTAAAAAAAAAACAAGAATTCTACTGACAGTTTTATATTTTCTTTGGGTATCAGAAAGATTCTGCTCCATTATCTCGGTTCTCTATGGATTCTGTTGAGAAGGCAGCCAAAAATAACTAAATAAATAAATTATTTAGAAAAAAAAAGTAACAAATGTTCAAGTACAATTGGTGTCTTTAAATTTAAAAAAATATATATATATATATATACAAAAAACTCTACTTTGGAAAATATTCTATTAGTGAAATGATTTCTATAAATAGAGTATATATCAGAACCTATTCAGTTACAGGGAGTATATAGAATGTGAGTGAAAGAAATAAGAGTTTATGCATGTATACACAAATATATATACATACTTCATATGTAATGATTTTGATATTCAAATAATTGTGAAATGATATACTCTTTAAAAAATTGTATTAGTAGAATTCATATGTGATATATACAAGAATAAATACTAATGGTAATTAGTATATAATATGCTTAATAGCTAGTGGAAATTAAGTAAGATGTAAACTTTTTAATATATTGATACCTGAATTTGGAGGGAGTATAGAATGGTTCTGAGTTTTTGGAAGTTAATTTGCTATTTTTTACCAATATTTTAAATTTGCCTACCCTTTTCCACCATAATTGGCTTTCTATGAGTGTATCTGACAGAATTTGTCAAAGATGTGAGTAAAAATATGGCTACAAAAAGGCAAAACAGGTATTTTTAATAGACTATAATGTATTCATACTGTAAATGCATTGCAGGTTTTACAGCCAATCAGATAGATCTTATATAATTGCACAAGATATCTCCAGAACATAATTTTAATAAAAAAGCAAGAAAATTTATTTCACATGTGTTTATAAGTATATAAATGTATTATTTATATAGATGCACATTTATATGTACGTTTGTTCAGTTACACTCTTCATTGCTAATCATGGTTACTTCTGTGAAAGGATATGTATCTGTGTTTTTTGGAAATTTTACACTGAGTGCATATTTTACTCGTAATCAATAAAATAAAATAAATTGTCACATGGAGCATATTACTGATGATTCTTTTTAACCATCTACTTTATTTTTATAAGTAGTATAGTACAGTGAGCAGTTATGCTTAAAGCCAGAATTATAACAGAGGTAGATGGGAAAGAAATAATATGAAAAAATATAGAAAATTTACATGGAGAAAAATTTAATTTAGATGTGAACCATTTATAAGAAACTGATCTCTAATTAATCAGTGAAATCATTATACTGGGGGCTATAAGTAAAAGTGTCAGAAAGAATGCTTTTTTTTTTACTGTACTACTAGGATTAAATGTCAGGTGTAATGTAGAGTTTACTTAATATTCAGGGGCTTCTCTTTCCATGATATCAGAAAAAGTGACAACAGTAATCAGGGTCAAAATCCTCTCAATTTTTATGTGATCAGTATACAGAAAAAGACTTAAAACTGTAATCTTGTTGTATAGAGTTTTCATGCCGTTTCTTTTATTATTATTATTAATTAATTAATTTCTTTATTTATTCATGGCTGCGTTGGGTCTTTGCTGCTGCGCGTGGGCTTTCTCTAGTTGCAGCAAGTCGGGGCTACTCTTCGCTGCGGTGTGTGGGCTTCTCATTGCAGTGGCTTCTCGTTGCGGAGCACAGGCTCTAGGCGCGCGGACTTCAGTAGTTGTGGCACATGGGCTCAGTAGTTGTGGCTCATGGGCTCCAGAGTGCAGGCTCAGCAGCTGTGGCGCATGGGCCTAGTCGCTCCACGGCATGTGGGATCTTCCCGGACCACTGTACGAACACATGTCCCCTGCATTGGCAAGCGGATTCCTAACCACTGCACCACCAGGGAAGCCCCATGCCATTTCTTATGATGTGTCTGAAATGGTTAGTGAGAATTGCTGTTCTTAGAAAAATTTGTTTAGATTTAACTGTATGGAATCCAGCAATATTGCTAGATGCGGTTATTAATTCTGGTTTATTACATATAGATTATTTTGAGATATTCTAGAAACAAATGTCCAATTGGTGAATAAAGACGTGTTCATTTCTTTCTTTCCGATTATTTATGCATTTTTAGCTTTTGTCTGCATTATTGGCCCATGACCTCCGTAAAATGTTGAGAAGAACTGGTAATAACAGGCAAACCTGAACTCCATCCAGATCTCAGGTTGTGTTTTTCAATGTTATATCACTAATTATGATATTTGCTATAGTTTTCTGAGTTTTTCTAAAACTCATAACTGGACGGTAAATTTGCCTGATGGTTTCTCTGTGTCTGTTGTGAAAGTGACATGGTTATTTGTCTTTTGTTAAGGAGATTTGGTGTTAAGATGTTAAGCCACTTAAGAATTCAGCTTTGGATTAAAGTCAATTTGTTCATGGGATACTATAATTGAAGTGTGTTTGGATTCATAAAGATTTTTTTCTTTATGTTGTCATGATGCATATCAACCATTGATCTTCCTTTCCTATATTGTCATTATCAGTTTATTGTAAAATTTATAAGGATCTCATTAAATATTTTGGTTAGTGTTTTTACCATTTCTATTCCATGTGAGGGGATGGGCGATATTGGTATTATTTATTTCTGAATCTTATGGAAAAGTTCACACAATCAGACCATAGAAATCATTTGTAGGAAGGTTTTTATTATGGATACAATTAAATTAAAA
This sequence comes from Delphinus delphis, assembly GCF_949987515.2. Classification (NCBI taxonomy): domain Eukaryota; kingdom Metazoa; phylum Chordata; class Mammalia; order Artiodactyla; family Delphinidae; genus Delphinus; species Delphinus delphis. Next base: position 102,872,157 of record NC_082704.1, read on the forward strand.
CATAGGATTTTGAAAATTTCTTGTTTTGTTAAGGTGTGTTTTTCTGGAATTTTGTCATGTCAAATAACTTCAAATATTATGTAAGGGTCTCAAGCGTCTATAGTGATGATCCATTTTATATTCTATATGCGTTGATAATGTATGTCTCCCTTTGTTTGTGTGTGATCAGTCTTGCCAGGAATTACAATTTTTAAACATTTTCTCTGCCAAAATAATTTTTGGATTTGTCAGTCTTTGTATTTTTCTGAATTTCATTAGCTAATTCTAATTTTCTTTTATATCTACTATCTATTCTTTTGATTTAACTCAGCTTTTTGGTTCCCAGTTTTTGAGGTGAGGTGGATTATTAGATCTTCAATTTTCAAGGTTTCTTCTTTTGCTTTTAATGCTAGAGTGTTTCTTTAGACACATTTTGGTAGATTCCACACATTTTTAACAGCTTTTCTTAGGTGTAATTGACTTAAAATGAACTATACAACATTGAAATAATGTAACTTTTGAGATATCTATATATTTGTGAAATCATCACCACAGTTAAGATGATAAACATATTCATCCCCCTCCCGGGTTTCCATGTGCATCTTCGAATTTTTCCCCCTTCTGATCCAGCCAAGCCCTTCTCTCTTTTTCATGCTACGAACGTTTTCATACAATTCTTTGCGTGCATATACATGTTCATTTTTTTCTTGGATAAACATCAAGGAATGGAATGGTTGAGTCACATGATATGTGTTTCTTTAAGATACTTTAGAAAATACATTCATCTCATTACAATCAGTGGTTGAGTCTTTTGAAGTTTGGTCTCAGGTTTTATGAGTAGTTTTCTGTTTCAGGTTTTTATTGACATTTAGAGCACAGACACTTAAGGATGTTAAATTCACCCCTGGGTTGTTTTCCAGATTCTCTCTGCCAGGGTGGGCCTTGAACCCAGTCTGTGTCCCCTGAGTTGGTGAGAGGACTGGAAGCCCTGATCAGCTGCTTAGCTTATTAGCTGCAACTTTTTCTTAGCATCCTATGTTCTTAGTCACCTCCTTTGGATCAACAAAAGGTTTATGGAGGAAAGAGGCACCAGATTTGTTTCTCATTTCCTGGGCTTCTCTTCTGAGATTCAGTTTCTTCAAATGCTTGCTTCTTTGGGTTTTTGGTACCTTTGAACAGAATGTTTAATATCTACCAGCTTTCCTAGTTTATCTCAGTGGGATGGTTGGGCAGAAATGGCTAGTCTACCATTACTGGAAGAAGACATCTCTGCACATGCTATTTTTTGAAATATGTTTTAGTTTTAATTATTTTTCCTCCTAGAGTCAATTATCCAATCTTTTGCCAAAATATTTCTTTAGTTTCCTACATGTGCCAGGTATGCATATGAAGGTACATTATTGAAATGTAGCCGAAAGGATAACAGACAAGTAAATATGGAGTATATTATAAAAGATAAATTCTGTAGTAATCTTTCATGCTGTAGTAATAGCCAGAATACCTATTTGTATTATATTTACTGGTTACTCAAAGGATTGCCACGTGGATCTTTAAGTTATCTTGGTCTATTTAGAGTTAAAATAGTACCAGTTTATGTATGTGTAGCCTCAAAACAGTATGAATCCATTTATTTTCCCTTTACTTTTTGCTCTTTTGTCAAGTATTTTATTTAAATATTCTTATTTAAAAACTTAAATTCAGTGTATATAATTTATTTTTGCCCCCTAATTTTCTTAAATGAAATATATTGTATATTCAGGTAAGTGCACAAAGCTTAAGTTTACAGTTAGATTAATTTTGCAAATTATGTATTTTACATCCAAAGTACTATTTCATTTTTACTTCAAGGAATCAGCTCTTTAAGCAGAAATAATAGAAAAAAAACTTTTATATTTAGCCCCATATTTTCCCTATCCAGTTCTCTTCTCTCCTTTTTGTAGATTCTATTCGGTATTTTTTCCATTGAGCCTGAAGAACTTCCTATAGGATATGTATTATTTTTGGACAGGGACAAATTGTCACATTTGTTTATGTGTCTGCATCTTAGTTCACTCTTAGCTTGGAAGGATAACTTTGGTGGATAAAGAATTTTGTGTTGATAGTTTAATTTTTCTTTCAGCATTGGAAAGATGCTGCTCCATTATCGCCACTTCTCCAAGGAGTCTTTTGAGAATGCAGCCATCATTTAAATCATCATTATTGGTGGCTTATTTTTCAGAAGTGTTTTTCTGGTATACATTCATACATGTCACTAATATCTGTATATTTCACATAGATGTCCAATATGTAGTTTAATGATAAAATATTTAAGCATTTTAATAGCTATTTTATCAATCCAAATTTTTCCATTTGTGTAAATAGTTTATTGGATTAACAATAGCAACAAAAAAGCCAAAAAAAAACTCATGTGAAGAAATATTTTACAACAGCCAAAATATCCAATTTTTACTTCTTATTTATATATACAAATGTCTGCACATACTGTATACAAATTAAATGATATACAAATTTTCATGTGCAATATCAAAATGGTTTGTTAATTTAATGCTAATATTGACATGCATGAGAAATTGTATGAGGACAAATAAAACTCTTGATAAATAATAATGAAGTGTTTCATACTACTTAAAGCAAATATTTTATATTTGTAATAATTATATACTATGCAATAACATTCAATTTGGCAGACATAGTCTATATCTGAAGTGATTTATGTAAATATAGTACACGTTGAAATAAATTCCTAACAGACTATATATATATATGAAAGCAACAAGGATATATGTATATATATATGGTTAATATATAATTTGATTTTTCAAATATTTATGAAATGATCGACTCTTTTTTTAACAAATGGAATAGTAAAATCAAGCAAGTCTGGAAATAAATGGAGACTGTCAAAATGCGAGGAAGAAAACTCTTTATTCAGAGCTTACTGTATAGCAAGGGAGTTAGACAGTGTTATTTGTATTTGGCAAAGACACAAAGGCAGGAAAGAGAGTGGGAAAGCTTTATGGTGTAGAAAAGGGAAGGCTTCAGGTATGCCCTGATTGGAGGTTGTTGGCCTGAGGAAGGTAGAGAGAGGCTAGCTAGAAGTGGGACATTGTACTTGTTTGCTTAGGGAATCATAACTTGGTTTCCTTTTCATCCTAAGTTAGGAGTAGGGGCAGAAATTAGGGAAGTTGGCCATTATTGATTAGGTCCTCACTGTTTTGGGCCAGTTGCTGCAGAATCTGTGGTTTGGCTTCACGGGCTGGTTGCTGCAGAACTGTGGGTGACAGTTCTATTTTTATATATGGTCTGGCCATTGTCAGTTTGTACATTCAGTCTCTCACAATAAAAACAGTAAATATAAGTGGCTAATTACTATATTGAGTATCCTCAATAGTTACTGCATTTTAAATAAATAATAGGGTATTCTTTTTTATCTCGATACCAAACTATTGAGGGAGGAAAAAATGATACTGGGTTTTTGAATATTAAATTGGCATTTTAAAGGAAATTTGAAAAATTTCCTACCCTTTCTAAACAGTAATTTTCCTTCTAGTACTATAGTCAACAAAACTACTCACAAGTGTATATAAAAGTATGCTTTAAAATTAAGAAATCTATTTTTAAGTAAATTATATTGTGTTCTTTCCATGACTGTTATATAGATTTACAACTAAACAGTTCTTGTAACTTGAAGAAATGTCCAAGTCATATTCCTAATAAAAGATAAAGTAAATTGTAATTTATTTCACATGTGTGTACATGCATATAAGTATATTTCATTTGTAAGTGTTTATTGTCTATTTGTTCATATACACACTTCGCTGTTAATCATGGTTACTTCTGTGAAGAGATATACATGTACGTTTTTGTAAATTTTACACTCAGTACATACCAAACTTATAAGTAGTAAAAGGAAATCAAAGAAATATATGAATGCATATCATTAATGATTAGTTTAAAATATTTTCCTTTTTAAAGTAGTACAGGAAAGATTAGAAGTTATGCTAAAGACAGAAATAGAAAAGCGTTTGAAAGAATATATGCAATAATAAAAATATAAACAAGTTTTGTGGAAAGAGTAATTGTGATCCACTTAAAGAAAAGCTGATCTCTAACAAAAAACTGATCTGTAATTTGTAAATGAGATGAACGAATAGGAGCCATATGTAAACTTGTCACAAAGAATATGCTCATTTCATTTTTCTCGAGTTAAATGTCATGTGTCATCAATTTTATTTTATATTCTGGGGTGTCTATTACCATGATATCAGGAAAAAAATGACAACAATAATTGAGGTTATAATGACTCTCAAAGATTATCTGATAATTATGTTGAAAAAACCTTAAAAAAATGTAACCTTGTCCTGTAGGATTTTGTGCCATTTCTTAAAATGTGTATAGAAGATTTACTAAAAATTTGCTTTCTCAGAAAAGTGGGTGTATGTTTAACTGTATGGTTTCCGTCAATCTTGATAAATTCACTCATTATTTGTACTACATTACCTATAGATTGCTTTTCACAATAGCAGTCTACAGGTTAAAGTATATTATGGAAGATAAATTTTGTGGTAATTAGTCTGGAAACAGAAGCATGCAATTTGTGAATAAAGGTAAATTAATTTAATCCTTTCCAATATTTATGCCTCTTTTT